>NC_049209.1:1890448-2250448 GCF_013347855.1 Anguilla anguilla | reverse complement strand
TTTACATAGCATTTTACATTGTATCCATTTATACAGCTGGATATATACTGAAGCAATGCAGGTTAAGTACCTTGCTCAAGGGTACCACGGCAGTGTCCTTACCCGGGAATCGAACCTGCGACCTTTCGGTTACAAACCCAGTTCCTTACCCACTGTGCTACACTCTGTCCTAGCAACCCACATCACTACCCAGATTACAATCTGAAAGTCTTTATCAGTATGAGAGGGGTATGAAGGTAGGGTGCACTCTCACGTACATTTCTCTCAGATGTCGACCCAGAGAGGTTAATATATGCTTTCATCACAGAAGTCAAGCCGTGATGAAGTGTGCATCTGTTGAATAACTGCAGTTGGTGCAAAATGTAATGACAGAAAACCGGCCAGAACAATGATGACAGCACCCACACATCTCCTGTACTCTATTGGCCACCTTCTAGCTTTATAATAGATTCTATTATTGTTCTAATAATAATAATAATAATAATAGTTGTTGTTATTGTTGTTATTATTATTGTATTATTAATAAACATTTTGATGTTCCTTTTTTGGAAATATGAGGTTTTTTTCCTCAATACTGAAGATATGCTTTAGACCCTACAGTTATAGCTTGCTTTGTGTTCCACTTGTCAATCATTAGGGCGGGACCAACAATGAGCTCAAAATGCATTTTTAAAGATTTTTTTCGGATGATAATGTTTTATTAAATTTTATTCTATGCTTAAATTATCTACAAACTATCTCTGTATTATAAAATGTATTGCTTTGTGATACGTCTTTCATTCAGCCTGTTTTTACAGCCACATATTTTATTTGACTGACTTGCTCTTGCTATTTTACTTCTCTTCCATCTTGCTTTCTGAATGTGGCGTAGGCCCACCTGTACGAAGAGTTATTGAACAGTAGGAACAACACAAGAACTTCCAACCCCGGAGGACATTATTAATAAAGCTTGATTTCGGGATGGTGTTCACACGGCAATAAAAATAAAATGATACTGGCAGAATGAGGTGGTCACATTTGTGTGTGACTTACTCCTCACCGCCCCCCCCGCCCTCCCCCTCCCCTCGCCTCCCCTCCCCTCCCCCCCAACCCCCACCCCCGGCAGCAGCTCTTCTATCCTCGATTAACCCTGTTTTTTTTTTTTCATGAAGTAAAATTTTTGCAGTACAGGAATAGGCAGAAGACTCCTCAAGCATCCATCACCCGTCTGACAGCCGAGATTCCCCCTAAGCTCCTAATTGCCGCTCATTGTTCACATGGACTTTGAACTCCGTCGCTATAAACGCCATCTTTGGCCGGCGTCTGAGCCGTTTGTAGACGCTGGTGGCAGGGGGAAGCCCTGTTCCTTTGTCGGGTTGAGCCTTTTGCCCCAAATTCCTGCATTAGCCCACACCAGGCTTTACACCCCACACTGCCCCCCTACTGCCCCGCCCCACCCCTCCCCTCTCTCTTCTGGACCACCAGCCTGGCTGCACCTGTCTGTCTCTCTCCGCAGACAAAATCTGCCCAGACAAAAAAAAATCTGTCTTTTCAGCACGAACACGGCCTACGCTGTCTTTCACACAGTAACGCACGTCTAGTGTGGGGCGGGGTTTCTGAGCCTCTGCCTGCACGTCTGCGGTAATAGATGTCAGCCCTGGCAGATAGATGTCAGCCCTGGCGGATAGATGTCAGCCCTGGCGGATAGATGTGGTACGTGTGTAATAACCGGCCGACCTGTCGCGCGGGAGCCGTGCGCGTGACGGATGTGAGGCCGGTGAGGCTGCGCGCTGAAAGACGGCTCCTGAGAGGACTCGGGCGTCGCGCATCCCTCACCCACACGTGCAGACGTGGAGAATCCTTCCAGGTCAAAGGTCGGGTAAGGCTGTGCATCAATCCCCGGAGCTCGCGCACGCACGTGCTTCTGTTCCGCATACCACAATTTTTTGGTCTTTTTTCGTTTTTTTTTTTTTTTTTTTTAAGCATTCAGGATCTTTCTGGATATTTCGGCATAGGTCCAGTAAACGCGTACGCGCCAGTTGTTCTCCGAGACGCGGCGTTAAAAAGTCGCTCTGAAATGAAACTCCCGCCAGAGACCTGCTTCGGATTCGTCTCACGCCTACGGCATGACCCAGATTCAGATTCGTATCGGCTGCTCCAGCCCGGCCTGTTTGACTTCACAGGGGCACGCCTCGACGCTGATCCCCTAAATGGAGCTGTTGTTTTAAGATGGCAGGACTGAAACAACTGTTGATCTTGAGATTTACTTCGTTCAATACGTCACCAAGTCAATCTTTCAACAAATATCCTCAAAATCCTTTCATATAGGCTCTGGTGCATGAGAAGGGAGCTCTGGGTAAAAGTTTCTGAAAAATTAACCCTTTCCAGGGACTTCGGTTTGACAAAAGATATTTACAGCATGAGCCCTTGAACACCCAAGGCCTCCACGCCTTGTAATGAAAAGTAACACTCCTGTGTGTGTATGGGCGTGAGAGTGTGAATAAGTGTGTGCATGTGTGTGTACGTGTATGCGTGTGTGAGTGTGTGTGTGTATGCGTGTGTGTGTGTGTATATGCATGTATGTGTGTGTGTATGCGTGTGTGAGTGTGTGTGTGTGTGTATGCGTGTGTGTGTGAGTGTGTGTGTGTATGCGTGTGTGTGTGTGTGAGTCTTGTGTGTGTGTGTATGCGTGTGTGTGTATGCGTGTGTGTGAGTGTGTGTGTGTGTGTGTGTGTATGCGTGTGTGAGTGTGTGTGTGTGTGTGTATGCGTGTGTGAGTGTGTGTGTGTGAGTGTGTGTGTGTATGCGTGTGTGTGTGTGTGAGTGTGTGTGTGTGTGTATGCGTGTGTGAGTGCGTGTGTGTGTATGCGTGTGTGTGTATGCATGTGTGTGTGTGTGAGTGCGTGTGTGCGTGTGTGTGTGTGTGTATGCGTGTGTGAGTGCGTGTGTGTGTGTGTGTGTGTGTGAGTGAGTGTGTGCGTGTGTGTATGCGTGCGTGAGTGTGTGTGTGTATGTGTGTGTGTGTTGGGGCTGGGGGTGGGCTGTGCTCTGTTACCTGACTCCCTGCAGTATTGATATGTGGAGACGCAGGGGGGAGGGGGGGGGGGGCAGACAGTGACAGGACCGGCTGGACCGCGGGCTGCTTTGATGGGGGCCACGCCCAGCCGCATTGTGCGCGCCCGTCTGACAGGCAGGATAATGCCCGGATCCCCGAGACACCCAGGGCTGCTCGGCAGCGCCTTGCCCCAGGACAGCCCTCCCTGCCTGGGTGGGTGGCGGCTTCGCCCCCCCCCCCCCCCCGTCACCTGGATCATCTGTCCACTGCGCGGCGTCGAACCAAAGACTAGCTGCCAAAACAACAAATGACTTCTTAAGGAGGGGGGGTTGGGGGGGGAGGGCACAGGGTAGTTTCATATGGCTAACTCGCCACCCCCCCCCCCCCTTCCCCTTCAGTCAGGAGGGGGAACGTCTGATGCTGATATCACAGGTCGTGAGATGGATGAATCGCTCTCAGTGGTCCGGTGGAGCGCTGCGATGAGTCGTCTGGCTACGCGGCAGGAGTGGGTACAGCGCTCACGGCCTCACCGGGAAGGTGGGCGAGAAAAAAAAAACAAACCGCAAACATTTTCTCACAAAGATCTTCTGCACGCCTGGTCGCCCTTCATCGCCCTTCATCAACCTGTCAGCCGCGATGACACATGAGGCGTTTATCCGCTTCAATCAGCCCGCTGTGGCTTCATACCTGGGGAGACGCGCTCTGTAAATTAAGCAAGAGCTGGCAGGTCGGTTTCTGCAGGCTCGTTCGATCGCAATTTGCGGTTGGAAAAACTTGTTGTTTCTTCGGTTGCGTTGCGGCCCTCCACTTTAGACGGGCTTCGAGAGCGGAGGGGAATCTGGAAACGTACAGCATTTGCTGTGCTGTGCAGCTGACCGCAGTGGGGGTGGATCTGGCCTCGTTGATCCTGCGGCGTTGAAAAAAAAAACGCCGTCGTGGTCGTGATGGAGGGCGCGTTAACTCTTAAAAAGAGTGACAGCGCATTTCTGGAGACGGGCGTCTGTCTGCGAGCGACAGAGAGGGTAAGGTCGGCTGTTTGAACAAATCCCCCCTATCAGAGACGACCGGGGGAAAAAACAGCCCCCTCCGTGACTCCCCCCGCCCCCCCCACCCCCCGCCCCCATCCCCCGTACGCAGTGAATCACCTTTGGCTTAATCATTTACAGATAGCGGGAGAGCCGCGATCCTTGGAGTCTATCAGTAGACTCCACCCTTTGATCTGTCTCGCAGATTAACCCCGAGGACAAAAGCGGGTTGGAATGGGGGGGGGGGGGGGGGGGGGGGGGGGGGGGGGGGAGGGGGGGGACCTTGGAGCTTTTGAGGTCCTCCATCTAACCCCAAGACCTTTCAAAGCTCAATAAAAGTCCGCTGGTAAACAATTTACTGCACGGCAGTGATACAATACTTGACCTATTGTGTTGTTCCCATGAGGTCAGAGCAAAAAGGTACTCATCAATTTTACAGGGCTGAGAACTTTCTGTGACTTGTTCACGTGAGAGAGCTTAGTTTTCGCTAGATTTAACTTTCTCTTACTGGCAATATCACTGACTCCATTAACGTGCATTTCATATTCAGATACCGCCACGCATTTCATCCTAATGTTAAAGCCATGTTGATGATTAGCACAGTAAATATGAAAGGTGTGCTTGGTTTTCAGAATTACTAAACGCAAAGTATAATTGAAATGGTTTTATTATGTTATCTGATGAAGATGTGTCTCTTATGTCCTCTCCAGTTGTGCTGTGAAATTGGTTAAGGGTTGATATTCGTTAAGGGAACCTGATTGGACGGCACTCAATAAGTGATATTTAATATTTCCCAAGCTCCTCTCTGTTCTGCGCCATGAGCACCGGCGTCAGTGAAACAGCCCTGACGTGGCTTTTTGGAAGTGTGCCGCTTAGCGCTAAGTGCTACAGCGGCGTCCCGACGCATCGGGGCTTGGCCCAGGATTGCAACAGGCCTTCGCACCTCTGCCAAAATTCCTCCAAGGTCAGACTAAGAAAAAAAAAAAGAAAAAAAAAGAATAATCGACATGAAATTCTGTTCCGTTGGGATGCGTCAGAGGCGGCTGGCCGCGGCGTGCGTTGGGAGAGTGCGGCGGCCGCCCGGCCCGGGCTGTTATGCGTCACGCTAAGCTCGTTCCCGTTCCCCTGACGCACCGTTCGGCGGCGAGGGGCGCAGCCGAAACCAGCCCCGCGCTCGCGCTGAGGCGCTCACACTAATTGGGGATGAGTCCGCCCCCGCTGCGCCGGCGCGGGCCCCTTCCCAAGCCCCCCGTTACCGTTTGCCGCTCGTTGTTATCCTCGGGCCGGCGCGTTGTAATCAAACATCCCGCGACCGTGGCAACGCCCGAGCGCCTGGCTGTGTGAGCGCTCTGCTCGCGGCGCTGTCTCCCACCTCGGCTTTCTGCTTTTATTTTACTTTTTATTTTTTGCTCTTTCCACGTAGTTTAACGGGGAGGGGGGGGCAGGGGGGGGGATCAGGGCGCGTATTCCGACCGTGCCCCTCCCGGGGGAGTGTCTCGCGATCTCCGGCGTGCCCCCACAACACGGTAGCCCCTTAAAGCCCCGCCAAAGAGCCGCCAATTACCCCCAACCGGCCGGTCCCCTCCTGACACCAGGACTGACAGCTCGACTGACAGTTCATTATGTCTGCGCTGCCTCCCCCCTCCCCCTCCCCCCTCCCCCTCCCCCTCCCCCTCCCTCCTTCCCTCCTTTTTTTCGTTTTTTTTTTTTGGAAGTCGGCTTTAAGCTCCCCAGATGAAAAAATAAATCAGTATGCCCCTCTACTGCAGCTGAGGCCTAGGCTGGGATTGAATTTAATTTATTCTCCTAAGCTGGGGAATCAGGCCATCAAAAGGAACAAAACTATCGGGTTTCCTGCGCTAGCCGGCCCGCGGCTCGGCTCGGCGCGGGGAACGGGCCCGCTTAACCCTTCGGTACCTGCGGCGAACCGCACCGCCACACCCCCGCCAGCCGCTCGGCGTCCATAAACCTGCGCGGTGAGAGCAGAAGGCCTCGAGACGTTGGCATAACAAGGTCACGGGGTTAAGTGTTCCCCTCGCCTCATTCCGAAAAAAGAAAGAGTTTCAAGCCGGACGGTCCCAACATCGACTTCTCGACGTGATTGAAGCAGCAGATACACAATTATTAGTCCAACCTTTAGACTGGACACGCAGCCACACTGGGCATAAACCTGTAATATCGCTGACAGGCTACAATAATCGAATCATTTATTTTATGTTCATCAGGTTTTAAAATGGCCGCCCTTAAGCTCAGGATGGATATGTGTTACGTGCGCTTACGGCATACGAGACTGGAGAAATGCAGCATCAGACAGCATGCATTTTCAGAACCTGTAATTCTATATTTGTGTTAAGCGGAGTCCCTCCATTCGCATCCCTCATCCAGACTGTGACAGGACCAGAGCTTCATTCTGGGCCTCTCATCTCAAGGGCCACGTTACCCATCATGCATCTGACCCTGATGCCGCCACCCTTCAACGCAGATTGTCACACGGAGCGGAAAAAAAAAAAAAACGAGAGAGAAAGATTACATCATCAAGGACCCGGGCGAGGGTGGGGGGTGCCAGGGTCGCCGTGGCGATTTCAGCGCGGAATTCTACGGGACGCTTCCCGAAAACCTCGACTCCCAAGTTCCGCGAAAAAGCGCCCTCTCCGTGGGCTCTGGGCGGGACGGGAAGAGGAAGACTAATTGATGCTCTGTGATTAAAATGAGCTCTGGAGCGGAGAAGACGAGACTCCTCTCTCCGCTAGGGTTCCAGAGTCCTAATGAAGGACAGATTACATTCTTCTCATGAACGCTGGCAAGATCTTTGATGGCCAGCTTTTTTTTTTTCTTTTCTTTTCTTTTTTTTTACCCCCTTGATCTTCCCCAGTGTTTGTTTTACTTTATTCTGTTTTTTCTCCATATAATTTTTTCGTGCAGAGAATAAAATTTCATCTTGCGGGAGGGAACTGCAGTGGGAAAAGCAGACCTTTGTGGACCAGGGGCTTTACAGATGCTTTGAATTTGAGGAGTTTTCTTTTTCCTGAGAGAGCCGGTTGAAAAACCGGGCTGAATTTCCTGGGATTAGCCGCGAGATGAGCGCCTTCGAGGAGGTCCGAGCCGGCCGGGCCTCCCTCTCGCGGTGGGAAAGTGACCCCAGCCCGACTCCTGATCCGCAGGGTCCGCTGCCAACATAGCCCCAGGATGAGATAACGGCCTGTGCCTCATTCCACCGTGAACGCCACAGGAGGCACTTAAACCACCCTCACCTCACCCCCCCCCCCCAGCAGGGCCCCCCCCAGCACCTCACCTGTGTGTTGGGGTGCCTGACCTCACAGGGGGCTGGCTGGTGGGAGAGAAAGAAGTTCAAATTGAAATTATTAATGAATCAGTTAGTTTGATAATTTTGCCCACAGTTCATTCGTTTCAGATCTGCTTCTGCCTCCTGAATCAATCCAAAAATAAGCAGCAACAAAGATCCTCTATCCACTCCACAGATGCTGGAATCCTTCACAGATATCACTTAAACATGACTACTTTAGCAATCACTACACCACTATTACAAGAATGCAAGTCTAAGGTCTTGGGAAAAAATTATTTTCAGACGTGGTGCTTAGAATTATTATTATCAATTTCTCATTGGTTATGAATTTTTAATACAGTACTCACCAGTAAATTGGAATACTTGAGGGAGAAGTGCTGCAAGTGAAATGTCTCAGTTTATGACATCAGTCCGCCATTCTAGAAAATGATGCTTAAACAGAGAGTGACACCTACTGGTGGCATTGGAAATCACACCTTCATGCTGACCTTTGACGGTCAGGAAGTCTGACACAATGAGCAGTCTATTTAAGGTATTGATTTCTCATGATATGTAGCTGCAATTGATAATGTAGTAGTTGCACTTCATACATAGGTAAAAACAAAAGAGAAATTATGAAATAAGTCCAAAACATTGTCACATTCCAATATTTTACTAAAACATTTTACATACACTCCAAGTCTAACAATAATACACATTATGAACACAAAAGGCTGCGACTGCACCTATCAAAAAGAACAACTAGAAATCAACGAAACACATAGTAGCACAATACAAATACAAAAATGTACCTGCCAGATCCCTTTCCGGACAAAAGATCACAGTATTGCAAACACTCGGAATGCAATTCTAGCCTTCAGTAAAAAGATTTCTAGAAATACCACATAAATGACAAACCATTTCATGTACCACCATGGAAACAGTGCAACTCAAACCAGATGTCAGTGTCAACAACATTTATAGGAAATGTGTTTTTTTTATACATTTGCTCAAAAGATTTAGCCAGAATAAAGTTTAAAAACAAGTTATTAATGATTTTTTTAATAAGGTTTTTCTCCTGATAAGGGTAATTTTTTTTTCTCATCAGAAAAACTGAAATTAGCCTATAAATTGGGGGAGGTGGGGGCAAATGTTTAGTTGGAATCAAGCTTGGCCATTTCCTGCACGTAGATCCCTATGCTCTCGCTGTCGAACAGCACAAAGTAAACCGTCTTGATTGAAGAGGACATCGTGGCCACGAAGTAGCTGGAGATGGCCTTCAGGATGAGCTGGGCGGCTGTCTGCTTCGGGAAGCCATTCCTGCGAGAGCAGAGACGCAAAACAGAAATGTGTTTAAAAAAAAATAAAACGAATTCTGTCCACTGTGCTGTGTGAATCCTAATACACATTTTAGCGATTTGATTTATTATTCATTTATCTTTTGTTTTTATATTCCCTTAAAAACTACCCACTGTAAAACACTGTCTGACAGACGTGTTTTTAAACACTCCTGTACGAAGTAAAAGCCGATTGACTGATTGATGACATCACACAGTGGGTACCACCTCTACTTTAGAAATTCATGGGTACTGACGAATCACTGAAGAACCAAGGACATGGTAAAAAAAAAAAATGGTATTATGCGTCATGCATTATAGCACAATATAATAAACTTATAACAGATTTATTCCAATACAATAATGCTGAAAACAACTTAAAAAAAATAAATAGGAGCCAGTGCTGGAGAATCGCCATGGAGACGCTCACTGGAGGCGGTTGCCATGGAGACCCTACCTTCCGCTGCCAATGGAGGGGAAAGCCACGGACTTGAGCTTCTTCTCGTCGGCCAGGGCCAGGCAGTTCTTCACCGTCTTGTCCAGCAGCTCCTCGCACTTGTCCGAGCCCCAGCCGGGGCTGTGGCAGTGGATCACAAACTTGGCGGGAAGCCCAAAGCCGGAGGTCAGGGCGGCTGGCGCGGGAAGGGTGTGAGAGAGAGAGGGAGAGGTGGGAATAAAGAGAGAGAGGGAGAGGTGAGGAAGGGTGTGAGAGAGAGAGGGAGAGGTGAGGAAGGGTGTGAGAGAGAAAGGGAGAGGTGAGGAAGGGTGTGAGACAGAGGAGGTGGGAATAAAGAGAGAGAGGGAGAGGTGAGGAAGGGAGAGACAGGAGAGGGAGAGACATGGAGGGTGAGAGAGACAAAAAGAGACAGGGAGAGACAGAGAAAGAGAGAAGAAGGGGAGGGAGGGAGAGACAGGTGAGAGAGAGAGAGAGAGAGGTGGCAGGGAGAGAGAGAAAAAGAGAGTGAGTGAGAGATATTCTATACAGGCCTTTATCAATTTATCACAGACATACTGTACGGTACAGACACTGGGCACAGACACTGGGAACAGACATTGGGTACATACATAGGGTACAGACATAGGGTACAGACAGGCTACAGAGACAGAGTACAGACATAGGGTACAGAGACAGGGTACAGATGTACAGTACAGACATTGGGTACAGACAGGGCACCGACACAGGGTACAGACAGCGTACAGACATAGGGAACAGACACAGGATACAGACATTGGGTACAGACGGCACACAGGACTGAAAGTGTCAGTATTCAGCTTGTGACTGACACCTTCAGTGTCAGGAAGAGAACACTAGTCTGGGAGAACAAGAAAGCAAAAAAAAACTGGAATAATGTTTAATGTTGCAGAAATGGCACTTTGACTGGCCAGAGACTGAGAAGAACTTCGAACGAAGGGCTCAAGTTTTTGGATCCCACATGAAAGACAGACTGAGAGAAATCTGTTATTCATAACCCCTTGGAAAGGGTCCCGTCATAATGGGCAACATATTATTATTTCCCTTCGCCGAAATGCTGGAAGGATATGAAGTGAGAAGCGAGTCAGTTGAGCATAATTACAGCCCAAGGGGGACTGAGTTTCAGTTGGACTTAAATTCAGAAAGTGCACTGAAATGCCCAGATGCGCTGGAGACAGCGGAACGGACGGAATATCAAGAGTGTCTGGAGCAAAGCGGCTCTAATTACTTTAAAGCGCACCTCGAGTATTTCACTCTTTGTCGCTTTTCAACTCCACCATTCCTTCATTTGTTATTATATTTTTATACATCAGTAATTTGGAAGGGTTTTTAAAATATCCCGGCAGGAGAATCAGAAACTGCAACACAGTGCAAGCGCTGGCTTTGGTGTCCTTTTTTATGTAAATAACATTGGCCATTGTTGTTTTTTTTTACTTCCTAGGAGAGCGATCTTTGGGTTAACTCAGCGAAGAACTCTTGTGCCCTCCAAGTTAACAATTATTCTCACACTTAAGACATTTTAGCTTCAGTTGGAAAAAGATAAATCTGTCCTGGGGCACCAGCATTACTGCATGTGCCGGCAAAGTCAAAAGCTTTTTTTTTTTTTTAGAAAAGCTGATTTTAAAGCAATTTTCTTTTTTTCTTTTTTTAAAAAAAAGGGCCTTAATGACCCGAAGACCAGCATGCCACAGCGTGTTAGCAAGCCTCTCCAGCGCTGCCTGTTTACATACAGGCTGCTGCTTCCCCCTCGAACCCGCGGCCTCCCGCTCAGCAGCACAACGCTCCCTATCTGGCTCACAGACAGCTCCTCTTTACCACTGCAGTCGAGCTAATTCAACAAGACCCGGCAGACCTGAGCAATCATAGGAGGGCTTGGTCTGCAGTCTCCACGACAACACCAGCACGTCCATCAACGTCCATCAATGAGCGAAGCTGAGGCTGCGTTGCGCAATCATCGCTGCTCATTCCGATCAATGACATTTGCGTCTAAGTGCTTGTTGCTCCAGGGGACGAAGGTTTCAAAGGGGCACTATGCTGGAATTACCATGGAAGTAGTGTAATTACCTTCATGTTAGCTTGCAGCTTTCACACTAACACACTCTTCTAAACTAGCCTCTGTGGCATGACGGCTTGATTCAGTGAATCCACCTCTCCTTCTGCGTCATTCATGACTCAGCAGGTAAGGCTGCACTGGGCCATCGCCAAAAACACACTTACACTTTCAGCGGGCGACGGCAGTTTGAGAAACGCGTCTGATACGGTGTTGTGTAAAGTCTGACAGATTAAGAGATCAGCCCTTTAGGGATGCAGCGAATGCGCACATTATAATGTCCAGTGTTATTTCAACTCTAGCAGTGTTAATTGAAGCCATAACAGATAACTATTTTCTGTTAAGAGTTGAATTAACTCTGTTAGATTTGAATTAACACCAGACATTTTACTCTGTACTCCGGCTCCTCCTTGCCCTCTACATCTGGCAGATCCAAGCTCCCGCAGCCCAACAGCACCAGGAGGCTGCAGTACTAATGTCGATTAACCTGGATCCCAAGTGGCTCGGTCAGTAAAGCCACTTCCCAGGAGTGCATGCTGGGTCCTGTAGTTCAGACATCTCAGCTTTGAGCCGCGAGTGTCACCGGCCAACTACGACCGAGAATCTGCAGAGAAATAGTTTTAGTCCCAGCCAGTGCAGGGTGGGTTTCAGGCCAGAACTCCTCCAGTTACCACGGAGACTGTTCCTTCCCATTGGCAACCGGACGTCATTAGGGGATCTAGGCCGCTACTTCAACCTGTGCTAGCTCCTCTCTAATGGACCATGTGACCTGCTTCATGTGCTTCAGCTGTACCAGCCCTCCAAGGGGATACAGGCGCTAAACTCAAAGCTATAACTGTTGGTTTAAAATAGGGGAGGAAAAAAATGTAAAAAGAAAATGTGTGGCACACCCACAGGGAGGTTTCAAACCACATTTGCAGGAACAAGCCCCGCCCCCTGCCCAATCAGAGCAAGGCCCTTACCTCCTGCCACCTCTAGGGGGCGTCAAACCTCACCTGCAGAAACAAGCCCCGCCCCCTGTCCAATCAGAGCAAGGCCCCTACCTCCTGCCACCTCTAGGGGGCGTCAAAACTCACCTGCAGAAACAAACCCCACCCCCTGCCCAATCAGAGCAAGGCCCTTACCTCCTGCCACCTCTAGGGAGGTGTCAAACCTCACCTGCAGAAACAAGCCCCGCCCCCTGCCCAATCAGAGCAAGGCCCTTACCTCCTGCCACCTCTAGGGAGGTGTCAAACCTCACCTGCAGAAACAAGCCCCAGCCCCTGCCCAATCAGAGCAAGGCCCTTACCTCCTGCCACCTCTAGGGAGGTGTCAAACCTCACCTGCAGAAACAAGCCCCGCCCCCTGCCCAATCAGAGCAAGGCCCTTACCTCCTGCCACCTCTAGGGAGGTGTCAAACCTCACCTGCAGAAACAAGCCCCGCCCCCTGCCCAATCAGAGCAAGGCCCTTACCTCCTGCCACCTCTAGGGGGCCGTTCTTCTTGCGCAGCTCCTGAACGGCCTCCCCAAACTCCTTCCCTCCCTTCTTCTCCAGGGCGCTACCTGTGAAAGGAGGAGATTTCTGGACAGTTAGGCGTCCGGCAGCAGGGCTGGACAGACAGACAGACGGACGGACAGAAGCACAGACGGTGAAGCAGCCGCATCTGAACCAGGGACAAGCAGGACAACACAGCAAGCCGTCGGACTCGCGTTCCTCCGGTCCCTCCCGATCGCTACGGAAACACACTCCACTGCTCTCTGCTAGGCTTCCCTTCTCCCAGAATGCACGTGGAAACGACACGTTTACTTCAGATTCCAACTCCTGTGCTTCTGGAGCAATGTTTTCGCTTTGGCCCAAAGCAGGGGACTCAAACTCCAAACTTGGAGGGCTGCAGTATCCGCTGGATTTGGTGCGTTTCAGAACGAGTGATTAATTTATATTACTGAGTGACTAAAGAGTCCACACAACACTGTTCTCAAAGCCAAAACTAGCTGTTGATTGACAGGAAACCCCAAATATCCACACGCACTGCGGCCCTCCAGGACTGGACTTTGACACCCTTGGCCTAATGTAAAGATCTCAGCCGGTCTTAAGATATGTCTCCCATCAACTACAATTCCCAGAAGCCTCATCTTCAATGACAGGAAGCAGCGGAGTGTGACACCCAGAGAGGAGGAAGACGATCGCCGTGGGCGTGAGCATGTCGGCCACAGACAGGAAGCAGGAAGCAGTAAGGGTGACCTGGCACAATGGACGTGGCACAGCCTTCACTCAAGCCTGTGGTATGCTAAGCGATGACGCATGTTCTTCCTGCCCTTCCACTAAACTGAACACACACACATAGCCACTGTCTAGCCCAGAGTTCAAAAGGGCAAAAAATACAAAGCAAGAAAGAAATGTTCTGTTCCTCAGAAATTGTCTTATATGCCCAATCCAAATCCATTCATTGCTATATATGATATTAAATTTATGAAATAGATGTAGTTGGAATAATTTAGTCCACCTATTTTTATCTTTATTTTGTACATGCCTGCATTATATGGCAGTGGTACCCAACCCTGTTCCTGGAGATCTATCATCCTGTAGGTTTTCATTTCAACCCTAATTTAGGACACCTGATTCTGCTAATGGGCAGCTCAATGAGATCTCCAGCAGCTGAATGAGGTGTGCTTTCTCAGGGTTGGAGTGAAAGCCTACAGGACGATAGATCTGAAACAGGGTTGGAAACCACTGTTATGAGGTATAATAGATGGCAGACATTAGCATATATTACTCTGTATACATAGTTTACATGCAGGCAGTGGGGCTTCAGATCTTTGCCCTTAAACGAGCGGCTCAGGGCTGGAAGAGATGCATCATGGGAGGGCCATGGCTGGCGTCGGTGCACACAGAGTCCCACCCCCACCGAGGCGAAGGCTCCATTACCTACTTCACCCCCCGTATGGAAGGAAGAATTGGTCGGGTGAATAACAGCGTCGCTGTCGATGGTGGCAATGTCAGCTTGCACAACTTGCAACTACAAACAATGACAACAACAACAACAAACAACAGCCACAACAAAATGGAGTCAAACACAGTGGAAGAGGTACCGTAGGGGGGTGGGGGGTCAGAGGAGGGGGGAGAGAGAGAGAGGGAGAGGGCAGGAGAGAGAGAGGGATGGAGGGGGGGTGGGAGAGAGAGGGCGGGAGAGAGGAAGAGGGAGAGAAGAATGGGGAGAGAGATGAAGGGAGGGGAGGGAGGAGGGGAGGGAGGGATGGAGCGAGGGAAACAGAGAGAGGGAGTGGAAAGAGAGGGAGGGAGAAAGGAAGGGTATGATAGAGGGAGGGAGGGAGAGAGGACAGGAGAGAGAAAGAGGGAGAGAAGGGGAGGGGGAGAGAGGAAGCGAATGGGAGAGGAGGGAGAGAGGGAGGAAGGGACGGAAGGAGAGAAGGAGAGAGAGGGAGGGAGGAACAGAGTGGAATAGAGGGAAGTAAAAAGAGAGGGAGTGAGAGGGCAGGAGGGAAAAAAGGGACAGAGGCAGAGGGAGAGATAAAGAAAACGATAAAGAGATAAAGAGATAAAGATGAGACGGTGAGAGCGCTCCTCCTCGGTGCGTCTGAGGGCACAGAAGGGGGGGAGGGGGGGGGTGATGGCTGCAGCAGGGCGGGACGGCCCCGAGCAGACCCCGCCCCCTCTCAGCGCTCACACGCACTCTCACACCCGTCACACGCTGGAGGAGTTTACACACCGCGCTGCACAGATTTGACTAAATCCTTGAAAGCGTGCACAGCCCTGGGTCACCGGCTGTGTCCTCCCCCCCCCCCACCCCGCCACCCCACCCACCCAAAAGTGTGTCTTCAGTGGCTTTCCACGTGGATGAGCACTCAAGTGACACAAACGTATTCTAATAAAGATCGTGTTAGCGTGCGAGGCGCTAAAAGATGCATTTAACGCTACGAAGGTGTTTTTGCATCTATGGTATTTCTCCTTTCTTCCAAGGATTTTTCAAATCCAAGCAGGCCAGCTGGGGGGCTCACCTAGATCATCTTTAAGGTCAATGTCAGCATTGGTGGGGTTGACTACACCCTCCACGTCAAATCCAGCCAAGTTACTGATTTCACTGTGAATGAGGTTGAGCTGAAAGGAAGGAGAACATGCAGCGGGACAGGAAGAAGGAAGCAGAGCCGTTAGAAGAAGGACAAACGCAAGCGTGAGATTGGGGGAAATTAAAGGCAATTAAAAGCGCGAACGTCCGGGTGTCAGCACAAAATAAAAGTCTGGTTACCAAAAGGGGGGGGGGGTGACATAAAGGACACATTAAGCACAATTTGCAGGTTCCCCCCTCCTCCCCCCCAGCACATTTGCATTATAGCATAACTGGGCCAATGAGAGATCTCCAGTGGAATCTCTCATTTGATTGGTCAGTATCTATGGTTTCTGAGCTTGTGAATTATCCAGATTGATGTCTTCACTTGAAGCGTCATGCTAAATTATCAACAGTGGACAATGCAGGGGCTCAAAAAACCTTTGAAAAATAAATCATTGCTTTTATCAGTTTTAGGTTCACTATTTATTTTCAGCCAGCTGGGGAAGCAATGCTGGTTTCAAGTCCTTATTTTAATTTTAAAAACAAAATAAATGATTACTATATTTAATTACACTCACAAGCTCCCCTTGTGTTCAGTGACTCCATTTTAAGAACTACTCTTTTTTTAAACACACTGCTGCCAGTGTTAATCAGATGAAGCAGACAATGCGTGACTGTCCCTGCTTAATGTTCAAATAAGCAACTGAAGATTAGAAGAAATGTTGAACAATACAAAAAGTGCTTGTTGCTGTGCGGTTTGACTGAATCAGCCCTCTAATGTCAGCACATGCAGCTCAGAGGAGTCACTGTCACGACTGTAGATTTATTTATTTAAAATTGTTTTTTTGCAATTCTAACAACTTTTGCATTTACGTGCCAGCATTGCTAACCCTCTGGATTGCTAAAGGCTGGACAACCTACAGGCCAGAACCCAAGATTCAAATCATTTTTAATAGAGCTTCATCTCCTTCTCAGGAAATGAATTTTGTACATTTTCTTTCCGCGTTCCAAGCTTGGTGCGGGCAAAGCTTTTCTTACTACACAGAGCACCGCTGCAGCAAATAAAAATTTTGGCAAATTGCAGGCCGGATGTTGGACAAAAAATAAAAATAAAAACAAATTTGCTTTCAAAAGCATCAGCAGGTCAGCAGCTAGTGTGTGTGTAAGCAGCTTGGTTTAAGCCTGACTGGTTATGTAAGTGTGTAAGGATGGAGGTAAGCAGCTTGGTTTAAGCCTGGCTGGTTATGTAAGTGTGTAAGGATGGTGTTAAGCAGCTTGGTTTAAGCCTGGCTGGTTATGTAAGTGTGTAAGGATGGAGGTAAGCAGCTTGGTTTAAGCCTGACTGGTTATGTAAGTGTGTAAGGATGGAGGTAAGCAGCTTGGTTTAAGCCTGGCTGGTTATGTAAGTGTGTAAGGATGGAGGTAAGCAGCTTGGTTTAAGCCTGACTGGTTATGTAAGTGTGTAAGGATGGAGGTAAGCAGCTTGGTTTAAGCCTGGCTGGTTATGTAAGTGTGTAAGGATGGAGGTGAGCAGCTTGGTTTAAGCCTGGCTGGTTATGTAAGTGTGTAAGGATGGAGGAAAGCAGCTTGGTTTAAGCCTGGCTGGTTATGTAAGTGTGTAAGGATGGTGTTAAGCAGCTTGGTTTAAGCCTGGCTGGTTATGTAAGTGTGTAAGGCTCGAATAAACTGGCATGTGAAAGAGGAAACAGAAAGCAGGGAGTTGCCTTCACAGCAGGGGTGTGGCCGGGGGCGTGGCCGGGGGTGTGGCCGGGGG
This sequence comes from Anguilla anguilla, assembly GCF_013347855.1. NCBI lineage: Eukaryota > Metazoa > Chordata > Actinopteri > Anguilliformes > Anguillidae > Anguilla > Anguilla anguilla. The sequence continues at coordinate 2,233,427 of NC_049209.1, read as the reverse complement.
TGTAGAGAGTGACCCCAGGAGGCCTCAGAAACAGTGAAAACAATGGGCAGGTAAAGTCAACACGGCATTCATTCAAGCCTTTCTATGGCAGGTACAATACCTACTGCACTGGCACGACTACTTTTCACACAACCCCTGGCCTGAAAACAGGAAATGGCAGTTCACTAGCAAAACGGTGACTTGGAAACAGATTTCTCGGGAAAAGGCGGGCACCTTAACTCTTAACCGCATTTGCAAACCTCAGAATGTGCGCTTGTGTGTGTCTGAGTCTGTGTGTGTGTGTGTCTTGTGTGTGTGTGTGTGTGTGTGTGTGTGTGTGTGCGTGTGTGTGTGTGTGTTGAGTGTGACTGTGTGTGTCTTGTGTGTGTGTGTGTGTGTGTGTGCGTACGTGTAAGTGTGTACATGTACAGCTATCATCTGCTTTTACGGATCAATTAAGAGCAGAACACACCCCGGCAGGACCTGCAGCTCTCCAGGAGCAGGTCTGCAGGGCGGTCCCGTAGAGCAGCGTACACTAACAGAGTCTGCACTGCAGATCATAGCCACCCTCCCATTAACACGTCTAACGTGCCGCTGACACCCCAGCTACAGCGGGGAACGTGTGGCGGGTATGGGCGGTTTCTCCTCCTGACAACACGAGCTGCTGTTGTCCCGCCTGCCGGCCGGATGAGCTCCGCGGCGGTTAGCGGTGGTGGTTAGCGGTGGCGGTTAGCGGAGGCAGTTAGCGGAAGCGGTTAGCGGTGGCGGTTAGCGGTGGCAGTTAGCTGTGTGGCTAAACGGCAGGGGTGTAAGAAAATATCGATACACTTGAGTATCGCGATATTATGTTTTGGGACACTGTACCGATTCTCAAAAACACTGTATCGATTTTTAATTAATAGTTTACATGCAAAGATTTGTGGCAGACAGTGGTTCATTTTGTGTTGTGTTTAAACCCCCGGCCGCTAGATGGCAGTGTTGTAATCTACCTTCAGCCATTTGACTGTAAACTAGTAAACTTTTTTTTAATTCAGATTTTATGCATATGGTGGTGTGTTCTTTACACTATGACAGTTTTCCTAAAATTACATTTAAAAAATAGCAATATATCGCCTTGCTTACGGTATCGCAATATATCGCAATATATTGAATCGTACCCCTATATTATGATATGTATAGTATCGCCTGATTCTTGCCAATACACAGCCCTACGGAACGCCGGTACCTTCTGGCCCAGGAACAGGCTCTTTGTGGAGAGGACGGTGAAGCCATCGGCCGGGGTTCCCTCCGTTGTGCTGTCCGCGCTGGCGGCCTTGCTCACCTCCCCCTGCTTCTTCTGGGGAAAAAACAAACAATCCACAGTTTGCCTGATAAAACACTGCACTTATCACGGCTCGCTCCCACGGCTTGTGATTTAACACACGAACAACACAAATTAGGCCCTGTGTTGAGCCTACACATGCTGTGGTTTATCCTCCTACAGCTGTTAAAAACGCACGGTGCCCGTGTGTCCCCCGGTACCTTGGCCTTCCCGGGCCCCCTCTTCCCTCCAGCCTTCTTGGCGGCGGACTTCTTGGCGGGCGACGTCTTGGACTTCTTGGTGGGAGGCGGGGTGATGATGGCCTCCAGCTTGCCCTTGCTGCCCCTCTTCTTGGCCAGCAGCTCGGGGTGGATGTTTGGCAGGACCCCCCCCGCCGCGATGGTCACGCCCTTCAGCAGCTGCAGACGGGACACGGGAGAGTTTCCGGGTGAGCGGAGACCTGCGACTGTGCGGCAGGACCCCTAGAGCAGGGCTGCCCAACCCTGCGCCTGGAGATCTACTGTCCCGTAGGTTTGTACTCCAACCCTAACTAAGCACACCTCACTCAACAGCAAGAGATCAAGTTGAAATGCAAATTAGTGTGCCAGGGTTAGGCTGAATTAGAATTATGGTTGAAACAAACACACACACACTCACGCACACACAGAAACACCCACACGCATACACACACACACACACACACACACATAGAAATGCCCACACACACAAGCACACACACACACACACATGCCCACACACATGCACACACCCACACACACACACATGCCCACACACACACGCACACGCACGCACGCACGCACGCACACACACACCTGGTTGAGCTCCTCGTCGTTGGCGATGGCCAGCAGGATGTGCCTCGGGGTGACACGTCCCTTCTTGTTGTCCCGCGCGGCGTTCCCGGCCAGCTCCAAGATTTCGGCTAAAGGGGGGGGGGGGGGGGGGATAGAACAGTGTGATAAAGACGGGCTCTCTCACCACAAACACACAAACACACAAACACACACACACACAAACACACAAACACACACACACACAAACACGCAAACACGCAAACACACAAACACACAGAGGAACAGCAGTAAAGAGAGAACATACACACCACCAAGGGCACCAGAGAGAAATACGCAGGCCCAGCAGACAGACATACAGACGGACGGACGGACAGACAGGTGGATGTACGGACAGCCAGGCGGACAGTTCATGGGATGAACAGGCAGACGGATGGACAGACAGACAGACGGACAGACAGACAGACAGATGAGCAGACAGACAGATGGACAGGCAGACAGACGGACAGACAGACAGACAGATGAGCAGACAGACAGATGGACAGGCAGATAGACAGACAGATAGCCAAACGGACAGCCAGACAGACGGATGGACAGACAGACGGACAACACACAGACGGACAGTCAGATGGACAGACAGGTGGATGGACGGACAGCCAGACGGACATTCAATCGGATGAACAGGCAGACGAATGAACAGAACGACCGACAGGCATACGGACGGACGGACGGACAGACAGACGGGCAGACAGACAGACAGGCAGGCACACAGGCAGACAGACACACAAGCAGACAGACAGACAGGCAGGCACACAGGCAGGCAGACAGACAGACAGACACACAGGCAGGCAGACAGACAGACAGACACACAGACACACAGGCAGACAGACACACAGACAGACAGACACACAGGCAGGCACACGGGCAGACAGACACACAGGCAGGCAGACAGACAGACAGACACACAGACAGACAGACAGGCAGACAGACACACAGGCAGGCAGACAGACAGACAGACACACAGACAGACAGACAGGCAGACAGACACACAGACAGACACACAGACAGACACACAGGCAGACAGACAGACAGACAGACACACAAACAGACAGACAGACAGACAGACAGGCAGACAGACACACAGACAGACAGGTAGACAGACACACAGGCAGACAGACAGACAGACAGACAGACACACAAACAGACAGACACACAGACAGACAGACAGGCAGACAGACACACAGGCAGACAGACAGACAGACAGACAGACACACAAACAGACAGACACACAAACAGACAGACAGACAGACACACAGGCAGACACACAGACACACAGACAGACACACAAGCAGACAGACAGACAGGCAGGCACACGGGCAGACAGACACACAGGCAGGCAGACACACAGGCAGACACACAGACAGACAGACAGACAGGCAGACAGACACACAAACAGACACACAGACAGGCAGACAGACACACAGGCAGACAGACAGACAGACACACAAACAGACACACAGACAGACAGACAGACAGAGACAGACAGACAGGCAGACACATAGGCAGACAGACACACAGACAGACAGACAGACAGGCAGACACACAGGCAGACAGACACACAGGCAGGCAGACAGACAGACAGACACACAGACAGACAGAAACAGACAGACAGACACGCAGACAGACAGAGACAGACAGACAGACAGATGGACAGACGGAGCCCCGGCCTCCTCTCACCGGTCAGGTACTCCAGCACGGCGGCCATGTAGACGGGGGCCCCCACGCCGATCCGGTACTTGGGGAGCCCCTTCTTAATGTAGCGCAGCATCCTGCCCACGGGGAAGATCACGCCGGCCTTGGTGGACCGCGACGTCTTGGTGGTCTTCTTTTTTCCTCCGCGGCTGGACATGGTGCTGCTGCAGCCAGTCTGGAACTCTGCCGGGCGGAGACAGTGCACAGGCCCGCCGTTAGCGTTAGCACAGGCCCGCCGTTAGCGCTATCACAGGCCCGCTGTTAGCATTAGCGTTAGCACAGGCCCGCCGTCAGCGTTAGCACAGGCCCGCCGTTAGCGTTAGCACAGGCCCGCCGTCAGCGTTAGCACAGGCCGGCCGTTAGCGTTAGCACAGGCCCGCTGTTAGCGTTAGCACAGGCCCGTCGTTAGCGTTAGCACAGGCCCGCTGTTAGCGTTAGCACAGGCCCGCCGTTAGCGTTAGCACAGGCCCGCTGTTAGCGTTAGCACAGGCCCGTCGTTAGCGTTAGCACAGGCCCGCTGTTAGCGTTAGCACAGGCCCGCTGTTAGCGTTAGCACAGGCCCGCCGTTAGCGTTAGCCTCGGGACCCCCGGCTTTCAGGACCCCGCGCTGGTGGAATCGGCAGTTAGGACCCCGCGCTGGTGGAATCGGCAGTTAGGACCCCGCACTGGTGGAATCGGCAGTTAGGATCCCGCGATGCCGGAACCGGCAGTTAGGACCCACGCGCTGGCAAAAATGGCAGTTAGGATCCCGCGCTGGTGGAATCGGCAGTTAGGACCCCGCGCTGGTGGAATCGGCAGTTAGGACCCCGCGCTGGCGATGTGAACTCCTCCCCCGCTCTTACCCACTCGCTCAGATGTGTAAAAGCGTAAATGGTTCATATAAAACAAAGACGTGCCATGCACTGATCTGTTCTGGCTTATTGCTTATTATCTGCTGTAGTGTAGTCACACTGAACTGCAGTATATATTTAAAAGTGCGTATATGAGAAGCTCCTGTCCTGTTTACACTTAAAAGTAGTTAACAATGCGACACCATATGTACTGTACGTTCCTCTTTTACTCAAAACCAGTTAACAATAATTGGGATTGTTCATTTATATGTGTCTATGCTGCACTTTATTAAAGAATGAAAGACAGAAGATGGCGTTACATCAGGTTAATTAATTGTGTCCATTCTACATGCTGTGCTGAGAACTGTAAGCAAGAGAACATCCAGTCACCATATTGGATTTTTCAGACTCCTTTTCCCACATCGAGGATTGCACGCATTAGAGATGTCCCAAAATGAATTCCGCAGCTTGTGCGGCACAATTTCAAAATAGCCTAAAATTCTTGCCACGTGGTAGAGTTGGTAAAATGAAATATTTAATTAATTAACCCCACAATGTCAACTGCACAGAAAACCAGAGTGTGCTCCTGTGTCTGTTTGCACAGGACCCGTCTTTGTGGGTGCATTACATTTACATTACAGGCATTTAGCAGACGCGCTTCTCCAGAGCGACTTACACAATATTTCGCATGGCATTTACATCACGTCCATTTGCACAGCAGGATAATATATACGGACGCAGTGCAGGTTAAGTACCTTGCTCAAGGGTACAACCCAGGAATCGAACCCGTGACCTTCAGGTTACAGGACCAGTTTCTTACCCATTACACTACACTGCCACCCCCGCTTTTGTGCAGGGCTGAAGATGCCAGGCCTGACTGGAGCTATCCGTATCATTGCGTCACCCTGTGATGACCCAGCTCTTCCCCAGGAGCCAGGCGTAACGATCAGACAGTCTGTGCACACAAGCTCTGCCCTCTGCCCCTCTGCCCCCCCCCCCCCCCCCCCCCCCCCCCCCCCCCCCCCCCCCCCCCCCCGCATACCCCCAAAGTTTCTGTGTCCAAAAGAACAGACGCCAAGACTGCTGAACACACACGGGCTAGGGCAGTAACCTTGCTCCTGGAGATCTACCGTCCTGTAGGTTTTCATTTCAACCCTACTTTGGCACGCCCGACTCTACAAATCAGCAGCTCAATGAGATCTCTAGCTGTTGAATGAGGTGCGCTTTGTTAGGGTTGGAGTGAAAACCTGCAGGACGGTAGATCTCCAGGAACAGGGTTGGTTACCATTGGTCTAGGGGTTCAAACTCCAGCTGAGCACACTGCAATTGACCCAATATCCACTCAAACATGGTATTGTTGTTTATTTATTTTTAGGCATCTCCAAACACAAGCCCATTGTGAGTTATCATTAGATTATACCAATCAGGGCAGGGAGATGACAAAAGAGCTCACAGCCAATACTGTGCCAGCAGGTCATGTGGTACAATCACATGTTCTGTGTTTGCAGGACACAATCTTCTTTTCTTAAAAGGCACATGTTATGCAAAAGACCAACTGCATGCTACTCACTGATCATTAATTTGATGTGTGAAATGCTGGTATTTTGTAGTACATTTTCACAGTCTTGTGCTAGATTGCCACATCTCACAAGATATTTTGAACACTGATACAAGGCATATTATTATTATTATTATTATTATTATTATTATTATTATTATTATTAATATTGCATAATAATAATAATAATAATAACAACAACAACAACTGTTATTATTATGATTGCTGTTATTATCAATAATTTAAAATTGTGGCAACATTTTCTGCAATTACGTATGTGTATTTGCAGTATATATAATACAATGCATATAATTATTTGTGTAGCCTACACATTTCATAATATCAAACATTTTCAATATCATAAATAATACGTATTTTTATTTTGATTAGGATCATTATTAATGGTACAAGTAATATTCATAATGGCATTTTAATCTTATTTCAGCTTAAAATGGTCAGTCAAAATCACTGCCTTCTGCATGTTTACAAGTCCAAGAAGCTGAAACGTCAGCGCATGGATGTTATCTTACTGTGCATCCTATGTAAATGTAAATTATTCATTTCGAAACATTATCCTATTTAGCTAAAGGGAAAAAATTTAATATAAATTTTTACCGCTGACAGCGCATCAGTGCTTTGTTTCGGCTTTGCGAGTCCAGAATCACGGACAATTTCAGTTATTTATGTATCAGTATTCACTAACATGCAAGCCATTTCCGTGTTTTAAAAACCCATGTGATAACCTACAAATCGCAGCGAGACACGCTAAGACAATAAAGGAATGCTAGATGAAACGGGCCTTTGTAGTAAACATGACACACGTCTTGTACCAAGGACATTAGCTGGCTAGCTCTTAAGCTCTCCGCTTTTTTGTTTTAAAGAGCGGAGTTGCGATCACACCTAACGTCATGTAGCGAGATAGCATTGCTATAAATACAATTCCAGCTGCACGGCCTTCATCTGCAAGAAAATGCGAAACGACACGGTAAAAAACATGGAGCCGGAACAACGACCGAATTTGCCTAAAAGGAGCGGATGGTTTTCCGGCGTGACACAGGTGTAAATGAAAATCAAATACCGTCAATTACTTACAGAATAGAGAGCAGCAATATGTCTACTGTTTCAGTCAGCCCCCGAGAAACAAGCCTGGGCAGTGTCTGTCTGACTAACTCCCACAATCCATAGCGAACCAAATTATTGAGCTGGTACAGTATCTGCGCTACAGACTTCCGTTCAGAAATATGGTCATATCTAAATAGAAAAACTTAACCAAGAAGTAATACGACCCTCAGACTTTACGTCTGATCGTTGTGCTGTATTTTTTGTGTGCTAACGTTCAAAATTGCCGCAATCCACCCGAAATACTTAAGACCAAAGTGTGTTTTGAAGTACTGATTGATTAATTATTATTTATATTATTGTTTATTAATTATGGAATTATTAAATATTATTAATATTTGTAATTATTTTGTATATTAAGTTTTTGAAAAATTTTAAATACATAATACAAGTGTCTTGGATGGCAAAAACCTGTTGGAGTGAAAATATTTAGAAAGTATTATTTCTATTTTTGCTGAATGTCCCTTGCAGTGCAGGAGAGGTTCATATGGGATAAAAAATGAATTGTCGGGTCTTACACACACGCATGCACGCACGCACGCACACACACACACAAGCACACGCACACAAACACATACACACACATGCACACACGGACACACACACACACACTCACAATCATACGCGCACACACATGCACACACGCACACACACACACTCACACTCTCACACACACATACACTCAGTCACACACACACACTCGAACACACACGCACGCACATGCACACACACACATGCACACACGGGTGCACACACACGCAAACTCAAACGCACACACGCACACACACACACACATGCACAAACGTACACACACACAGTGGGTATGATTAATAAATGATTTAAGTGTAATTTAACAAAAATGATGCCGTTTGCTCATTGAAACAGTTTGTTTATTTTTCAGTATTTCACTGCAAAGTTAGGGATCTTGCAGAACCTTTATGTTAATGCTAATCTTGCATGTAGCCATATATTTAGAATAAATTATACAGCACATGGCATAAAAAGTGTTTGCTTCAGTTTACTTGTGTACATCTTCTAAATCTCTGCATGTTTCCTATCAATATCCCAGATTTTTATAATCATAAAAGCAATTTCTTATAATGACACAAGAGGGCGCCATTATCCCACTTGCACTAGCGGCAATACCACATTTTCTATTCTTTCCCAAAGAACTTAACACACTCTGTGCATGACATTCAAGATAAATTTCATTGTTTTAAAAAAAAAAAAGGTTTTGATGAATGCATAAAGAATTCACAAAACATATGTGCATTTTGATTTGTTAACAAAAAATAATTTAATAGACATTTAATGAAAAAGACCTCAGAAGAATAGTAATTAAGTAATTAAATAACCCATTGTAAAAAGAGAATCAGCAATGCATGTCCTGCATTGAGCTAGCGAAAAATAACCATTTGTGTCTTTCAATGAAAAACTATTATTACTGGTGCTACTCCAAAGTGAATTTGAGTTCATTTTCATTTCATTTTTTTCACAGACGCTAAAGCTAAACATAGCCACTTCCCCATTTCAAATTTTAACAATAGCAGATGATTGCAATTCCCACAACTACATTTTCTTCCCAGAAATCTGTAAAGGAAATCCCCTGAAAGACTTGTCTGAACCTAAAAAATAAAATGCTATTGCTTGAACGAAGGACATCTGCAGTAAAATTAAAACAAATTAATTATCTTCTAATTCCGGTTGCCAGGGCCACATCAGCATATATCACCGAGTCCCCTTCAGGAGTCAGATTGTCAGGCTAAATGAGAGAACATTTTAAAAGGCTTGCAGCTGTAGGTATTGCATTGTATATTTTTCAAGAGCTTGAAAAGTTTTTCAGGTTTTTGTTTTGTTTTGTTGTCACCTCCCTCGTGAACTCCTCTCTGTCTTCTGGATGTTTCCCCTCTTCCTTCAAAAGGGACCACATCACCCCGCTGCTCAAGGAGCACAAACTACACCCCTCCGTCATCCAGAACTACCGCCCGGTATCTCTCCTTCCTTTTCTATCCAAAACGCTTGAACGAGCTGCATCTAACCAACTCTCTGCTTTCTACTCTCAGAATAACCTGCTCGACCCCCACCAGTCTGGCTTCAGGCCTGGCCATTCGACAGAGACTGCACTTCTCTCGGTCAGTGAGTCACTCCATGCCGCACGAGCAGCCTCCCTCTCCTCTGTCCTGATTCTGCTAGATCTCTCAGCTGCTTTTGACACGGTTGAGTAGGGTTGGGTCGGTTTCCGGTTTTGCTGGTTCGGTCCGGTGTACAAGCTTAAACCGGTTTGATTTTATGCGAACCGACTGAACCAACGTCTTTATGAGACGTTCTGGCAAATTAGAAAGTAGCCTACATCAGCAACCTGTGCCGATGGCGCTAAATCCAACTTGTATTACATTAGTAATAAGCAATATGACAACGTGATTAACGTAATATTATGTTTGTTTATAAACGGAGCCACTAATGTCTTGAGTGCAAAAAAAAAAAAAAAAGATTGGCAGGCCGTGCGCAATTTAGTGCCGAGGTCGGCAACAAGGAGATCAAATTTCATTATACAACGGCTTGGCTGAATACTCGATTCTGATTGGTCCAAGGGTGGGCATTATTTCTCAGTAAAGGGACACCTCGGCCTTTTAACAGTTCTAAAATCAATGTGCTACAAAATCCAACATTCTAAAGCAGTTTAAACAGCAACATTATTCTTTCGCTTTTGAATTGTTGTTACATCCCCTCCCGTTTTCAATGTCCAATTTCACTATTGATGGAAACGTTGAATCACATTTCTAGTTACTGTTGCTAGCTTTACAAATCGGAATTGTCCCTTATTTGGAAAGTAGAATAGGCATTCCACATTTAACTCATGGCTACGGACGCATTTTCATCCGTATGTTTGTGAACGATTGCGTTTAGAGTAACCACTGTTTTGAATACAATTCAATAGTTAGCTAGCTAGCTAGCCGGGATAACAAGCATGCCATGAGACCATTCCGACCTAAGACCAAGAATTTTAATATTGGCTAGGTGACAAGTGACAGCGAAACTATCATAAAGCTAGCTGGCATTCAAATCCCGTTTCAGAGGGAAAACACTTTGTCTACAATGCATGACCGCAACCTTTTAAAAAGCGAGGCAGAGCTAGGGAGATGAATTTGATTGAGGTTTCATGCAGTTTTCTTAAATAATGTAATTACAAAAATGATCAAAATTTATGCTAATTGTATGGTAAAAAACGAGAAGGAACTATTTTTTCTTGATAGAATCATTGTTTTCATAGAATTAACGACCAGAGGTTTTTGCTTAACAACGGTGGAAATAGAACTACCAACCGGAGTTCTGCTTGACAACGGTAAAGCCGCTACACTCTTATTCATGGGCTCTCATTATGTTCCACTCGGGTGCGGCTGAGTCATGTGCGCCTAGTGGTAAAATTCGGTATTACCGGGCCGATCCGGTATTTGGCTTAATATCAAACCGGTTTGAAAATTTTTACATTGGCCCAACCCTACTGTTGAGCACTCCATCGTCCTGACCTCCCTGGCAGCAACAGGGATCTGCAGCACAGCCCTTGACTGGATTGAGTCCTACCTCTCCGGCCGCTCCTTCCAGGTTGCCTGGGCTGGTAGAGTATCGCCCCCCCCCCCGGCCCCTTGCCACAGGAGTTCCCCAGGGCTCGCTCAGTCCTCAGTCCCCTTCTCTTCTCCTTATACAGCAGATCCCTTGGCCCTGTAATCTCTGCCCATGGCTTGTCTTATCACTGCTATGCTGACGACACGCAACTCTTTCTCCCCTTCTCCCCATTGGATACACAAGTCCCTGCCTGCATCTCCGCTTGCTAGATGGACAATCACCACCTGAAGCTCAACCCGAGTAAGACGGAGCTAATCTTCATTCCTGCTCTAACCTCTCCCCTCCTTAATTTTTCCATTTCCCTAGGGGACACCTTAGTGACATCATCACCCTGTGCCAAGAATCTCGGAGTGGTGATGGACAACAGGCTGTCCCTCTCCAAGAACATTGCAGCGGTAAGCCAGGCATGCAGATTTTTCCTGTACAACATCGGAGAATCCGCCCCTTTCTCCCCACCTACTCAACCCAGCTCCTGATCCAAGCAATGGTACTATCCCGCCTGGACTACTGCAACTCTTTTCTGGCTGGCCTAATGGCATCTGCCATCAGACCCTTGCAACTCATCCAGAATGCTGCAGCTCGTCTGGTCTTCAACCTCCCCAGACACTCCCACGTCACCCCCCTGCTCACTACCCTCCACTGGCTGCCCGTTATGGCTTGCATCAAATTCAAAACATTGGTCCTAGCATACCAGGCAGTCAAGGGATCAGCCCCAGCATACCTCCACAAGATCTTCAAACCCAACATGCCAGCCAGACCCTTCCGTTCTGCTACCTCAGGACACCTGGCACCTCCCCCCTCTTCACACTTGTGTTTCCCGGTCACGTCTCCTGTCTGTTCTGGCTCCATGATGGTGGAATGACCTTCCCGTGGAGGTCAGAACAGCTGAGACCCTGACCACCTTCAAGCGATGACTGAAGACTCACCTCTTCAGGCTGCATCTCTCCCCTACCTCCCTGTAGTCCCTAATTGACTATGTTAGCTTAAGGTTGTAGCTAGGTAAGCTGTGTATCTTAGTTGACTTAGTTATTGCACTCATGCCTACTCAATTATTGCTTGTATTATTTGCATAGACTGCTTTGTTGCTGCTTTTGTTTGTGTTGATCAGACTAACCTACAGGGTCCAAGTTAAACTACGCAGTCATTCCCTGCACTTGGAACTGTACTTCCCTCTAGGATTTTCAACACACTTGTTCCTGGTTGTGGTTATACACTTTGTTGTACATCGCTCTGGACAAGAGCGTCTGCCAAATGCCTGTAATGTAGCTAATGTAATGTAAATAAACGAACAATAAATAAATGAATAAATAAATAAATGAATGAATGAATGAATTAAACAAATGCCTACAGCACGTGCGGCTGATGTACTGGAGTGAGCTGCCTCTGAAAGAAAGCAGAAGTCAGAGGATGGAAAAGCAAAATGGAGGACGTAAAAATACATGCCGCGGTCAGTGTGGTTAGCGCGGTCAGGCTAATGCGCGACCTGGGAGATGCATGCTTCACACTACAGTGTTGTGCAAGTTCACAGTTCACAAGAGCAAGCTCAGAGTTCAGTTCGCATAGATTAAAATGAACTAGATCACGTTCATAGTTCAAGATTTAGAATTTTGAACTAAGTTCATAGTACCACTAGTACAACTAGTTCACGTTCATTTCTTCCGTTTTTAAAAATTATATTCTATTCTTTTTCAGTAGAACCTCCTCCTACCCCCACCCCGAGCCTCCAATCATTGTCACTGCCCACTTCCCAAACTAAATGAATTACTGTATACTACTATAGAAACAAGATTACTTTTAAAAGCCAAGAAACAACAATGTGAGTATATGTTTTACCACTTAAACAATGTCGTCATATGCAGAAAGTGAAAAAAGAGGTGCAGTAAAGGTATACTGTAGATGCAATGGAAATTTTATTTAGCCTGCATGAACCAAATTATGCAGAAGTTCAAAAACATAAAATAGATTCATATGCTAAAAAGCGTACAGGCTCACCACTGGCTTAATTATAGTCGCTAGCTGAACGATGTGCTATGATCAATCCTATAGTGGGACTTCTGGCGACAAATATTTCCGGTGCCGTTGACCGTAATAGAATGCTTTCATTTTTATCGTTCGACTGACCAAGTACCGTTAAAACGCAAATTTTATGGGTTAGTGCTATTGGCTTGCTATTGGCACGCACGTGCACACACACACATGCACACATGGGCACACACACACAACCTCACACGCACACACACAGTGGGGTATGATTAACAAATGATTTAAGTGTAATTTTACAAAAATGATGGCATTTGCCATTAATCTTGCATGTGGCCATATATTTATAATAAATTACACAGCACATGCCATAAAAAGTGTTTGCTTCAGTTTACTTGTGTACATCCCTTTACCTTTGAAATCTCTTCATGTTTCCTCTCAAAATTCCAGATTTTTATAGTCATAGAAGTAATTTCTTATAATGACACGAGGGGGTGCCATTATGCCACTTGCACCAGTGGTAATACCACATTTTCTGTTCTTTCCCAAAGAACTTAACACTCCGTGCGTGACATTCAAAATCAGCTTAATTGTATTTTTATTTTTTTTAAAGGTTTTGAGGAATGCATGAAGAATTCACAAAACATATGTGCATTTTGATTTCTTTATTAACAAAAAAATATTAAATAGACATTAGATGAAAAAGACTTTCAAAGAATAGTAATTAAGCAATTAAATGACCCATTATAAAAAGAGCATCAGCAATGCATGTCCTGCATTCAGCAAGCGAAAATTAACCATTTGTATCCTTCACTGAAAAACTAGTATTACTGGTGCTACTCCAAAGTGAATTTGAATTCCTTTTTATTTCATTCCTTCACAGTAGCTAAAACAAAATATATAACCACTTCCCCATTTCAACTTTTAACATTAGCAGAAGTTTGCATTTCCCACAACTACATTTTCTTTCCATGAATCCGTAAAGGAAATCCCCCAAAGACTTCTCATATGCAGATGTATGTTTTGTCAGAACCTAAAAAAGACTTGAACGAATTACGTCTGCAGTAAAATTAAATGAATCATCTTCTAATTCCGGTTGCCAGGACCACATCTGCATATATCACCGAGTCCTCTTCAGGAGTCAGATTGTCAGGCTAAATGAGAGAACATTTTAAAAGGCTTGCAGCTGTAGATATTGCATTGCATATTTTTCAAGAGCATGAAAAGTTTTTCAGGAAAATATGTGCTTTTGTTTTAAATAAACGAACAATAAATAAATAAATTAAATAAATGCTTACAGCAAGTGCGGCTGATGTACTGGAGTCAGCTGCTGTTGAAAGAAAGCAGAAGTCAGAGGATGGAGAAGCAAAAGGGAGGATGTAAAAATACATGTGAACGTTTTCATGGCGCGCGCAGTGTGGTTAGCGCGGTCAGGCTAATGCGCGAGCGGGGAGACGCATGCCTTAAGCGTCTTTAACGATCTGATGCAGAAACACAATGGACGATTCGTGCAGGATAATACTACCTTTTTTCCTTTTAAAATGCACTGCAGCATAATTGAGAGCACCCTCGTCATCTGGGGTCTGTGCATCACCTTTGGCGGAGGGTTGGGTGGGGAGGGGTGTGGGAGGGGGCGGTTGGATTGGGTGTACAGAGAAACAGACAGAAAACACAAAACACAATTAAAATAAATTTTCTGGCTGAAACCACAACGCTTCTGTGCATATCACTGAGTGAAACAAATAAGAGGTAAAATACCAAGAATCCAATGAACAATGTTTCAACTTGCTGCACAGTGGACTTTACTATTACTAGACGACATTGCACTGGCAAGTCTTACTGCCCCTCTAGAAAATCGAATATATGATTTTAAAAAGCCGTTGAACTAACACCACAAGCACGCACATACACACCTACACACAGAGACGCTGACATACATACACACATACACACACATACACACCTACACACACAGAGACACTGACATACATACACACCTACACACACATACACACCTATACACACAGAGACACTGACATACATACACACCTACACACACATACACACCTACACACACACAGACGGTGACATACATACACACTCACACAGAGACGCTGACATACATACACACATACACACCTACACACACAGAGACACTGACATACATACACACCTACACACACACAGACGCTGACACACATACACACTCGCACACACATACACACCTATACACACAGAGACACTGACATGCATACACACTCACACACACGCTGACATACATACACACTCACACACACATACACACCTACACACACAGAGACACTGACATGCATACACACTCACACACACGCTGACATACATACACACTCACACACACGCTGACATACACACACACTCGCACACACATACACACCTACACACACAGAGACACTGACATGCATACACACTCGCACACACATACACATCTACACACACAGAGACGCTGACATGCACACACACTCACACACACATACACACCTACACACACAGAGACGCTGACATACATACACACTCACACACACATACACACACACCTACACACACAGAGACGCTGACATACATACACACTCACACACACACACACACTCACACACACACAGAGACACTGGCATGCATACACACTCACACACATGGACGCACCTACACACACTTTTATTTATTAATTAATTTATTTATTTATTGCTGTTGACTTTTCCCTGAGCATATAGAGCACGACTGCAATTCACCAATTTTTATGATGTGTTATTCCTTACTGATTTTCCTGTATTGCATTTGTCTGTTGCTGCTAGGCTTTGTCCTGTTTGTCTGACTGATCTTTTTGTCTGTCTGCAATGCACTTAGGGGTGGGTGGGTTTGTGGGTAGATGGACAAGTACATTTAACGCACAAATTGAGTGCAGTATTTTGTTATGACATTCTCAATATGTTTCTCTTTTATCTTTTTATGTTTTGTCATTCGTTGGGAGTTGTATGTGTTATGGCCTGTTTCACATGTTGTAAAAAAAAAAAAACAAAAACGAAATGAGTTGTAAAATAAAAAAAATATATAAATATATATATATATATATATATATATATATTTTGTTAAAAAACAAAAAAAAAACAAAACATAGCCAGGGACCTGCAGAATGTGCACAACCTCAGAGTAACATGTGGCAGAAAATTCCATATTTTGACGTTTTACTTCATTATAAGTTAAAAATGCCTAACTTGTAAAAAACGTTTTCAACATTACTGTTATTTTAACCAATGATATTTTATGCTGATTAAAATGAGATAAAAGCATCATAAAGTAAATAAATGATGATTGCATTTCATAATGAACATGAAAAATTAAAAAACATATTTATATAGTGCTTTGTTTTCCTTACCTTGATGTCTCTGACAGCAGTAGACTATGAAGGCTGTTCCCAGGCTTATGAAAAGAAGACCACAGAGGCAGACTAGTGACAGATAAATTGTACGGTTTCCTATGAAAAATAAATAAATAAACAACTATTAATGAGTAACAAACAGGGATAGATAGCTGTACAGAAACACACACACACACACACACACACGTGCATACGCACACACACACATACACAGACACACACTGCATACTCCGATTTTAGATTTGTAATCAGTTCACATGGTTGAAGTGCACATTCTGATCTTTTATTTAAGAGTATTTTTGTACAAAGGAAGCCATTATGAGGCTGAGAAATAAGAAGAAGAAAAAAGAACAGAGACATAGCTTAGGCTAATAAAAATCAACTGTTTGAAACATCACTAAGAAGAAAGAGAGCACTGGAGCGCTCAGACATCTGGTACCTGGGACACCTTCTGTTACAAACATTATGTTTGTCTCTTCAGCAATACGAAGATTATTTACACAGACCGGTGTTTTGGATCTATCAACAATATGTACTTACAAACATGCTTACATGCTGACATGAATACATGCACGCATACATACAATAAACACATATGTACATACATATGTACACACATGCATGCATACACATATGCGTGCAGGCCTCCATACATAATACGTGCATACATACGTACATGTACGCGCAGACGCAGACGCACGCACACACACACTTTTTTACCGGAGTGATTTTGTGCAGGTGATTTTGACCCTTCAGTAGGGTCCTGGCCCGGTCTGTCACCTCCAGCAGGGGGCCCGGGGGGCCGTGTGGCTCGGCTCTTCACAGTCAGCTTGAACGGGACCAGCGCTCGGAGATGGCCCCGGTGGAACACGGCGCACTCCCAAGCGCTCTGCGCCAGCGTGACGTTCGTCACCACGAGCCGGAACTCGCCCGCGTGCTTCTGTGCCTCGGGGTTGGAGAACGTCTGGTGACTCCGCGTGTCGATCCACAGCAGTCTGGTGGAGTTCTTCAGGTGTGAAACGGCACAGACCAGGGAGCCATTCTCTCCCTCAGTCAGCTCCACGGGCTCGGAGTACACTGCAGGGGCAGACACACACAGTGCTGTGACTTAACATAACATAACATAATGTAGCATAACACAACACTACACTACACAACACTACACTACACTACACAATACAACACTACACAACACAACCTAACATAACACAACACTACACTACACTACTCAACACAACCTAACACAACCCAACACAACACAACACAACCTAACACAACACAACACAACACAACCTAATACAACACTACACAGCACAACCTAACACAACACAACACAACCTAACACAACACAACACAACACAACACAACACAACATAACGACAAGAACAGGCCATTCAGCCCAACAATGCTCGCCATTTGCCGGACTAAATTAGTGCTCTGATTACCCACAGACTAGACAGTGTCTAACCCTGTATCAAGCTTGGTCTTGAAAATCCCCAGAGTTTCTGCCTCTACTACATGACCTTGCTGGTTATTCCACACATTGACTACTCTTTGTGTGAAAAAATTCTTCCTAATTCATACTACATTGTAGATGGTCACATACCATAGATAGTATGGGTTGCATGTGGATGAGAAAACATTGTTTATGGAGTATATTACACTCTCCATAGTCATGTGCATCAGTTACATGCATCAAGTCCCATACAGTTTTACATGTGCTAATACTAGTACCAGTGCAATAGTCTGAACCACGGCTGCCCAACCCTGCTCTACCATCCTGTAGGTTTGGAGATCTACAGTCCTGTACGTCTTCACTCCAACCCTAACAAAGCACACCTCATTCAACAGCTAGAGATCTACTGTCCTGTACGTCTTCACTCCCACCCTAACAAAGCACACCTCATTCAACAGCTAGAGATCTACTGTCCTGTACGCCTTCACTCCAACCCTAACAAAGCACACCTCATTCAACAGCTAGAGATCTACTGTCCTGTACGCCTTCACTCCAACCCTAACAAAGCACACCTCATTCAACAGCTAGAGATCTACTGTCCTGTACGCCTTCACTCCAACCCTAACAAAGCACACCTCATTCAACAGCTAGAGATCTACTGTCCTGTACGTCTTCACTCCAACCCTAACAAAGCACATCTCATTCAACAGCTAGAGATCATCTCATTGAGCTGCTAAGCAGTAGAGTCAAGTGTGCCAAATTAAGTTCAAAATGAAAACCTATAGGACGGTAGATCTCCAGGAACAGGGTTGGGCAGCCCTGGTCCAAACACAGTTTGGCATGCTAATACCATTTAAATTCCACAAAAATTACATTCCGTTTTTAACGAGCAAACACATTTTCTGTCTCCGTTCCTTACTGAAATGTAGCCAAACATGAGAGCTCAGGGCTGAGTAGATCTGCTGCAGAGGATTTGCTAAAAGATTAAATTTCATTCCATCTTAATACATTTTTGTAAAAAGCATTTTTGCAGTTCTTAAACAAGTGTAATAGTGGGGAATGTATAATGGCTGACATTACCTTTCACTGTAATTATTTCATAAGTGCATTGCCTGTAAAGTTTGTTGCCATTACAAAGAGTGCATCGGTATTGTCCAGAGTCATTCCAGAACAGAGGGGAGATGCTCAGTGAAAATTTGTTGTCGGACCCACTCTTTACTTCAGATCGATTTCCAAAGTGCTCCAGGTCTGAGCCAGACCGTTTGCAGTCTTCTTCAGACCCAGTCTGTCTCCAGCTCCATAAGCCCCGAAGCGTTGCTCCTAATAAAGCTTCACAAAAGAGATGCAAAGAGCCGGTCCTGCTGATTCTGTACACAGGCGTGCTATCCTTTACACCTGGGAAAAAATAATACATTCGCTTGATATGTATATATGTATGTAAAGTATGTATGTGCATATAATTACAGTCAAAATTATATTCAAACAAAGTTGCATATGTATCCGCTTATATAATTTAGAAAATTGAAATGATTATTTAACTAGTTTTCAGCTCAGTATATGTAATTTGTAATATTTAATTCAATATGGTAATATTTCAATCTATAATATGTGATTCAATACTGTATTTACCCAGCTGTATTTTCAGTTTCACTTCAGATTTGTTTTGTTGTGTTCCATTGATACAGTAGTAACGGACTTCATTTATCTCCTGGAAGTTTTCCACCAGCAGGTATGCAGTGTTGTTGGCCACTAATGTCTTGATGTTTTCTGATGTCTGATTGGAGTCCCATTCCCACTTCGGAGGAAGACTTGTCTTTGATGTGCAACGTAACGCGGCATCCAATCCACGCGGTACCTGGATGACTTTATCTAGCAGAACAAACATTAAAATAGTTTCCACGCATTCACAAATAATTCGGCCAAATACACAACCAACCAATTTTTGAAATCAGATGGAGATATTATGCCCTTCTACACCCGAAAGCTTTTCACAAGAGATCGTTACTCTGAAACAGCCCTGCTATGTAACCCATTCGATTGTCAGATGTTCACTTACCTTTTGCAAAAACAGAAGTATATTCTGGTGTAAGAAACAACAGAATCCAGCAACCAATGGAAAAATGATGAATCATTGTTTAATATTGAAGGTTGCGTCTGATGGTGTCAGGGATTATTGCTTATGAGCAAAGCGGAGTGGAACTCCATATCACGCTTCCTCTCAGCAAGGAGGTGGGTGCAGTAATATCATTTCACCCTGTAAGATATATATATATATATATTCATACGTCACAGAAGGAAGCTAACCTTAGCCACCAACTGTGGGATAGTCGCTTCCTTTTGTCACTCAGTAAAGCAAACAAAAAAACTTGAGTCCAGTTAGAAAGAGCCTGCTTGTCATCATTCGATTTCAAAAGCAAAGTTTAATTTATTAAAATGTGCAGTACCCTTCCTTCAGTTATTGTATTTCCTTATTGTATTTGTAATTGTATTTCTTTTTTGGTTCATAGTTGCTGCTTAAAATTTTTCATTTTTAACTTCATGGGGCCATGAGGGTGATTTCATCTCCAACACAACATTCATCCTCGCGACAAAGTGCATTTAGCTCCACCAAGTGCGGAATGTTCCATTGAATAGAACCCGGACCTCCTATGGCGAGAAGAAATAATGAAGTATAAAGACAAAGCTAAAATTAGAAGCAAAACCACTGCCACAGGAAGTGAACTGACAGCCAGGCACAGACACAAAAGCAAAAGGAAAAAAAAAGAAAAAAAATTAGCTATAATAATTGGATGAATGATTTGTCAGCAATGTAGAGAAGAGTCTATAATAGTAGAGTCAATGGCATATGGACGTCTGCTACGAGTCTTGTATCTATACTTGTCTAAACTCAAGGTCAAGCTCCTTTCTGCGCCAAGCAGAGAAAGATATTTTTGAGCCAATCTGCCCCAGGCCACTTTAGTTAGAACTAAAAACAAACAAAAATAAACATAAATAAAATACCTGTAACTAGACACGCTAATAATGCGTAATTCAGGACACCGTGACTGAAGCACTCTCCTGCTTTTTGTAACCTGGCAAAAAGAGATCGATAAAAACAATAAAATGAAACTCTCTCTATGGCTAGTCAATGCCAGTTCTCTTTTCTCACTCTCTCGTGTTTCACACTCATATACTCAGTCTTGCACACTTATGCACTCAGTCTTGCACACTCATACACTCAGTCTCGCACACTCATACACTCAGTCTTGTGCACTCATACACTCAGTCTTGTGCACTCATACACTCAGTCTTTCACACTCATGCACTCAGGCTTGCACACTTATGCACTCAGTCTTGCACACTCATACACTCAGGCTTGAACACTCATACACTCAGTCTTGTACATATGGCTTTTAAACATTTGTAAAGGGATATACAGAAGACCACACAGCTCCTTTAAATGGTATAGCGTGCACACTTGCATTGCTTGTGTTGCATCATCATCCCCCCTTTGCTCTTGAAGCTAAAATTCCCCCTTAGTTGCGCAAACATTGACCACATGTGCCAGTATAATTACCAAAGACTAAGCCCTTTTACAGTTACATATATTTATTTAACAGATTTAGCATTTAAATGAAATCATAGAAATTCATGTGGCAACACTTGGTTCATCACATGTCATGTGAAGTATTGTACTTCTCTGTACAGCCCAATGGCAGTCACTGCGTGGGGAG
The DNA here is from genome assembly GCF_013347855.1 of Anguilla anguilla. Classification (NCBI taxonomy): domain Eukaryota; kingdom Metazoa; phylum Chordata; class Actinopteri; order Anguilliformes; family Anguillidae; genus Anguilla; species Anguilla anguilla. Next base: position 2,211,895 of record NC_049209.1, on the reverse strand, counting down.
CATGAGGTCGGATGAGTTCACTTACATGCTCAGAAGAAAGGGTTCCAAAGGGCTCCTCTGCATCTCCATAGCGGAACCCCACCTAGTGCGAGGGTTCTCTATTGTATCAAAACGGTTCAGTCTGGGTGTGTTTTCACACCTACCATAGAGGGTTCCGTAAAAATAACTAGAAAGGGTTTCTTTATGAACACAAAACATTTTATCCAGACGTACATTCTTGTTCCTCCAAATATACAGTATGCACAGTGTGATTAGGCAATCACTGGAAGATTTGTGTGAATTTCACAATTGAATTAGTAAATGCTATCACACCACACAGTTTTTCACTTTATATCACGGAAGTTGCAACAATTTCACTGCAACTTTGTACATTGCTCTCAAAGGTAATGTTATACAGAATCAAGAAATTGGGAGACAAATGTAGCTTTTTGCTTTTTACAGAAGACTAGCACTTGCATGAGTTATAAATAATCTGTTGGGGCATTTACAATAACTGAGCTCTTTCTGGAAAAACAAAAACATTTATGCGTAAACAACAAAAGGAAATAACGTGAATCATAGTCTAAAATGGCAGGCCACATTCAAACATGGTGTGTGAAATGCATTGGAGAGCAACACCACACATCCTGCCACAACGATGGTGCAAAAAAAAATGCCCCTTATCCAAGTGTAAATTAAATATCAAAAAACAACAGTGAGAGTCCAGTATCCCGCTTTTTTAAATTTAAAAGCAGGGAAGCTTATTCAACATTTATGTACAGAGACAGCTAAAAAAGGCTTAAGGTATTTTGCTAAAGCCAATTACATGTATGATGGACTACTTGTCAGATTATAAGATATCAATAAATAAAGCAAAATGATTTGTTCAAAAGCATGTATTAACATAAAAGAAATGTAATTATGCAAAACAGAGTGCAAGCTATTGCCCCCTCACTCACCGGTTACACCGCTCATAGTCTACAAAATAGACCTAATGAACATTATTTTAATACATTATTAATGTATTAATATTATATTATTACATTACACCCATTTCACAAACACGGAAAGACAAAGTAATGGAGAACATCAGTGTTCTTCTCAGGATAAATTTGGAGAAGGGGAGAAATATCTAGTAAATCTTAAAAAATGGAACAAATTGATGCATTTAAGTTATTTCTTCTTTTTCTGATTCACCCCCCCCCCCCCCCCAAATGTTTACTCCACTGTTGCTATGTGCTCGTTCTGAAACCCCCCCATGGAACACAAACCGTAATAAGTGTGAATATTGCGTTCAATTTTTATACTTTTTAGCAGGATGACGTGTTTGGTATGAGCTGTTCAGTGATTGTGTGGTTGGGAAATTTTTAAATAAATAAATAAATAAATAAAAAGTGTGCGGGCATGGGGAGGGCAGGACTGAGGCCTATCTGGCTGATTAAGTTTATTTATGCAAAATAATGTTGGCGCTATTAAGCCGTTAATTTATTCACTTCAGAATGATAATGAAGGGGTCGTCCAAGGAATAGGGGATTGGTGCTGGGTCAACCCCCAACCGCAACCTCACCCTACCTAATGTTGTTGTTTTTTTTGTTTTTTTTTTAGAGAAGTAGTTTCATAATATTAATCTCTGTTACGAATGCATCTTTATTAGATGTACCATATTCTTCATGTACTATACCTTCAGAATGATGGTTATTGTCCACTGGAGAGCAACACTGCCACCTGCTGGTTCAACCATGAAATAAAACAGCAACCCGGGGGGGAAAAAAAAAAAAGAAAAAAGGAAAACGGCACAACACCCGTTCGCTTGACTCCATGCATTTTACATGTTCACGATCCAGTGTGTTACGACCCGGTAGTCCGGGGCTCCAGGGGTATTTTAGGGGTCGGATTACCGGGAGATGGAACGTGTAGGATGAGCGGATGGGGGACGAAATAACAACAGCACGCCGTAATATAGTGACAAGTGTTTAGTTGAGAAAAAAAGTGACAATAGTGAAATAGGTGCTGTTTACAATAGAAACCAATATATACAGACTGTACACTCAACCGAAGACTGGAACCACTGGAGTGTTGCCAAAGGAAAGAAAGTAACAAAACCAAACAAAGCTAGCTTTAACAAAAAGCAGAAGACTGTCTACCTAGAAATACTAAACAAACGCCTAACTACCTACTCTAGCTACCCAAACCTAAATACAAGGGGTGGCAAGCACTCCTATTCTAATATGTCTAGACATTCATAGCCTATAAATCCACCCTACGTGTTAATGTATAGAGGCCTCTCTCTTACATATCCCAGTCTCGGCGTGGCCGACAACGGGACAACGCCAGGGTAAGACAAAGGGAAAACACATACACAGCTAACCAACAAACAGGTAGGAAGAAATACATACGAAACCACAGCGACAAGCGCGAAGAATCACGAACATAGAAGGAATGAATGACTGGATTGCGTTCTTCTTTACAGATATGACCGGTGGGATTTTGAACTGCGGGAAACTTCCTCTGATTGGGTAAAGCGGGAGGAAGTAGGGTAATGATGATTGATGGGTTGAATGGCGAATGGCAGCAGGAGGGAGGACTTAGAGAGAGAGTGAAGGGAGAGACAACAAAACATACCAGAACGCAACACAGTGGCTCAATCCAGTGTTCACTATCTTGCTATAAACCAGTGCTGAATAGCATTGATAGCATCATCAGGTATTGTGGTCAGTAAAGAAATTATGTATTTTTTTACTTGGAGCCATAGAGAATGCAAAACAACAGGTAAAAATCTGAAATTCTGAATTTTGCTGGAAATTACCTGTAAAAACATTTTAGCCCTTTTTTTATTTTGTAGAGACTGTTCATGCACCTAGTTCAGAAAAATATATAAACCTAAAGGAGAGTATGGAATTGGAAAATTGTCACAATCCACCTGAAATACTTAATACCAAAGTGTGTTTTGAAGTACTGATTGATTAATTATTATTGATATTATTGTTTATTAATTATGTAATTATTAAATCGTATTAATATTTGTAATTATTTTGTATATTAAGTTTTAATTCTTTTACATCATACAAGTGTCTTGCATGGCAAAAACATGTTGCAGTGAAAATATTTCAAAAGTATTATTTCTACTTTTACTGAATGTCCCTTGCAGTGCAGGAGAGGTTCATATGGGACAAAAAATGAATGGTCGGGTCTTGCGCACGTGCACGCGCACACACACAAGCACGCGCACACGCACACACACACACACACACACACACACAAGCACACGCGCGCACACACACAAGCACACGCACACACATACACACTCACACACACACACACACACAAGCACTCACTCACACACACACACACACACACACACACACACACACACACAAGCACTCACACACACACACACAAGCACTCACACACACACACACACGCACACACACACACACACACACACACACACATACATACGCACATTCACACATGCACACACACACACAGGCACACAGTATGACCAATAAATGACTTAAGTGTAATTTTAATGATGGCGTTTGCTCATTGAAATACATGAAACATGTGAAGTATTATTTTCTCAAAGTCCAAGTCTTATGACATTGTTAACAAATCATCAGACAAACAACAAACAGATGTCCAGTCTCAAATATTCAGTACAAATAATGGCATGTTAGATACTGCTAATCAATTCTACTGAGAGTGAGATTAGCAGTAGGCCGAATGACCTCAGTGAGGTTACATAAGCTTCTTGTGTTTTTTGTAGACATGGGCTTGAAACTGGATGTTGGTGGGTTTAATTGTTAGGCGAGTCTGTACTGTTGGGTTTTATATGAGCTGTTTAACGTGAATTTCTTCTGTGAATGTATCAGCATAAATGGGTAGCCTACATACCTGAATGAAATTTAAGCTATAAAAGCCATGATAGATAACATTATCTGAAAACAGACATACCGTCAGGTTTCTGTTCCTGTTTTCTGTCTTCCTTTTTCGGCCGCCAGATGGCAGTAGTTCTGTTCCTTTTCCCTGTTTAATTGTATTATTGGTTCCAATTATTCTAGTGTTTTTCAGTTGTGTCTAGTTATCCCTTCCCTCTGTGGTCTGATTGTGCATTGTGCCCTCCTGTGTCTCGTTAGGGTCTTGTCTATTTAAGTTCTCTTCTTCCCTGACTCGGGTGCTGGCTCCTTGTGTTTTCGCTTGTGTTTCCGCGTGTGTTCCTGCCTCTGTTTTGCCTGAGAGTTTGCCTGTGTTTCCCCGTGCCTGTTTTTGTCCGCCTGTTTCTGCCCTGCCTGTTTGGCTTCTTGTGATTTTTGGATTTTCTGTTTTCTGTTTTTGGGATTTGCCCTGCAAGGTTTTGTTTGGTTATCTGTGTTTGTTCTTGAGTTTTTGTAATTAAAGTTCCCTTTTGGAGTTCTTGGGTTTTGTTTTACTCTGCATTTGGGTTCATTCCCTCACCAATCCGTGACACATAATTGATAATAAAATTCAAGTAAATATGTAAATTATCACATTAAAACACACAGATATGCTGTTTACAGGATATGTGTTTAATCTGGGTGAGGAATGGCCAGTGGATTACAGTTAGTTTATTTTTCAGTATTTCACTGCAAAGTTAGGAATCTTGCAGAACCTTAATGTTAATTCTAATCTTGCATGTAGCCATATATTTAGAATAAATTATACAGCACGTGGCATAAAAAGTGTTTGCTTCAGTTTAATGTGTACATCTTCTAAATCTCTGCATGTTTCCTATCAATATCCCAGATTTTTATAATCATAAAAGTAATTTCATATAATGACACAAGGAGGCGCCATTATCCCGCTTGCACCAGTGGTAATATCACATTTTCTATTCTTTCCCAAAGAACTTAACACTCTGTGCATGACATTCAAAAATCGGCTTAATTGTATTTTTTTTTTTTTTTTTTTATTTTTTTAAAGGTTTTGAGGAATGCATAAAGAATTCACAAAACATGTGCATTTTGATTTCTTTAAACAAAAAAATATTAAAGACAATAGATGAAAGACTTTCAAAGAATAGTAATTAAGCAATTAAATGACCCATTATAAAAAGAGCATCAGCAATGCATGTCCTGCATTCAGCAAGCGAAAATTAACCATTTGTATCCTTCACTGAAAAACTAGTATTATTGGTGCTACTCCAAAGTGAATTTGAGTTCCTTTTTATTTCATTTTTTCCACTGTAGCTAAAACTAAATGTATAACCACTTCCCCATTTCAAATTTTAACAGAAGTTCGCATTTCCAACAACTACATTTTCTTTCCATGAATCTTTAAAGGAAATCCCCCAAAGACTTCTCATATGCCGATATATGTTTTGTCAGAACCTAAAAAAAAGACTTGAACAAATTACGTCTGTAGTAAAATTAAAATGAATGAATCATCTTCTAATTCCGGTTGCCAGGACCACATCTGCATATATCACCGAGTCCTCTTCAGGAGTCAGATTGTCAGTCTAAATGAGAGAACATTTTAAAAGGCTTGCAGCTGTAGATATTGCATTGCATATTTTTCAAGAGCATGAAAGGTTTCAGGAATATGTGCTTTTGTTTTAAATAAACGAATAATAAATAAAATTAAATAAATGCTTACAGCAAGTGCGGCTGGTGTACTGGAGTCAGCTTCTGTTGAAAGAAAGCAGAAGTCAGAGGATGGAGATGCAAAATGGAGAATGTAAAAATATGTGTGAACGTTTTCATGGCGCGGACAGTGTGGTTAGCGCGGTCAGGCTAATGCGCGAGCTGGGAGACGCATGCCTTAAGCGTCTTAAACGATCTGATGCAGAAACACAATGGACGATTTGTGCAGGATAACACTACCTTTTTTCATTTTAAAATGCACTGCAGCATAATGAACAGCACCGTCGTCATCTGGCGTCTGTTCATCACCTTTGGCGGAGGGTTGGGTGGGGAGAAGTGTGGGAGGGGGCGGTTGGATTGGGTCTACAGAGAAAGACAGAAAACACAAAACACAATTAAAATAAATTTTCTGGCTGAAACCACAACGCTTCTGTACATGTCACGGAGTGAAACAAATAAGAGGCAAAATACCACGAATCCAATGAACAATGTTTCAGCTTTAAAGAGTGAATCTATTTTAGATGGCGGTTTATAAATAGGGCTTTTTTTTGAACTGCTGAAAAGCCTGAATTTTGTAGCTGACATGCATATACACTCACACACACAATGCACCCACACACTTTTTATTTATTTACTCATTTATTTCTGTTGTCTTTTCCCTGAGCATTTAGAGCACCAACTGCAATTCCAATTTTTATGATGTGTTATTCCTTACTGATTTTCCTGAATTGCATTTCTGTTGCTGCTTGTTTTTGTCCTGTTAGTCTGACTGATCTTTTTGTCTGTCTGCAATGCACTTAGGGGTGGGTGGGTTTGTGGGTAGATGGACAAGTACATTTAATGGACAAATTGAGTGCAGTATTTTGTTGACATTCTCAATGTTTCTCTTTTCTTATGTTTAGTCTTTCACTGGGAGTTGACTGTTATGGCCTGTCTCATATGTTGTAAAAAAAATAAAATAAAATAAAATAAAATAGGCAAAAATAGCCAAACAAAACTGAATTCATTTTTTAAATGCACAGCCAGGGACCTGCAGATTATGCACAAGTTCAAAGTAACATGTAGGAGAAATTTCATATTTTGATATTTTTACTGCCAGAAGCACTTCATTGTAAGTTAAAAATGCAAATTTGTAAAAACATTCAACATTGTCATTCTAACCAATGATATTTTATGCTGATTAAAATGAGAAAAGCATCATAAAGTAAATAAACAATGCATTTCATAATGAACATTAAATATTAAAAAACATTTATATAGTGCTTTGTTTTCCTTACCTTGACGTCTCCGACAGCAGTGGATTATGAAAGCTGTTCCCACGCATACGAGAAGACCAGAGAGACAGACCAGTGACAGATAAATTGGATGGTTTCCTATGAAAAATACATAAACAAACAACTATTAAAGAGTACCAAACAGGGATAGATGGTTGTACACGCACACACACACAGGCTTTTGGCTGTGTACTCCAATTTTGTGTTATCAAACAGTTCATATGTGATTAAAGTGCACATTCTAAGCTTGTATTTAAGGGTATTTTTGTACAGAGTAAGCGTGTTACGGTTGCTCTCAAGCCCCCGCAAACATAACGAAGCCAAAACCAAGGTTTCCCAAAAATAACCAATAACTTTATTTACCTACACATACGGAATACCAGAATAGCTGCAAAACATGAGATAAAATCAAGAGCCGGCCGTGGTCGAGAGGTGAGGAGAAAAAGCCCCCATCTCCAAGAAGCCGACTCCAGGCTTCTTAAAAGGGCACCGCCACAGGCGCTCTCAATTACCTGTAACAAGACACGCGCATGTGTCCAAACGGCCAGCGCCCCCACCTGAGGCGGAGGGACGTAACAAAGCTATTATAAGGCTGAAAAATAATTTTTAAAAAACAGAGACATATCTTAGGCTAATCAATATCAACTGTTTGAAACATCACTAAGAAGAAAGAGAGCACTGGAGCGCTCGGATATCTGGTACCTGGGACACCTTCTGTTACGAACATTATGTTTGTCTCTTCAGCAATACGAAGATTATTTACACAGACCGGTATTTTGGATTTATCAACAATATGTACTTACAAACATGCGTGCATGCTTACATGAACACATGCATGCATACATACAATAAATACTTCTACCAAACCAAAATTCATAACTCCATTTCTAACCCTCGTCAACTTTTCTCTATTTTCTCTTCTCTCCTCAGCGTGCCACCTCCTCCACCCCAGTCTTCCTTCACTGCAGATGACTTTGCAGCATTCTTTGACGAAAAGATTGCAGACATCCGCACCTCCTTTGCCCCCTCTGCGTCCTCCGCCCCCTCTGCGTCCTCCGCCCCCTCTGCGTCCTCCGCCCCCTGTTTCTCCACATTTTCTCTCCTCTCAGACACTGAAGTCTCCCAGCTTCTGCTCACCCACCGCCCTACCACCTGCGCCCTCGACCCTATCCCCTCATCTCTCCTTCAAGCAATCACACCAGACATCCTCCCTTTTGTCGCCTCCCTCGTGAACTCATCCCTATCTTCTGGATGTTTCCCCTCATCCTTCAAGAAGGCCCACATCACCCCGCTGCTGAAGAAACCCACACTAGATCCTTCAGTCATTCAGAACTACCGCCCGGTATCTCTCCTCCCTTTCCTATCCAAAACACTCGAACGTGCTGCATCTAACCAGCTCTCTGCTTATTTCTCTGAGAACAACCTGCTTGATCCCCACCAGTCTGGCTTCAGGCCTGGCCACTCGACTGAGACTGCACTCCTCTCGGTCAGTGAGTCACTCCATGCCGCACGAGCAGCCTCCCTCTCCTCTGTCCTGATTCTCCTAGACCTCTCCGCTGCATTTGACACTGTGGACCACTCTACCCTCCTGTCCTCCCTGGCAGCAACAGGGATCCGCGGCACAGTCCTTGACTGGATTGAGTCCTACCTCTCTGACCGCTCCTTCCAGGTTGCCTGGGCGGGTAAGGTATCACCACCCCGTCCCCTCACCACCGGAGTTCCCCAGGGCTCAGTCCTTGGTCCCCTTCTCTTCTCCATGTACACCAGATCCCTTGGCCCTGTAATATCTGCCCATGGCTTGTCCTATCATTCCTATGCCGACGACACGCAACTCTTTCTCTCCTTCTCCCCATCGGACACACAGGTCCCCGCCCGCATCTCCGCTTGCCTGAGGGACATACAGAGCTGGATGGACAATCACCACCTGAAGCTCAACCCGGGAAAGACGGAGCTAATCTTTATTCCTGCTCTATCCTCTCCCCTCCTCGACTTTTCCATTTCCTTAGGGGACACCGTAGTGACATCATCACCCTGCGCCAAGAATCTCGGAGTGATGATGGATAACAGGCTGTCCCTCTCCAACAACATTGCAGCAGTAACCCGGGCATGCAGATTTTTCCTATACAATATCCGCAGAATCCGCCCCTTTCTCACCACCTACTCAACCCAGCTCCTGGTCCAAGCAATGGTTCTATCCCGCCTGGACTACTGCAACTCTCTTCTGGCTGGACTACCGGCATCTGCCACCAGACCCCTGCAGCTCATTCAGAATGCTGCGGCTCGTCTGGTCTTCAACCTCCCCAGACACTCCCACGTAACTCCCCTGCTCACTACCCTCCACTGGCTGCCTGTTATAGCTCGCATCAAATTCAAAACATTGGTTCTAGCATACCAGGCAGTCAAGGGATCAGCCCCAGCATACCTTCACAAGATATTCAAACCCTACATGCCAGCCAGATCCCTCCGTTCTGCTACCTCAGGACGCCTAGCACCTCCCCCTCTTCGCACCTGCCCTTCCAGAACACGTCTCCTCTCTGTTCTGGCCCCACGATGGTGGAATGACCTCCCTGTGGAGGTCAGAACAGCTGAGACTGTGACCCATTTCAAACGACGACTGAAGACCCACCTCTTCAGGCTGCACCTCTCCCCATCCCTTCCCCCCTGTAAATGACTAAACTTAGGGTTGTAACTAGGCAGCTGTTTAATAGGTGACTTAGTTGATGCGCCAGTCTTAACGACTACTTGTAATTTTTATGTATTTTTATTTTTCCATAGATTGCGTTGTTGCCGTTCTCGTTGTTAGTGTTAATCAGTTTAACCACCAGGGTCCAGGTTGAACTATGTGGTTGTTCCCTGTACTTGGACCGGTACTTCTCTCTAGGGGTTTCGTCATACTTGTTCCTGGTTATGGTTATACACTTTGTTGTACGTCGCTCTGGATAAGAGCGTCTGCCAAATGCCTGTAATGTAATGTACATAAGCGCATTCATACTGTATATGTATACATGCATACAACACACACACGCACACATGCACACGCACACACTTTTTTACCGGAGCGATTTTGTGCAGCTGCTTCAGTAGGGTCATGGCCGGGTCTGTCTGTGACTCTCGCTCCCGCACCTCCAGCAGGGGGCCCGGGGGGCCGTGTGGCTCGGCTCTTCACAGTCAGCGTGAACGGGACCAGCGCTCGGAGTCGGCCCAGGCGGAACACGGCGCACTCCCAAGCGTTCCGCGCCAGCGTGACGTTCCTCACCGTGAGCCGGAACTCGCCCGTGGGCTTCTGTGCCTTGGGGTTGGAGAACTTTCGTTGACTCCGCGTGTCGATCCACAGCAGTCTGGTGGAGTTCTTCAGGTGTGAAACGGCACAGACCAGGGAGCCATCCTCTCCCTCAGTCAGCTCCACGGGCTCGGAGTACACTGCAGGGGCAGACACACACAATGCTGTAACTTAACATAACATAATGTAGCATAACACAACACTACACTACACTACACAATACAACACTACACAACACAACCTAACACAACACAATATAACATAGCGACAAAAACATTACATAACATAATGTAGCATAACACGACACAACGACAAGAACAACGACAAGTCCCATACATTTTTACATGTGCTAATACTAGTACCAGTGCAATAGTCTGAACCACGGCTGCCCAACCCTGCTCTTCCATCCTGTATGTTTGGAGATCTACTGTCCTGTACGTCTTCACTCCAACCCTAACAAAGCACACCTCATTCGACGGCTAGAGATCATCTCATAGAGCTGCCAATTAGTAGAGTCTAGTGTGCCAAATTAAGTTAGAAATGAAAACCTATAGGACGGTAGATCTCCAGGAACAGGGTTGGGCAGCCCTGGTCCAAATAGTTTGGCATGCTAATACCATTTAAACTCCTCAAAATTGCATTCCGTTTTTAACGAGCAAACCAAGCGGCCAAAACCAGACTTAGTTTTTGAAGCTCATTTCCTGGTGTTGTAGTTTCTGGTTGCTCACTAGCGCCACTACGGATGGCTCCACTATAGGTGTTTTCATATCCGGTTTCCATGCAAGTCTACGGTACAAATGCGATCAAAATACAAAGTCAATATTTTTTTCTCACAAGAACAGTCATAATAGATGTATTTTATTCGTCTTATGACTGTCCATGGGTCGATTTCATGATTTATTGCGTCATTTTGGCACAGTGCCAATATTTGTTCTGGACCAATGAGGTACAGCTTGCGTCACTTCCGGATTACTGCAGAGGACTGAGCTACAGTAGGGGCTACAATCTGTGGTCACTGGGGTGGGAGGTGGCGTCTCTTGGCCTTGACATTGCGGCTGCGACCACGGTCCACCTGTGCGAAGTCAGAAAATGCAGGCATCCCATTTTGTAGTGGTTTCATTATAGCGTGTGCTATTTACAGCTGCACTAGACGACCATAAAATAATCCTCCTCTGAAGTTTTGCGGTAGCCGAGTCATTTTTACTATTTCCTTTAGCCCACTTAACCAAATAATTAGTTGGCAGAAAGCGTAATCAGCTAACGCTTATGTACTATATGTGGTAGTCCAGTAGCCTATGCTAAAACAGTTCGCAACTTCGGCTACCAAGCCATTTGACTAGCTAGCTAACCCTAACCGGCAAATATTCCATCTGTCAAACGTGTCAGTCGTGTACATTCCGTAAATGTATACCTGGGCTATGCTGCACGAATGTGACAAAGCTAGAAGCTAGCAAGAAAATAATAATTAGAAATTCAATGTACATTATTTTTTGTCTTTATGCAACAGGTGGAAAACTTGCCCTTCAAAGTGCGTTGTCATATTTACACGGCTGTAAATCAGTTATTAAAATACTTGGTAGATTTGTTCATCACCGCTGACAATGTTAATTTTTATTCGGTAAAAAGTGACTTGCGAACGACCGGTCAGCTAGCGTCACCCAGCAAGTGAACACCACAAACGGCGATGGAGTAGCTAGTAGCAGTTACTGGCTCATTAACTGACTGTGGCGAAAACCTACGACGATAACTTGCTCGGTTAACAGCAGGTCTACCAGACAGTTATATGAAAATTAGCCTAGTCAAATCACCAGTAGTCTACACATCTCTGATTGATTGACCATCAGTGCAGTCGATGTTCTTCCCCTGTAGTTCATATTGCTAATGCGTGAGCTAACCACGGATAGCTTACCTAGCTCACTGGCAAGCTGATATGCTAGCTAAGCATATTCGTTTTGCCGAGAAACATAAATTGAAGTTAACTGAACATAATTGTATTATTAATGTCATACATATAACGTGATTACATGACACAGTACAGTCACGGATGGAAATTAAACTCCGTAAACATTTGATCATATATTTTAAAACATAACGGCAGACAGTCAGCTAGCTTCAAGTTCGTTCTGCAATCGTTCGTTCAGGTTGATGGGCTTTTCCGCACCGGATTGTCAATCACATTGTAAAAATCACAAGACCGCTTAACTCTATGGTTTTGGCTCCAAATCGAGAACATAGCCGCGCCCGCCATTGAGCTTCAAAACGTGTTTTACAGACCCGAGGAGAGGCAATGGGTGACGTCACAGTAGCTTTGTCCATATTTTTTACAGTCTCTGGAGCAAACACATTTTCTGTCTCCGTTCCTTACTGAAATGTAGCCAAACATGAGAGCGGTGGGCTGACTAGGTCTGCTGCAGAGGATTTGCTGGAAGATTAAATTTATTTTTGTAAAAAGCATTTTTGCAGTTCTTAAATAAGCGTAATAGTGGGGAATGTATAATGGCTGACATTACCTTTCACTGTAATTATTTCATAAATGCATTGCTTGTGAAGTTCATCGCCATCACAAAGAGTGCATTGATATTGTCCAGAGTCATTCCAGAGCAGAGGGGAGATGCTCAGTGAAAATTTGTTTTCGGACTCATTCTTCTTTACTTCCGACCGATTTCCAAAGTGCTCCAGGTCTGAGCCAGACCGTTTGCAGTCTCCTTTAGACCCAGTCTGTCTCCAGCTCCAAAAGCCCTCAAGCGTTGCTCCTGATAGAGGTTCACAAAAGAGATGCAACGAGCCGGTCCTGCTGATTCTGTACACAGGCGTGGTATCCTTTACACCTGGGAAAAAATAATACATTCGCTTGATATGTATGTATGTATGTACAGTATGTATGTGCATATAATTACAGTCAAAATTATATTCAAACAAAGTTGCATATGTTTCCACTTATAAAATGGATTAAAAATGAAATTATTTAACTAGTTTTCAGCTCAGTATATGTAATTTGTAATATTTAATTCAATATGGTAATATTTCAATCTGTAATATGTGATTCAATACTGTATTTACCCGGCCGTATTTCCAGTTTCACTGCAGTTTCCCCTGTTCCATTGATACAGTAGTAACGGCCTTCATTCATCTCCTGGAAGTTTTCCACCAGCAGATATGCAGTGTTGTTGGCCACTAATGTCTTTATGTTATCTGATATCTGATTGGAGTCCCATTTCCACTTCGGAGGAAAACTTCTCTCTGATCTGCAATGTAACGTGGCATCCAATCCACGCGGTATCTGGATGACTTTATCTAGCAGAACAAACATTAAAATGGTTTCCACGCATTCACAAATAATTCAGCCAAATACACAACCAACCAATTCTTGAAATCAGATGGAAATATTATGCACTTCTACACCCGAAAGCTTTTCACAAGAGATGATCATTACTCTGAAACAGCCCTGCTATGTAACCCTTTTGATTGTCAGATGTTAACTTACCTTTTGCAAAAACAGGAGTATATCCTGGTGTAAGAAACAACAGAATCCAGCAACCAATGGAAAAATGATGAATCATTGTTTAATATTGAATTGTGCATCTGATGGTGTCAGGGATTATTGCTTATGAGCAAAGCGGAGTGGAACTCCATATCATGCTTCCTCTCAGCAAGGAGGTGGGTACAGTGATATCATTTCACCCTGTAAGAGATATATATATATATATTTATACGTCACAGAAGGAAGCTAACCTTAGCCACCAACTGTGGGATAATCACATCCTTTTGTCACTCAGTAAAGCAAACAAAAAAAAACTTGAGTCCAGTTAGAAAGAGCCTGCTTGTCATCAGTTGATTTCAAAAGCAAGTTTAATTTCTAAAAATGTGTAGTACCCTTCCTTCAGTTATTGTATTTCCTTATTGTATTTGTAATTGTATTTCTTTTTAGGTTCATAGTTGCTGTTTAATATTTTTGATTTTTAACTTCATGGGGCCATGAGGGTGATTTCATCTCCAACACAACATTCATCATCGCAACAAAGTGCATTTAGCTCCACCAAGTGCGGAATGTTCCATTGAATAGAACCCGGACCTCCTATGGCGAGAAGAAATAATGAAGTATAAAGACAAAGCTAAAATTAGAAGCAAAACCACTGCCACAGGAAGTGAACTGACAGCCAGGCACAGACACAAAAGCAATAAATAAAAATTAGCTATAATAATTGGATGAATATTTGTCAGCAATGTAAAGAAGAGTATAATAGTAGAGTCAATGGCATATGGACGTCTGCTACGAGTCTTGTATCTATACTTGTCTAAACTCAAGGTCAAGCTTAGACAAGTATAGAAGGTCAAGCTCCATTCTGCACCAAGCAGAGAAAGATATTTTTGAGCCAATCTGCCCCAGGACACTTTAGTTAGAACTAAAAACAAACAAAAATAAACATAAATAAAAGACCTTTAACTAGACACGCTAATAATGCGTAATTCAGGACAACGTTACTGAAGCACTTTCCTGCTTTTTGTAACCCGGCAAAAAGAGATCGATAAAAACAATAAAATGAAACTCTCTCTATGGCTAGTCAATGCCAGTTCTCTTTTCTCACTCTCTCGTATTTCACACTCATACACTCAGTCTTGCACACTCATGCACTCAGGCTTGCATACTCATTCACTCAGGCTTGCACACTCATTCACTCAGGCTTGCACACTCATGCACTCAGGCTTGCACACTCATGCACTCATTCACTCAGGCTTGCACACTCATACACTCAGTCTTGTACATACGGCTGTTAAACATTTGTAAAGGAATATACAGAAGACCACACAGCTCCTTTAAATGGTGTAGTGTGCACACTTGCATTGCTTGTGTTGCATCATCATCCCCCCTTTGCTCTTGAAGCTAAAATCCCCCCTTAGTTGCGCAAACATTGACCACATGTGCCAGTATAATTACCAAAGACTAAGCCCATTAACAGTTACATATATTTGTTTAACAGATTTAGCATTTAAATAAAATCTTAGAAATTCATGTGGCAACACTTGGTTCATCACATGTCATGTGAAGTATTGTACTTCACTGTACAGCCCAATGGCAGTCACTGCGTGGGCAGCATGAGGTCGGATGAGTTCACTCTCAGAAGAAAGGGTTCCAAAGGGCTCCTCTGCGTCTCCATAGCGGAACCCCATCTAGTGCGAGTGTTCTCTATTGTATCAAAATGGTTCAGTCTGGGTGTGTTTTCACACCTACCATAGAGGGTTCCGTAAAAATAACTAGAAAGGGTTTCTTTATGAACACAAAACATTTTATCCAGACATACATTCATGTTCCTCCAAATATACAGTATGCACTGTGTGATTAGGCAATCACTGGAAGATTTGTGTGAATTTCACAATTGAATTAGTGAATGCTTTCACACCACACACAGTTTCTCACTTTATATCACGGAAGTTGCATCAATTTCACTGCAACTTTGTACATTGCTCTCAAAGGTAATGTTATACAGAATCAAGAAATTGGGAGACAAATGTAGCTTTTTGCTTTTTACAGAAGACTAGCACTTGAAGGAGTTGTAAATAATCTGTTAGGGCATTTACAATAACTGAGCTCTTTCTGAAAAAAAAACATTTATGCATAAACAACAAAAGGAAATAAAGTGAATCATAGTCTAAAATGGCAGGCCACATTCAAACATGAGGTGTGAAATGGGTTGGAGAGCAACACCACACATATCCTGCCACAACGATGGTGCAAGCTATTGCCCCCTCACTCACCGGTTACACCGGTCATAGTCCACAAAATAAACCTAATGAACATTATTTTAATACCACCCCACCCCACCCCCCCCCAAAATGTTTACTCCTGTGTTGCTATGTGCTCATTCAGAAACCCCCATGGAACACAAACCATAGAAAGTGTGAATATTGCACCTTATTTATTTATTTTTTTTTTTTTTAGCAGGATGACGTGTTTGGTATGAACTTTTCACACAGAGCTGTGTGGTTGGGGACATTTTTAAATAAACAAATAAATAAAAAGTGAGCGGACATGGGGAGGGCAGGACTTAGGCCTATCTGGCTGATTAAGTTTGTTATTAACTTCAGAATGATAATGAAGGGATCCTCCAATGAAGAGGGGATGGTGCTGGGTCAACCCCTCCACCCCCCCCCCACGAATGCACAAATGCATCTTTATTAAATGTACCATGTTCTTCATATACTATACCTTCAGAACGATGGGTAATGTCCACATATGGGGGCGACATAGCTCAGGAGGTAAGACCGATTGTCTGGTAGTCGGAGGGCTGCCGGTTCAAACCCTGCCCTGGGCGTGGCGAAGTGTCCTTGAGCGAGACACCTAACCCCTAACTGCTCTGGCGAATGAGAGGCATCAATTGTAAAGCGCTTTGGATAAAAGCGCTATATAAATGCAGTCCATTTACCATTTACATAGGACTGGAGAGCAACACTGCCACCTGCTGGTTCACCCATGAAATAAAACAACGGCCACAAAAAAAAAAGAAAAGAAAAGGAAAACAGCACACCACCAGTTCACTTGACTCCATGCATTTTACATGTTCATGATCCAGTGGCTCAATCCAGTGTTCACTCTCTTACTATGAGGCAGTGCTGAATAGCATTGATAGCATCATCAGGTATTGTGGTCACTAAAGAAAGTATGTATTTTCTTACTTGGAGCCATAGAGAATGCAAAACAACAGGCCAAAATCTGAAATTCTGAATTTTTCTAGAAATTACCTGTAAAAAATTTTAGCCCTATTTTTTATTTTGCAGAGACTGTTCATACACCTAGTTCAGAAAAATATATAAACCTATATAGGAGACTACCAAGAGCCAGAGAAATGGCCACCAGTTATCATGCTTACAAAACTACAACACCATTTTTTTACATTTTATGACATTTCCCATTTTAAATCTGCATCACATGCGCATATTAATTACGCTAAAAAGGTTGATCCATAGGTTTAAAAAGCACAGGGCCTCCATTACTCTGCTGCTTGAACCTGATGGTCACCAAGAATCTGCGCTTAAGACAGTTTTTTCATCCTAACCAGCTAGCATGCAGTGTTTGAATGTTTCTAACTTACCAATTTCTTACCTACAGATCACAAACTTAGTTACCTCTCTGCTAATAAAACCCTATTCCAAATTCATGTACAAAAATTATGTTTAGAAAAATATCATGTTGTCACAGTTTGGACCAGCAATTTCTGTGGACCGTTGATAACTGAATATTAAGTGATCAATGTAGAAAATCATGACAAAACATGACAAATTACTGCCTGTTGTCAGCATAACAGAGTTACTGGTGAAGTGATGTAATCAATTATGAAACAATAAATTAAGCGACAGCTAGGTCCAGTCGAGTAACTTGATTGGACAAGAGTGCTGATATACAATAAAACAGCACTGGAGCGTTTTAGCAGACGCTCTCATCCAGAGGGAGTTACACAATTTTTAAAATAGCATTTACACTGCATCCATTTATAAAGCTGGATATATACTGAAGCAATGCAGATTGAGTACCTTGCTCAAGGGTACAACGGCAGTGTCCTACCCAGGAATCAAACCGATGATCTTTAGGTTACTAGACCAGCTCCTTACCCATTATACTGCACTATACACCCTACATAAACATCCATCAGTGCCCAACTAAATAAGCCTACTTTATCTCAGCCACTGACAGGTGCACCTGATAGCAGATCAGAACAAAAAAATGTTATTACGGGACAGAATTCTATGTTTTTTAAAGGTTAAATTTGCCTTGGAAATGAAGAATACCCCTAGCATGAGCACTATTGATGTATTGGTTACTAGTATAATAATAGAATAAGATGAATTGGCCGTAGTTCTTGTTGTCAGGGAAGACCCGCGTCGATGACTTCCTGCAGCCACGTCAAACGAGTGTGGCGGGACTTTGACCCACCCTCTCACCTACAAGCCAGCGAAGCTCAGACGCTTCGAACATCCATTACTGACAGGAGAGGGAAGGTTGTGCAACCAGCCCGGCATTTGTTCCGACTATCACCGCTAGGTGGCGCATGCGAGCTTCCTGATGAACACAGAAATTGCACACAATTTCAGACGCTCCCCCCCACCTCATTAATTTTATGGCAGATAATAAAATTAAATTCACTTGTACGAGCTTATTTGACGAAAGATTCCTTATTCTGAACCCACTTACTCATATTTCACGTTATTAAACGTGCCATCCAGAAGTAATGACATTTTTCATGTAATTTGTCAAGCGTTTGTGATTAGATCTCAATGAGACACCATTGAGTTGTTTTCCTTAGATTATAAAAATATAGCCTTAATTATGTGCAGTCAGTTAGCCAAATTGAGTTCCTGTCACGTACTGAGGAAACAAATTGGAAGGAAACTGTACACTGGCCTTATGTTCATTTTCTGATGAGTAAGTACATATAGACTTCATAAAGTGCATAATGCCTTCACGAACACGCTGTTAATCATCTGCAAAGCATTCGCCTGATGCAGTGACGGTGTTATGCAACACTGCAGTGGGCTACAATACATTATACATTCGACTTGTGATGCCACCGCTCTACCACAAATTAAGTTTATGTTAAGAAATTTTTGTCACTCAGTGAACCCCTTACAACAGTTTGACTGATGATTAAGTAAGTTAAACGTGACTTTACACATTACGTTCATTCAGTCAACTTTGCTAATAGCCTACCTATATAACTAACTGTTTTATTAATATGTATGTATATATTAATTTCAAATGTGACGAAGTCATGAATGTAAAATGATCCCCCGATTGGTTTTGCCAATGTTTCTAACCATCCAAGAAAACTCTTTGGTGGTCTGTGGGGAGACGTCTTCTTTCCAACTGCTACAAGCATGAGAAGAAAAAAAATCCCGAAAAATCTGAAAAACAGAAAGTTACTGCTTTGCTATTGGTCCGCTGGATATGCTTCAACCAATCACCAGCTGAATATGGCGTATCTTCTGCTGACAATAAACGTGCTTTTATGATAAACTACCGAGAGATCCGGTACAAAACGATCTTGAAAATTTGTTGGATGACTTCTGAACGACCAAAAGTGGTAAGTAATATTTTTGCATAAGACATATTTTTGTGACAATTAGCTTATTTTGTTTTAAAGAACATATCTAGCTTGCTTTACCTTCTTGTATACATGAATCATATCAGTCGTTCTCGTCACATTTTCATTACATAAATAATTGTCGTTAATGTGCCGCACGTTACAAATTAAGACAATCCGACATGACAGTCACGTAAACACTTGGCGTTTCAATTTCAGTTAATAAGCAACTGAAACTAATTTCTATTGAGCTTTGAGTGTCCGATTCCAGTTGTTGTGGAAGCCGTTCGTGAACTTAGTTCAGCAGTTTTGACATTATCTATGCGTTATTACAAATAGCCTACTTAGCATTGCATCTAATAAATAACAAGCTAGTTATAGTGAACATTGTAGTAATCGTTGTGCTGTTTGTCTGAAGTATAGTTAGTAGCCTATTGTATCGTTTCCTTTACCAAAACACAAGTCGGTAAATATGTAAATTGACTAATGTTCCCTTGCGATTCCCCAAGTCAAAATGGGACGAGTGCGCTTGCGAATCAAGGTTTGATGACTTAACGATCCTGTAAGAATGCGTTTTATTTCGCGAGCTGCACAACAGATTTAGGCATTTTAGTTTGCTTGGCTCAGGCAAGTAAATGGGATTGAAGGGAGGAATTCGGTTTAATATTGCGACTGCTTTTGGATTCCGTTGACAATGTAGCTCGGTGCAAACTCCTGCAGTAGGTGTGTGGTGAACAGCGCTGTAATTTCGAAAACGGGTATACATGGTGCGAATGTAATGCCAGTATTATTTACGCGTGTTTTGTGAACCGCAACACACAATTTACACGTGGTTTATAAAACAAATCTTGTTTTACAGATATCAAGTGTGGTTAAAGTTCACATTCTCAGCTTTTATAAAGGAGCATTTTTAAAATACATTTCGGTTTCACCATTTTTCACCATTACAGCACTGTACAGCACCCATTACACCCAAACATGGAATGGCATGAAGTAGTGGAGAACATCAGTGTTCTTCTCAGGATACATTTGGAGAACGCTAGAAATATCTAGAAATATTAAGGACAAATTTGGAGAAGGGTAAAATTATTTAGCAAATCTTAAAAATTGAACAAATTGATGCATTCAAGTTCTTTCTTCTTTTTTTGATTCACCCCCCCCCACCCATAAAGTAAATGTTTACTCCTGTGTTGCTATGTGCTCGTTCTGAAACCCCCATGGAACACAAACCATAGTAAGTGTGA
Organism: Anguilla anguilla; assembly: GCF_013347855.1. NCBI lineage: Eukaryota > Metazoa > Chordata > Actinopteri > Anguilliformes > Anguillidae > Anguilla > Anguilla anguilla. The sequence continues at coordinate 2,191,444 of NC_049209.1, read as the reverse complement.
ATATTGCACCTTATTTTTTTATTTATTTATTTTTTGCAGGATGACGTGTTTGGTATGAGCTTTTCACACAGAGCTGTGTGGTTGGGGACATTTTTAAAGAAACAAATAAATAAAAAGTGTGCAGGCATGGGCAGACTGAGGCCTATCTGGCTGATTAGGTTTGTTATTAACTTCAGAATGATAATGAAGGGATCCTCCAATGAAGAGGGGATGGTGCTGGGTCAATCCCCAAACCCCCCCCCCCTACTATACCTTCAGAACGATGGTTAACGTCCACATGTGGGGGTGACATGGCTCAGGAGGGAAGACCGATTGTCTGGCAGTCGGAGGGTTGCCGGTTCAAACCCTGCCCTGGGCGTGTGGAAGTGTCCTTGAGCAAGACACCTAACCCCTAACTGCTCTGGCGAATGAGAGGCATCAATTGTAAAGCGCTTTGGATAAAAGCGCTATATAAATGCAGTCCATTTACCATTTAAATAGGACTGGAGAGCAACACTGCCACCTGCTGGTTCGCCCATGAAATAAAACAATAGCCACAAAAAAAAAAAAAAAAAATGAAGAAAAGGAAAACAGCACAACACCAGTTTGCTTGACTCCATGCATTTTACATGTTCATGCTCCAGTGTGTTACGACCCGGTAGTCCGGGGCTCCAGGGGTATTTTAGGGGTCGGATTACCGGGAGATGGAACGTGTAGGATGAGCGGATGGGGGACGAAATAACAACAGCACGCCGTAATATAGTGACAAGTGTTTAGTTGAGAAAAAAAGTGACAATAGTGAAATAGGTGCTGTTTACAATAGAAACCAATATATACAGACTGTACACTCAACCGAAGACTGGAACCACTGGAGTGCTGCCAAAGGAAAGAAAGTAACAAAACCAAACAAAGCTAGCTTTAACAAAAAGCAGAAGACTGTCTACCTAGAAATACTAAACAAACGCCTAACTACCTACTCTAGCTACCCAAACCTAAATACAAGGGGTGGCAAGCACTCCTATTCTAATATGTCTAGACATTCATAGCCTATAAATCCACCCTACGTGTTAATGTATAGAGGCCTCTCTCTTGCCTATCCCAGTCTCGGCGTGGCCGACAACGGGACAACGCCAGGGTAAGACAAAGGGAAAACACATACACAGCTAACCAACAAACGGGTAGGAAGAAATACATACGAAACCACAGCGACAAGCGCGAAGAATCACGAACATAGAAAGAATGAATGGCTGGATTGCGTTCTTCTTTACAGATATGACCGGTGGGTTTTTGAACTGCGGGAAACTTCCTCTGATAGGGTAAAGCGGGATGAAGTAGGGTAATGATGATTGATGGGTTGAATCCAATATTTGTAATTATTTTGTATATTAAGTTTTAATTCTTTTACATAATACAAGTGTCTTGCATGGCAAAAACATGTTGCAGTGAAAATATTTCGAAAGTATTATGTCTACTTTTACTGAATGTCCCTTGCAGTGCAGGAGAGGTTCATATGGGAAATGAATTGGCGTGAATTGTCACGCACACAAACACAAGCACACGCACACACACGCACTCACACACACAAGCACACGTACACGCACACACAAGCACACACACACATACACGCACGCGCGCACACACACACAAGCACACACACGCACTCACACACACACACACACACAAGCACACATACACACACGCACAAGCACACACACACACACACACACACACACACACTCAAACACACACTCAAACACACACACATATACACGCACATTCACACACACACAGGCACACACAGGGTGCAGTATGACCAATAAATGACTTAAGTGTAATTTTAATGATGGCGTTTGCTCATTGAAATACATGAAACATGTGAAGTATTATTTTCTCCACGTCCAAGTCTTATGACATTGTTAGCAAATCATCAGACAAACAACAAACAGATGTCCAGTCTCAAATATTCAGTACAAATAATGGCATGTTAGATACTGCTAATCAATTCTATTGAGTGAGATTAGCAGTAGGCCTAATGACCTCAGTGAGGTTACATAAGGTTCTTGTGTTTTTTGTAGACATGGGCTTGAAACTGGAAGTTGGTGGGTTTAATTGTTAGGCGAGTCTGTACTGTTGGGTTTTATATGAGCTGTTTAACGTGAATTTCTTCTGTGAATGTATCAGCATAAATGGGCAGCCTACAAATGTGAATAAAATTTAAGCAATAAAAGCCAAGATAGATAACCTTATCTGACAAAAGACATAACTGATGATAAAATTCAAGTAAATACATAAATTATCACATTAAAACACACAGATATGCTGTTTACAGGATGTGTGTTTAATCTGGCCGAGGAATGGCCAGTGGATTACAGTTTGTTTATTTTTCAGTATTTCACTGCAAAGTTAGGAATCTTGCAGAACCTTAATGTTAATGTTAATCTTGCATGTGGCCATATATTTATAATAAATTATACAGCACATGACATAAAAAATGTTTGCTTCAGTTTACTTGTGTACATCCCTTTATCTTTGAAATCTCTTCTTGTTTCCTCTCAAAATTCAGGATTTTTAATAGCATAGAAGTAATTTCTTTTAATGACACGAGGGGGCGCCATTATCCCACTCCAGTGGGATGTATCCACTAACATTTTCTATTCTCTCCCAAAGAACTTAACTGTGAATGACGTTCAAAATCAACTTTAAAAACTTATTAGTTTAAAAAAAAGATTGTATAATGCATAAAGAATTCACAAAACATATGTGCATTTTGATTTATTTATTAACATAAAATTATTTAATAGACATCAGATGAAAGACTTCAAAAGAAAAGTAATTAAGCAATGAAATGGCCTATTATAAAAAATGAATGCAAGAGCATCAGTGATGCATTTTCTGCATTCACCTGGCGAAAAGCAGCATTTGAGTCCGTAAATGAAAAACTATTAGTGGTGCTCCTCGGCCAGGGTAAATTTAGCCACTTCTCATTTAATTAAAATAGCACATTTTAACATAAGCAGATGATTGCATTTCTCACAACTAGATTGTCTTCAAGAAATTTGTAAAAAATTCCCTGAAAGACTTACTTCTCGTGAGCAAATGAATATGTTCTGTCAGAACATTTTAAAAAGTCAAAAGTAAATTTTAAAACTTGAATAAATCTGCAATAAAATGAAAAATCATTCATTTTCTTCCAATTCCAGTTTCCATGGCCACCGATAAATATACCACTTCAGTAGTCAGGCTGTCATTCTAAATAAAAACACATTTTTATAAAACTTGTATTACATATTAGAAAGGGGTTTCAGGAATATGTGTGCTTTTGTTTTAAATAAACGAACGATAAATAAACGAATAATAAATAAATTAAATAAATGCTTACAGCAAGTGCGGCTGATGTATTGGAGTCAGCTTCTGTTGAAAGAAAGCAGAAGTCAGAGGATGGAGATGCAAAATGGAGGATGTAAAAATACATGTGAACATTTTCACGTCGCGCGCAGTGTGGTTAGCGCGGTTAGGCTAATGCGCGAGCGGGGAGACGCATGCCTTAAGCGTCTTAAACGATCTGATGCAGAAACACAATGGACGATTCGTGCAGGATAATACTACCTTTTTTCATTTAAAAATGCACTGCATTATAATTGGAGTCATCTGGGGTCTGTGCATCACCTTTGGCGGAGGGTTGGGTGGGGAGGGGTGTGGGAGGGGGCGGTTGGATTGGGTGTACAGAGAAACAGACAGAAAACACAATTAAAATAAAGTTTCTGGCTGAAACCACAACACTTCTGTACATATCACTGAGTGAAACAAATACGAGGTAAAATACCAAGAATCCAATGAACAATGTTTAAACTTTAAAGAGTGATATTATTTTAAATAGGCCTATTTATAAACTGCATTTATTTGAACTGCTGAAAAGCCTAAATTATTTGGAATTAGGAAGCCAGACACAAATTGAATGCTGGACAGTGGACTGTACGATTACCAGGCCATATTGCACTGGGAAGTCTTACTGCCCCTCCAGAAAATCAAATGTATGATTTTAAAAAGCCGTTGAACTAACACCACAAGCACACACATACACACCTATACACAGAGACGCTGACATACATACACACCTACACACACACAGACGCTGACATACATACATACTCACACACACATACACACCTACACACACACACACACAGACGCTGACATGCATACACACACACATACACACCTACACACACATACAAACGCTGACACACATACACACTCACACACACAGACGCTGACATGCATACACACTCACACACACATACACACCTACACTCACACGCTGACATACATACACACTCACACACACGCTGACATACATACACACTCACACACACATACACACAGAGACACTGACATGCATACACACTCACACACACATACACACCTAGACACACACACAGACAATGACATACATACACACTCACACACACATACACACCTACACACACAGAGACAATGACATACATACACACTCACACACACATACACACCAACACACACAGAGACGCTGACATACATACACACTCACACACACGCTGACATACATACACACTCACACACGCATACACACCTACACACACACAGAGATGCTGACATACATACACACTCACACACACGCTGACATACATACACACTCACACACACATACACACCTACACACACAGAGACACTGACACACACACAGAGATGCTGACATACATACACACTCGCACACACACACACACACAGAGACGCTGACATACATACACACTCACACACATGGACGCACGCACACACTTTTATTTATTAATTAATTTATTTATTTATTGCTGTTGACTTTTCCCTGAGCATATAGAGCACGACTGCAATTCACCAATTTTTATGATGTGTTATTCCTTACTGATTTTCCTGTATTGCATTTGTCTGTTGCTGCTAGGCGTTGTCCTGTTTGTCTGACTGATCTTTTTGTCTGTCTGCAATGCACTTAGGGGTGGATGGGTTTGTGGGTAGATGGACAAATACATTTAACGCACAAATTGAGTGCAGTATTTTGTTATGACATTCTCAATATGTTTCTCTTTTATCTTTTTATGTTTAGTCTTTTGTTGGGAGTTGTATGTGTTTATGGCCTGTTTCACATGTTGTAAAAAAAAAAATTAAAAAAAAAACTAAATAAGAAAATATATATAATTAAGAGTTAAAAAACAAACAAAAAAACAAAACATAGCCAGGGACCTGCAGAATGTGCACAATCTCAAAGTAACATGTAGCAGAAAATTATTATTATTATAACTCATTATAAGTTCAAAATGCCTAACTTGTAAAAAACATTTTCAACATTATTGTTATTCTAACCGATGATATTTTATGCTGATTAAAATGAGATAAAAGCATCATAAAGTAAATAAATGATGATTGCATTTCATAATGAACATGAAAAATTAAAAAACATATTTATATAGTGCTTTGTTTTCCTTACCTTGACGTCTCCGACGACAGTAGATTATGAAAACTGTTCCCAGGCTTATGAGAAGACCACAGAGGTAGACCAGTGACAGATAAATTGTACGGTTTCCTATGAAAAATAAATAAATAAACAACTATTAATGAGTAACAAACAGGGATAGATAGCTGTACAGAAACACAGACACACACACACGCGTGCATACGCACGCACACACATACACAGACACACACTGCATACTCCAATTTAGATTTGTAATCAGTTCACATGGTTGAAGTGCACATTCTGAGCTTTTATTTAAGAGTATTTTTGTACAAAGGAAGCCATTATGAGGCTGAGAAATAAGAAGAAGAAAAAAGAACAGAGACATATCTTAGGCTAACCAAAATCAACTGTTTGAAGCATCACTAAGAAGAAAGAGAGCAGTGGAGCGGTCAGATATCTGGTACCTGGGACACCTTCTGTTACAAACATTATGTTTGTCTCTGCAGCAATACGAAGATTATTTACACAGACCGGTGTTTTGGATTTATCAACAATATGTACTTACAAACATGCGTACATGCTTACATGCTGACATGAATACATGCACCATACATATGTACACACATGCATGCATACACATATGTGTGCAGGCCTCCATACATAATACGTGCATACATGCGAACATGTACACGCAGACGCAGACGCAGACGCACGCACACACTGATTTTGTGCAGATGCTTCAGTAGGGTCCTGGCCCGGTCTGTCTGTGACTCTCGCTCCCTCACCTCCAGCAGGGGGCCCGGGGGGCCGTGTGGCTCGGCTCTTCACAGTCAGTGTGAACGGGACCAGCGCTCGGAGTCGGCCCCGGTGGAACACGGCGCACTCCCAAGCGCTCTGCGCCAGCGTGACGTTCCTCACCACGAGCCGGAACTCGCCCGTGGGCTTCTGTACCTCGGGGTTGGAGAACGTCTGGTGACTCCGCGTGTCGATCCACAGCAGTCTGGTGGAGTCCTTCAGGTGTGAAACGGCACAGACCAGGGAGCCATTCTCTCCCTCAGTCAGCTCCACGGGCTCGGAGTACACTGCAGGGGCAGACACACACAGTGCTGTGACTTAACATAACATAATGTAGCATAACACAACACTACACTACACAACACAACCTAACACAACACAACACAACACAACACAATCTAGCACAACATAACACAACACAACACAACACAACACAACACAACACAACACAACACAACACAACACAACACAACACAACACACTACACTACGACAAGAACAGGCCATTCCGCCCAACAATGCTCGCCATTTGCCGGACTAAATTAGTGCTCTGATTACCCACAGACTGGACAGTGTCTAACACTGTATCAAGCTTGGTCTTTAAAATCCCCAGAGTTTCTGCCTCTACTACATGACCTGGTCCAAACACAGTTTGGCATGCTAATACGATTTAAATTCCACAAAATTACATTCCGTTTTTAACGCGCAAACACATTTTCTGTCTCCGTTCCTTATTGAAATGTAGCCAAACATGAGAGCGCTGGGCTGAGTAGGTCTGCTGCAGAGGATTTGCTAAAAGATTAAATTTCATTCCATCTTACTACTTTTTTGTAAAAAGCATTTTTGCAGTTCTGAAATAAGAATAATAGTGGGGAATGTATAATGGCTTACATTACCTTTCACTGTAATTATTTCATAAGTGCATTGCCTGTAAGGTTTGCTGCCATTACAAAGAATGCATCGGTATTGTCCAGAGTCATTCCAGAGCAGAGGGGAGATGCTCAGTGAAAATTTGTTGTCGGACCCATTCTTTACTTCAGATCGATTTCCAAAGTGCTCCAGGTCTGAGCCAGACCGTTTGCAGTCTCCTTCAGACACAGTCTGTCTCCAGCTCCAAAAGCCCTGAAGCCTTGCTCTTAATTGAGGTTCACAAAAGAGATGCAACGAGCCGGTCCTGCTGATTCTGTACACAGGCGTGGTATCCCATGGTATACCTGGGAAAAAATAATACATTCGCTTGATATGTATGTATGTAAGTAAAGTATGTATGTGCATATAATTACAGTCAAAATTATATTCAAACAAAGTTGCATATGTTTCCACTTAAATAATCATTTCAATTTTATAAATTATATAACTAGTTTTCAGCTCAGTATATGTAATTTGTAATATTTAATTCAATATGGTAATATTTCAATCTGTAATATGTGATTCAATACTGTATTTACCCAGCCGTATTTCCAGTTTCACTGCAGATTTTTTCCCTGTTCCATTGAAACAGTAGTAACGGCCTTCATTCATCTTCTGGAAGTTCTCCACCAGCAGGTATGCAGTGCTGTTGACCACTAATGTCTTGATGCTACTTGATGTCTGCTTGGTGACCCATTCCCACTTTGGAGGAAGACTTGTCTCTAATCTGCAATGTAACGTGGCATCCAATCCACGTGGTACCTGGACGACTTTATCTAGCAGAACAAACATTAAAATGGCTTCCACGCATTCACGAATAATTCGGCCAAATACACAACCAACCAATTCTTGAAATCAGATGGAAATATTATGCACTTCTACACCCGAAAGCTTTTCACAAGAGATGACCGTTACTCTGAAACAGCCCTGCTATGTAACCCTTTCGATTGTCAGATGTTCACTTACCTTTTGCAAAAACAGGAGTATATCCTGGTGTAAGAAACAACAGAATCCAGCAACCAATGGAAAAATGATGAATCATTGTTTAATATTGAAGTGTGCATCTGATGGTGTCAGGGATTATTGCTTATGAGCAAAGCGGAGTGGAACTCCATATCATGCTTCCTCTCAGCAAGGAGGTGGGTGCAGTAATATCATTTCACCCTGTAAGAGATATATATATATATTTATATTTATACGTCACAGAAGGAAGCTAACCTTAGCCACCAACTGTAGGATAACCGCTTCCTTTTGTCACTCAGTAAAGCAAACAAAAAAACTCAAGTCCAGTTAGAAAGAGCCTGCTTGTCATAATTTGATTTCAAAAGCAAAGTTTAATTTATTAAAATGTGCAGTACCCTTCCTTCAGTTATTGTATTTCCTTATTGTATCTGTAATTGTATTTCTTTTTTGGTTCATAGTTGCTGCTTAAAAGTTTTGATTTTTAAATTCATGGGGCCATGAGGGTATTTAATCTCCAACACAACATTCATCATCGCGACAAAGTGCATTTAGCTCCACCAAGTGCGGAATGTTCCATTGAATAGAACCCGGACCTCCTATGGCGAGAAGAAATAATGAAGTATAAAGAAAAAAAAACATTTATGCGTAAACAACAAAAGGAAATAACGTGAATCATAGTCTAAAATGGCAGGCCACATTCAAACATGAGGTGTGAAATGGGTTGGAGCGCAACACCACGCATATCCTGCCACAACGATGGTGCAAGCTATTGCCCCCTCACTCACCGGTTACACCGCTCATAGTCCACAAAATAAACCAAATGAACATTATTTTAATGCATTATTATGTATTAATATTATATTATTACATTACACCCATTTCACAAACATGGAATGGCATGAAGTAGTGGAGAACATCAGTGTTCTTCTCAGGATACATTTGGAGAACGCTAGAAATATATAGAAATATTAAGGACAAATTTGGAGAAGGGTAAAAATATTTAGCAAATCTTAAAAATTGAACAAATTGATGCATTTAAGTTCTTTCTTTTTTTTTTGATTCACTCCCCCCCGCCCCCAAAATGTTTACTCCTGTGTTGCTATGTGCTCATTCTGAAACCCCCATGGAACACAAACCACAGTAAGTGTGAATAGTGCACCTTATTATTATTATTTTTTTTTAGCAGGATGACGTGTTTGGTATGGTATTTTCACACAGAGCTGTGTGGTTGGGGACATTTTTAAATAAACAAATAAATAAAAAGTGAGCGGACATGGGGAGGGCAGGACTGAGGCCTATCTGGCTGATTAAGTTTGTTATTAACTTCAGAATGATAATGAAGGGACCCTCCAATGAAGAGGGGATGGTGCTGGGTCAATCCCCAAACCCCCCAACCCCCCCATCCCCCCCCCACGAATGCACAAATGCATCTTTATTAGATGTACCATGTTCTTCATATACTATACCTTCAGAACGATGGTTAACGTCCACATATGGGGGTGACATAGCTCAGGAGGTAAGACCGATTGTTTGGCAGTCGGAGGGTTGGTGGTTCAAACCCCGCCCTGGGCGTGGCAAAGTGTCCTTGAGCAAGACACCTAACCCCTAACTGCTCTGGTGAATGAGAGGCATCAATTGTAAAGCGCTTTGGATAAAAGCGCTATATAAATGCAGTCCATTTACCATTTACCTTTTACATAGGACTGGAGAGCAACACTGCCACCTGCTGGTTTGCTCATGAAATAAATCAACAGCCACAAAAAAAAGAAAAGGAAAACAGCACACCACCAGTTCACTTGATGCATTTTACATGTTCATGATCCAGTGGCTCAATCCAGTGTTCACTCTCTTACTATGAGGCAGTGCTGAATAGCATTGATAGCATCATCAGGTATTGTGGTCACTAAAGAAAGTATGACCCACTTTGACCCACCCTCTCACCTACAAGCCAGCGAAGCTCAGAAGCTTCGGACATCCGTTACTGACAGGAGAGGGAAGGTTGTGCAACGAGCCCGGCATTTATTCCGATGATCACCGCTAGGTGGCGCATGCGAGCTTCCTGATGAACACAGAAATTGCACGACGCCCCCCCCCCCCCCCCCCCCCCCCCTCATTAATTTTATGGCAGACAATAAAATTAAATTCACTTGTACGAGCTTATTTGACGAATGATTCCTTATTCTGAACCCACTTACTCCTGTCAAACTTATTGGTGAGCGAGTTTGGTTTTTAAAACTCATTTTTCAACGTGCCATCCAGAAGTAATGACATTTTCCATGTAATTTGTCAAGCGTTTGTGATTAGATTATGCGCAGTCAGTTAGCCAAATTGAGTTCCTGTCACGTACTGAGGAAACAAATTGGAAGGAAACTGTACACTGGCCTTATGTTCATTTTCTGATGAGTAAGTACATATAGACTTCATAAAGAGCAGATAATGCCTTCAGGAACACGCTGTTAATCATCTGCAAAGCATTCGCCTGATGCAGTGACGGTGTTATGCAACACTGCAGTGGGCTACAATACATTATACATTCGACTTGTGATGCCACCGCTCTACCACAAATTAAGTTTATGTTCAGAAATTTTTGTCACTCAGTGAACCCCTTAGAAGAGTTTGACTGATGATTAAGTAAGTTAAACGTGACTTTACACATTACGTTCATCCAATCAACTTTACTAATAGCCTACCTATATCGAAAAATGCAATTAAGATATTATGTAAAACTCTGTTTTATTAATTTGTATGTATATATTAATTTCAAATGTGACGAAGTCATGAATGTAAAATGATCCCCCGATTGGTTTTGCCAATGTTTCTAACCATCCAAGAAAACTATTTGGTGGTCTGTGGGGAGACGTCTTCTTTCCAACTGCTGCAAGCATGAGAAAAAAAAAATCCCGAAAAATCTGAAAAACAGAAAGTTACTGCTTTGCTATTGGTCCGCTGGATGTGCTTCAACCAATCACCAGCTGAATATGGCGTATCTTCTGCTGACAATAAACGTGCTTTTATGATAAACTACCGAGAGATCCGGTACAAAACAATCTTGAAAATTTGCTGGATGACTTCTGAACGACCAAAAGTGGTAAGTAATATTTTTGCATAAGACATATTTTTGTGGCAATTAGCTTATTTTGTTTTAAAGAACATATCTAGCTTGCTTTACCTTCTTGTATACATGAATCATCTCAGTCGTTCTTGTCACATTTCCATTACATAAATACTTGTCGTTAATGTGCCGCACGTTACAAATTAAGACAATCCGACATGACAGTCACGTAAACACTTGGCGTTTCAATTTCAGTTAATAAACAACTGAAACTAATTTCTATTGAGCTTTGAGTGTCCGATTCCAGTTGTTGTGGAAGCCGTTCGTGAACTTAGTTCAGCAGTTTTGACATTATCTATGCGTTATTACAAATAGCCTACTTAGCATTGCATCTAATAAATAACAAGCTAGTTATAGTGAACATTGTAGTAATCGTTGTGCTGTTTGTCTGAAGTATAGTTAGTAGCCTATTGTATCGTTTCCTTTACCAAAACACAAGTCGGTAAATATGTAAGTTGACTAATGTTCCCTTGCGATTCCCCAAGTCAAAATGGGACGAGTGCGCTTGCGAATCAAGGTTTGATGACATTACGATCCTGTAAGAATGCGTTTTATTTCCCGAGCTGCACAACAGATTTAGGCATTTTAGTTTGCTTGGCTCAGGCAAGTAAACGTGATTGAAGGGAGGAATTCGGTTTAATCCTGCGACTGCTTGTGAATTCCGTTGACAATGTAGGTCGGTGCAAACTACTGCAGTAGGTGCGTGGTGAACAGCGCTGTAATTTCGAAAACAGGTATAGCCTACATGGTGCGAATGTAATGCCAGTATTATTTACGCGTGTTTTGTGAACCGCAAAACACAATTTACACGTGGTTTATAAAACAAATATTGTTTTACAGATATCAAGTGTGGTTAAAGTTCACATTCTCAGCTTTTATAAAGGGGCATTTTTTAAATACATTTCGGTTTCACCATTTTTCACCATTACAGCACTGTTTACACACACCCCCATTTCAGGGCACCATAAGGTTTGGGACAATTGACATCACAGGTGTTTCTGATTGGTCAGGTGTGTTCAGTTACTTCCTTGGTGCAGGTATTAGAAAGCTTTCCATCTACTTAGTGTCTAGTCTTGATTCTATACTTTTGATTGCCTGTGTTATTACCGCTTGTCAATGAAAGTTAAGGAAGCCATTATGAAACTGCGAATTATTGAAAAAACAAACAAAAACAGTCAGAGCTCTGAAGAAAAAACTTAAGGCAACAAACCCCTGAAACAAGCAGGAAGATTGCTGCAGTGCAGGCCTGGCAGAGAAGAGGCTTCAGGCAGTCTCTGCATGCAAAAGATATGCAACAAAGTATTAAACATGGCTACTTTAATTTACATAACATCAATGTCTCAAACGTTATGGTGCCCTGAAATGGGAGGTTGTGTATAAAAAGTGCTGTAATTTCTACATGGTGAAACCAAAGCGTGTAAAGAATACCCTTAAATAAAAGTAGAGAATGTTCACGAGAATTGTGTGATTACAAGTCTGACAGAGCCATATGTACGCACGCAATTTAATAACTAATTTCTTTGTGATGTAGTCTACCCTTTCTCTGGCTTGTAAAGTGTAATTTCATGTTGTGGTGCTGGGAGAAGTAATGCACGGAGAATATCCTTTTTTTTCCTGAAGACATGAAGGAACAAGTCAAACCCATCTCCCAAGATGGCCTTGACTTCGGGAAACCGGTAAGATCATTCAAATATTGAATTTCAGTGCTGTGATGCACAAGCACATATTACAAATACAGTGTTTACATATTTAAAAAGATAACAATACAATGAACTTGAGATTGTCATATTACTTAATTTACTGTTAAAATAAGTTTCATTAGTGTACCTGCAGAACACCTAGTGTGTTTACTGATCAGTGTGTCTTGTGTATTTATTACCCTTGAATACACAGTGGATTCATGTGCCATGACTTGTGAAGTAGACAGATCTTTGCTAGTGTACTGTTCTGCCGTGGTGACATTTTTCAGACACTGGTTGGCTTTTAAATACCTGCCATTTGCACTTGCTCGCACCTTCACCGGCTTCAGGTCTGACTCGTCCGGTTGGATTTTTCTCTTGTAACTGGCTGAGAGCACGACAGAGAGAAAATGGTGGCAATTAAAGCTGAGGGACCCACGCCAGAGTGAGCTGCCCGTGTGACTGGCACTGCGCTGCCCGTGTGACTGGCACTGAGCTGCCAGTGTGACTGGCACTGCGCTGCCGGTGTGACTGGCACTGCGCTGTGTGACTGGCACTGCGCAGCCACTGTGACTGGCACTGCGCTGTCGGTGTGACTGGCATTGCGCTGTGTGACTGGCACTGCGCTGCCCGTGTGACTGGCACTGCGCTGCCCGTGTGACTGGCACTGAGCTGTGTGACTGGCACTGCGCTGCCGGTGTGACTGGCACTGCGCAGCCACTGTGACTGGCACTGCGCTGCCCGTGTGACTGGCACTGCGCTGCCCGTGTGACTGGCACTGCGCTGCCGGTGTGACTGGCACTGCGCTGCTCGTGTGACTGGCACTGCGCTGCCCGTGTGACTGGCACTGTGACTGGCACTGTGCTGTGTGACTGGCACTGCGCTGCCGGTGTGACTGGCACTGCGCTGCCGGTGTGACTGGCACTGCGCTGTGTGACTGGCACTGCGCAGCCACTGTGACTGGCACTGCGCTGTGTGACTGGCACTGCGCAGCCACTGTGACTGGCACTGCGCTGCCGGTGTGACTGGCACTGCGCTGTGTGACTGGCACTGCGCTGCCCGTGTGACTGGCACTGCGCTGCCGGTGTGACTGGTACTGAGCTGCCCGTGTGACTGGCACTGCGCTGCTCGTGTGACTGGCACTGCGCTGCCGGTGTGACTGGCACTGCGCAGCCACTATGACTGGCACTGCGCTGCCTGTGTGACTGGCACTGCGCAGCCACTGTGACTGGCACTGCGCTGTGTGACTGGCACTGCGCTGCCCGTGTGACTGGCACTGCGCTGCCCGTTTGACTGTCTTGTACACTCATACACTCAGTCTTGTACACTCATACACTCAGGCTTGCACACTCATACATTCAGTCTTGCACACTCATGCACTCAGTCTTGTACATATGGCTTTTTAACATTTGTAAAGGAATATACAGAAGACCACACAGCTCCTTTAAATGGTATAGTGTGCACACTTGCATTGCTTGTGTTGCATCATCACACACACACACACACACAAGCACAAGCGCACACACACACACACACACACTCGCAAACGCACACACACACACTCAAACACACACACATATACACGCACATTCACACATGCACACACACACAGGCACACACAGGGTGCAGTATGACCAATAAATGACTTCAGTGTAATTTTAATGATGGCGTTTGCTCATTGAAATACATGAAACATGTGAAGTATTATTTTCTCAAAGTCCAAGTCTTATGACATTGTTAGCAAATCATCAGACAAACAACAAACAGATGTCCAGTCTCAAATATTCAGTACAAATAATGGCATGTTAGATACTGCTAATCAATTCTATTGAGAGTGAGATTAGCAGTAGGCCGAATGACCTCAGTGAGGTTACATAAGCTTCTTGTGTTTTTTGTAGACATGGGCTTGAAACTGGATGTTGGTGGGTTTAATTGTTAGGCGAGTCTGTACTGTTGGGTTTTATATGAGCTGTTTAACGTGAATTTCTTCTGTGAATGTATCAGCATAAATGGGTAGCCTACATACCTGAATGAAATTTAAGCTATAAAAGCCATGATAGATAACATTATCTGAAAACAGACATACCGTCAGGTTTCTGTTCCTGTTTTCTGTCTTCCTTTTTCGGCCGCCAGATGGCAGTAGTTCTGTTCCTTTTCCCTGTTTAATTGTATTATTGGTTCCAATTATTCTAGTGTTTTTCAGTTGTGTCTAGTTATCCCTTCCCTCTGTGGTCTGATTGTGCATTGTGCCCTCCTGTGTCTCGTTAGGGTCTTGTCTATTTAAGTTCTCTTCTTCCCTGACTCGGGTGCTGGCTCCTTGTGTTTTCGCTTGTGTTTCCGCGTGTGTTCCTGCCTCTGTTTTGCCTGAGAGTTTGCCTGTGTTTCCCTGTGCCTGTTTTTGTCCGCCTGTTTCTGCCCTGCCTGTTTGGCTTCTTGTGATTTTTGGATTTTCTGTTTTTGGGATTTGCCCTGTGAGGTTTTGTTTGGTTATCTGTGTTTGTTCTTGATTTTGTAATTAAAGTCTGTGAAGTTCCCTTTTGGAGTTCTTGGGGTTTTTTTTTTACTCTGCATTTGGGTCCATTCCCTCACCAATCCGTGACACATAATTGATAATAAAATTCAAGTAAATATGTAAATTATCACATTAAAACACACAGATATGCTGTCTTCTCTCTAGGGGTTTCGTCATACTTGTTCCTGGTTATGGTTATACACTTTGTTGTACGTCGCTCTGGATAAGAGCGTCTGCCAAATGCCTGTAATGTAATGTAATGTAATGTAATGTAATGTGTTTAATCTGGGCGAGGAATGGCCAGTGGATTACAGTTTGTTTATTTTTCAGTATTTCACTGCAAAGTTAGGGATCTTGCAGAACCTTAATGTTAATGTTAATCTTGCATGTAGCCATATATTTAGAATAAATTATACAGCACATGGCATAAAAAGTGTATGCTTCAGTTTAATGTGTACATCTTCTAAATCTCTGCATGTTTCCTCTCAAAATCCCAGATTTTTATAATCATAAAAGTAATTTCATATAATGACACAAGGAGGCGCCATTATCCCGCTTGCACCAGTGGTAATATCACATTTTCTATTCTTTCCCAAAGAACTTAACACTCTGTGCATGACATTCAAAAATCGGCTTAATTGTATTTTTTTTTTTTTTTTTTTTTTAAAGGTTTTGAGGAATGCATAAAGAATTCACAAAACATGTGCATTTTGATTTCTTTAAACAAAAAAATATTAAAGACAATAGATGAAAGACTTTCAAAGAATAGTAATTAAGCAATTAAATGACCCATTATAAAAAGAGCATCAGCAATGCATGTCCTGCATTCAGCAAGCGAAAATTAACCATTTGTATCCTTCACTGAAAAACTAGTATTATTGGTGCTACTCCAAAGTGAATTTGAGTTCCTTTTTATTTCATTTTTTCCACTGTAGCTAAAACTAAATATATAACCACTTCCCCATTTCAAATTTTAACAGAAGTTCGCATTTCCAACAACTACATTTTCTTTCCATGAATCTGTAAAGGAAATCCCCCAAAGACTTCTCATATGCAGATATATGTTTTGTCAGAACCTAAAAAAAAGACTTGAACAAATTACGTCTGTAGTAAAATTAAAATGAATGAATCATCTTCTAATTCCGGTTGCCAGGACCACATCTGCATATATCACCGAGTCCTCTTCAGGAGTCAGATTGTCAGTCTAAATGAGAGAACATTTTAAAAGGCTTGCAGCTGTAGATATTGCATTGCATATTTTTCAAGAGCATGAAAGGTTTCAGGAATATGTGCTTTTGTTTTAAATAAACGAATAATAAATAAAATTAAATAAATGCTTACAGCAAGTGCGGCTGGTGTACTGGAGTCAGCTTCTGTTGAAAGAAAGCAGAAGTCAGAGGATGGAGATGCAAAATGGAGAATGTAAAAATATGTGTGAACGTTTTCATGGCGCGGGCAGTGTGGTTAGCGCGGTCAGGCTAATGCGCGAGCTGGGAGACGCATGCCTTAAGCGTCTTAAACGATCTGATGCAGAAACACAATGGACGATTTGTGCAGGATAACACTACCTTTTTTCATTTTAAAATGCACTGCAGCATAATGAACAGCACCGTCGTCATCTGGCGTCTGTTCATCACCTTTGGCGGAGGGTTGGGTGGGGAGAAGTGTGGGAGGGGGCGGTTGGATTGGGTCTACAGAGAAAGACAGAAAACACAAAACACAATTAAAATAAATTTTCTGGCTGAAACCACAACGCTTCTGTACATGTCACGGAGTGAAACAAATAAGAGGCAAAATACCACGAATCCAATGAACAATGTTTCAGCTTTAAAGAGTGAATCTATTTTAGATGGCAGTTTATAAATAGGGCTTTTTTTTGAACTGCTGAAAAGCCTGAATTTTGTAGCTGACATGCATATACACTCACACACACAATGCACCCACACACTTTTTAGTTATTTACTCATTTATTGCTGTTGTCTTTTCCCTGAGCATTTAGAGCACCAACTGCAATTCCAATTTTTATGATGTGTTATTCCTTACTGATTTTCCTGAATTGCATTTCTGTTGCTGCTTGTTTTTGTCCTGTTAGTCTGACTGATCTTTTTGTCTGTCTGCAATGCACTTAGGGGTGGGTGGGTTTGTGGGTAGATGGACAAGTACATTTAATGTACATTTAACAATTCTCAATGTTTCTCTTTTCTTATGTTTAGTCTTTCACTGGGAGTTGACTGTTATGGCCTGTCTCACATGTTGTAAAAAATTTTTTAAAAAATAAAATAAAATAGGCAAAAATAGCCAAACAAAACTGAATTCATTTTTTAAATGCACAGCCAGGGACCTGCAGATTATGCACAAGTTCAAAGTAACATGTAGGAGAAATTTCATATTTTGATATTTTTACTGCCAGAAGCACTTCATTGTAAGTTAAAAATGCAAATTTGTAAAAACATTCAACATTGTCATTCTAACCAATGATATTTTATGCTGATTAAAATGAGAAAAGCATCATAAAGTAAATAAACAATGCATTTCATAATGAACATTAAATATTAAAAAACATTTATATAGTGCTTTGTTTTCCTTACCTTGACGTCTCCGACAGCAGTGGATTATGAAAGCTGTTCCCACGCATACGAGAAGACCAGAGAGACAGACCAGTGACAGATAAATTGGATGGTTTCCTATGAAAAATACATAAACAAACAACTATTAAAGAGTACCAAACAGGGATAGATGGTTGTACACGCACACACACACAGGCTTTTGGCTGTGTACTCCAATTTTGTGTTATCAAACAGTTCATATGTGATTAAAGTGCACATTCTAAGCTTGTATTTAAGGGTATTTTTGTACAGAGTAAGCGTGTTACGGTTGCTCTCAAGCCCCCGCAAACATAACGAAGCCAAAACCAAGGTTTCCCAAAAATAACCAATAACTTTATTTAACTACACATACGGAATACCAGAATAGCTGCAAAACATGATAAAAATCAAGAGCCGGCTGTGGTCGAGAGGTGAGGAGAAAAAGCCCCCATCTCCAAGAAGCCGACTCCAGGCTTCTTAAAAGGGCACCGCCACAGGTGCTCTCAATTACCTGTAACAAGACACACGCATGTGTCCAAATGGCCAGTGCCCCCACCTGAGGCGGAGGGACGTAACAAAGCCATTTTAAGGCTGAGAAATAAACAGAGACATATCTTAGGCTAATCAATATCAACTGTTTGAAACATCACTAAGAAGAAAGAGAGCACTGGAGCGCTCGGATATCTGGTACCTGGGACACCTTCTGTTACAAACATTATGTTTGTCTCTTCAGCAATACGAAGATTATTTACACAGACCGGTATTTTGGATTTATCAACAATATGTACTTACAAACATGCGTGCATGCTTACATGAATACATGCATGCATACATACAAGAAATACATACACGCATTCATACTGTATATGTATACATGCATACATACACGTGTACACGCACGCACAAGCACACGCGCACACACACAACACACACACGCTCGCACGCACACACAGTTTTTTACCGGAGGGATTTCGTGCAGCTGCAGTAGGGTCCTGGCCCGGTCTGTCTGTGACTCTCGCTCCCTCACCTCCAGCAGGGGGCCCGGGGGGCCGTGTGGCTCGGGTCTTCACAGTCAGTGTGAACGGGACCAGCGCTCGGAGATGGCCCAGGCGGAACACGGCGCACTCCCAAGCGCTCTGCACTAGCGTGACGTTCCTCACCACGAGCCGGAACTCGCCCGCGGACTCTTGTGCCTTGCGGTAGGAGAACTTTTGGTGACTCTGCGTGTCGATCCACAGCAGTCTGGTGGACTCCGTCACATGTGAAACGGCGCAGACCAGGGAGCCGTCCTCTCCCTCAGTCAGCTCCACGGGCTCGGAGTACACTGCAGGGGCATACACACACAATGCCGTGACTGAACATAACATAACATAATGTAGCATAACAACACTACACAACACAACACAACACAACACTACACAACCTAACACAACACAGCACAACACAATACAACATAGCGACAAAAACAGGCCATTCAGCCCAACAATGCTGTGACTTAACATTACATAACATAATGTAGCATAACACAACACAACACAAACTAATACAACACAATACAACACAACAAGAACAACGACAAGTCCCATACATTACATGCTAGCACTAGTACCAGTGCAATAGTCTGAACCACGGCTGCCCAACCCTGCTCTACCAACCTGTAGGTTTGGAGATCTACTGTCCTGTACGTCTTCACTCCAGTCCTAACAAAGCACACCTCATTCAACAGCTAGAGATCTACTGTCCTGTACGTCTTCACTCCAACCCTAACAAAGCACACCTCATTCAACAGCTAGAGATCTACTGTCCTGTACCTCTTCACTCCAACCCTAACAAAGCACACCTTATTCAACAGCTAGAGATCTACTGTCCTGTACGTCTTTACATTACAGTTACATTACAGGCATTTAGCAGACGCTCTTATCCAGAGCGTCGTACAACAAGTGCATCAGTTCAAAGTGCAGAGGTGCAGAAAAACACACTAGAGTGAAGTAAAGATCGTAGTGCCAGAAGTGACCACATAGATCGGTCTTCACTCCAATCCTAACAAAGCACACTTCATTCAACGGCCAGAGATCTCATTGAGCTGCTAATTAGTAGAGTCAAGTGTGCCAAATTAAGTTTGAAATGAAAACCTATAGGACGGTAGATATCCAGGAACAGGGTTGGGCAGCTAATGCCATTTAAATTCCTCAAAAATTACATTCCGTTTTAACAAGCAAACACATTTTCTGTCACCGTTCCTTACTGAAATGTAGCCAAACATGAGAGCTCAGGGCTGAGTAAGTCTGCTGCAGAGGATTTGCTGGAAGATTTCACT
This sequence comes from Anguilla anguilla, assembly GCF_013347855.1. NCBI lineage: Eukaryota > Metazoa > Chordata > Actinopteri > Anguilliformes > Anguillidae > Anguilla > Anguilla anguilla. Next base: position 2,171,127 of record NC_049209.1, on the reverse strand, counting down.
CCTTCCTCTTACTACATTTTTGTAAAAAGCATTTTTGCAGTTCTTAAATAAGCGTAATAGTGGGGAATGTATAATGGCTGACATTACCTTTCACTGTAATTACTTCATAAGTGCGTTGCTTGTGAAGTTTGTTGCCATCACAAAGAGTGCATCGGTATTGTCCAGAGTCATTCCAGAGCAGAGGGGAGATGCTCAGTGAGTTTTCGGACTCATTCTTCTTTACTTCCGATCTATTTCCAAAGTGCTCCAGGTCTGAGCCAGACCGTTTGCAGTCTCCTTTAGACCCAGTCTGTCCTGAACAAGGCCGTTTGCAGTCTTCTTCAGACCCAGTCTGTCTCCAGCTCCAAAAGCCCTGAAGCTTTGTTGGTGTTAGAGGTTCACAGAAGAGATGCAACGAGCCGGTCCTGCTGATTCTGTACACAGGCGTGGTATCCTTTACACCTGGGAAAAAATAATACATTCGCTTGATATGTATGTATGTATGTACAGTATGTATGTGCATATAATTACAGTCAAAATGATATTAAAACATAACAAATTTGCATATGTTTCCGCTTATATAATTAATAAAATTGGAATGGTTATTTAACTAGTTTTCTGCTTTGTATATGTAATTTGTAATATTTAATTCAATATTGTAATATTTAAATTTGTAATATGTAATTCAATACTGTATTTACCCTGCTGTATTTCCAATTTCACTGCAGTTTCCCCTGTTTCATTGATACAGCTGTAATTGCCTTCAAATTCAAGTTTTCCACCAGCAGATATGCAGTGTTGTCGACCACTAATGTCTTGATGTTACTTGATGTCTGCTTGGTGACCCATTCCCACTTCGGAGGAAAATTTCTCTTTGATTTGCAACGTAACGCGGCATCCAATCCACGCAGTACTTTGTTGACTTTATCTAGCAGAACAAACATTAAAATAGTTTCCACGCATTCACAAATAATTCGGCCAAATACACAACCAACCAATTCTTGAAATCAGATGGAAATATTATGCACTTCTACACCCGAAAGCTTTTCACAAGAGATCGTTACTCTGAAACAACCCTGCTATGTAACCCTTTCGATTGTCAGATGTTAACTTACCTTTTGCAAAAACAGGAGTATATCCTGGTGTAAGAAACAACAGAATCCAGCAACCAATGGTAAAATGAAGAGTCATTGTTCAATATTGAAGGATGCGTCTGATGGTGTCAGGGATTATTGCTTATGAGCAAAGCAGAGTGGAACTCCATATCATGCTTCCTCTCAGCAAGGAGGTGGGTGCAGTGATATCATTTCACCCTGTAAGAGATATATATATATATATTTATACGTCACAGAAGGAAGCTAACCTTAACCACCAACTGTAGGATAATCGCTTCCTTTTGTCACTCAGTAAAGCAAACAAAAAAACTCAAGTCCAGTTAGAAAGAGCCTGCTTGTCATCATTTGATTTCAAAAGTAAAGTATAATTTATAAAAATGTGCAGTACCCTTCCTTCAGTTATTGTATTTCCTTATTGTATTTGTAATTGTATTTCTTTTTAGGTTCATAGTTGCTGCTTAAAACTTTTAATTTTTAACTTCATGGGGCCATGAGGGTGATTTCATCTCCAACACAACATTCATCATCGCGACAAAGTGCATTTAGCTCCACCAAGTGCGGAATGTTCCATTGAATAGAACCCGGACCTCCTATGGCGAGAAGAAATAATGAAGTATAAAGAAAAAAAAACATTTATGCGTAAACAACAAAAGGAAATAACGTGAATCATAGTCTAAAATGGCAGGTCACATTCAAACATGAGGTGTGAAATGCATTGGAGAGCAACACCACACATATCCTGCCCAACGATGGTGCAAGCTATTGCCCCCTCACTCACCGGTTACACCGCTCATAGTCCACAAAATAAACCTAAAGAACATTATTTTAATACATTATGATGTATTAATATTATATTATTACATTACACCCATTTCACAAACACGGAAAGGCATGAAGTAGTGGAGAACATCAGTGTTCTTCTCAGGATACATTTGGAGAACGCTAGAAATATCTAGAAATATGAAGGACAAATTTGGAGAAGGTTAAAAATATTTAGCAAATCTTAAAAATTGAACAAATTGATGCATTTAAGTTCTTTCTTCTTTTTTTGATTCACCCCCCCCCCCAAAAAAAAAATGTTTACTCCTGTGTTGCTATGTGCTCGTTCTGAAACCCCCATTGAACACAAACCATAGTAAGTGTGAATATTGCACCTTATTTATTTATTTATTTTTTAGCAGGGTGACGTGTTTGGTATGAGCTTTTCACACAGAGCTGTGTGGTTGGGGACATTTTTAAATAAACAAATAAATGAAAAGTGAGCGGACGTGGGGAGGGCAGGACTGAGGCCTATCTGGCTGATTAAGTTGTTATTAACTTCAGAATGATAATGAAGGGATCCTCCAATGAAGAGGGGATGGTGCTGGGTCAACCCCTCCATCCCCCCCACGAATGCACAAATGCATCTTTATTAGATGTATCATGTTCTTCATGTACTATACCTTCAGAACGATGGTTAATGTCCACATATGGGGGCGACATAGCTCAGGAGGTAAGACCGATTGTCTGGTAGTCGGAGGGCTGCCGGTTCAAACCCCGCCCTGGGCGTGGCAAAGTGTCCTTGAGCGAGACACCTAACCCCTAACTGCTCTGGCGAATGAGAGGCATCAATTGTAAAGCGCTTTGGATAAAAGCGCTATATAAATGCAGTCCATTTACCATTTACCTTTTACATAGGACTGGAGAGCAACACTGCCACCTGCTGGTTTGCTCATGAAATAAAACAACAGCCACAAAAAAAAAGAAAAGGAAAACAGCACACCACCAGTTCACTTGACTCCATGCATTTTACATGTTCATAATCCAGTGGCTCAATCCAGTGTTCACTCTCTTACTATGAGGCAGTGCTGAATAGCATTGATAGCATCATCAGGTATTGTGGTCACTAAAGAAAGTATGACCCACTTTGACCCACCCTCTCACCTACAAGCCAGCGAAGCTCAGAAGCTTCGGACATCCGTTACTGACAGGAGAGGGAAGGTTGTGCAACGAGCCCGGCATTTATTCCGATTATCACCGCTAGGTGGCGCATGCGAGCTTCCTGATGAACACAGAAATTGCACACAATTTCAGACGACCCCCCCCCCCCCCCCCCCCCCATTAATTTTATGGCAGATAATAAAATTAAATTCACTTGTACGAGCTTATTTGACGAAAGATTCCTTATTCTGAACCCACTTACTCCTGTCAAACTTATTGGTGAGCGAGTTTGGTTTTTAAAACTCATTTTTCACGTTATTAAACGTGCCATCCAGAAGTAATGACATTTTCCATGTAATTTGTCAAGCGTTTGTGATTAGATTATGCGCAGTCAGTTAGCCAAATTGAGTTCCTGTCACGTACTGAGGAAACAAATTGGAAGGAAACTGTACACTGGCCTTATGTTCATTTTCTGATGAGTAAGTACATATAGACTTCATAAAGTGCAGATAATGCCTTCACGAACACGCTGTTAATCATCTGCAAAGCATTCGCCAGATGCAGTGACGGTGTTATGCAACACTGCAGTGGGCTACAATACATTATACATTCGACTTGTGATGCCACCGCTCTACCACAAATTAAGTTTATGTTCAGAAATTTTTGTCACTCAGTGAACCCCTTAGAAGAGTTTGACTGATGATTAAGTAAGTTAAACGTGACTTTACACATTACGTTCATCCAATCAACTTTACTAATAGCCTACCTATATCGAAAAATGCAATTAAGATATTATGTAAAACTCTGTTTTATTAATTTGTATGTATATATTAATTTCAAATGTGACGAAGTCATGAATGTAAAATGATCCCCCGATTGGTTTTGCCAATGTTTCTAACCATCCAAGAAAACTATTTGGTGGTCTGTGGGGGAGACGTCTTCTTTCCAACTGCTGCAAGCATGAGAAAAAAAAAACCCCGAAAAATCTGAAAAACAGAAAGTTACTGCTTTGCTATTGGTCCGCTGGATATGCTTCAACCAATCACCAGCTGAATATGGCGTATCTTCTGCTGACAATAAACGTGCTTTTATGATAAACTACCGAGAGGACCAAAAGTGGTAAGTAATATTTTTGCATAAGACATATTTTTGTGACAATTAGCTTATTTTGTTTTAAAGAACATATCTAGCTTGCTTTACCTTATTGTATACATGAATCATCTCAGTCGTTCTCGTCACATTTCCATTACATAAATACTTGTCGTTAATGTGCCGCACGTTACAAATTAAGACAATCCGACATGACAGTCACGTAAACACTTGGCGTTTCAATTTCAGTTAATAAGCAACTGAAACTAATTTCTATTGAGCTTTGAGTGTCCGATTCCAGTTGAACTTAGTTCAGCAGTTTTGACATTATCTATGCGTTATTACAAATAGCCTACTTAGCATTGCATCTAATAAATAACAAGCTAGTTATAGTGAACATTGTAGTAATCGTTGTGCTGTTTGTCTGAAGTATAGTTAGTAGCCTATTGTATCGTTTCCTTTACCAAAAAACAAGTCGGTAAATATGTAAGTTGACTAATTTTCCCTTGCGATTCCCCAAGTCAAAATGGGACGAGTGCGCTTGCGAATCAAGGTTTGATGACATAACGATCCTGTAAGAATGCGTTTTATTTCCCGAGCTGCACAACAGATTTAGGCATTTTAGTTTGCTTGGCTCAGGCAAGTAAACGTGATTGAAGGGAGGAATTCGGTTTAATCCTGCGACTGCTTGTGAATTCCGTTGACAATGTAGGTCGGTGCAAACTACTGCAGTAGGTGCGTGGTGAACAGCGCTGTAATTTCGAAAACAGGTATACATGGTGCGAATGTAATGCCAGTATTATTTACGCGTGTTTTGTGAACCGCAAAACACAATTTACACGTGGTTTATAAAACAAATATTGTTTTACAGATATCAAGTGTGGTTAAAGTTCACATTCTCAGCTTTTATAAAGGGGCATTTTTTAAATACATTTCGGTTTCACCATTTTTCACCATTACAGCACTGTTTACACACACCCCCATTTCAGGGCACCATAAGGTTTGGGACAATTGACATCACAGGTGTTTCTGATTGGTCAGGTGTGTTCAGTTACTTCCTTGGTGCAGGTATTAGAAAGCTTTCCATCTACTTAGTGTCTAGTCTTGATTCTATACTTTTGATTGCCTGTGTTATTACCGCTTGTCAATGAAAGTTAAGAAAGCCATTATGAAACTGCGAATTATTGAAAAAACAAACAAAAACAGTCAGAGCTCTGAAGAAAAAACTTAAGGCAACTAACCCCTGAAACAAGCAGGAAGATTGCTGCAGTGCAGGCCTGGCAGAGAAGAGGCTTCAGGCAGTCTCTGCATGCAAAAGATATGCAACAAAGTATTAAACATGGCTACTTTAATTTACATAACATCAATGTCTCAAACGTTATGGTGCCCTGAAATGGGAGGTTGTGTATAAAAAGTGCTGTAATTTCTACATGGTGAAACCAAAGCGTGTAAAGAATACCCTTACATAAAAGTAGAGAATGTTCACGAGAATTGTGTGATTACAAGTCTGACAGAGCCATATGTACGCACGCAATTTAATAACTAATTTCTTTGTGATGTAGTCTACCCTTTCTCTGGCTTGTGAAGTGTAATTACATGTTGTGGTGCTGGGAACAGTAATGCACAGAGAATATCCTTTTTTTTCCTGAAGACATGAAGGAACAAGTCAAACCCATCTCCCAAGATGGCCTGGACTTCGAGAAACCGGTAAGATCATTCAAATATTGAATTCCAGTGCTGTGATGCACAAGCACATATTACAAATACAGTGTTTACATATTTAAAAAGATAACAATACAATGAACTTGAGATTGTCATATTACTTAATTTACTGTTAAAATAAGTTTCATTTGTGTACCTGCAGAACACCTAGTGTGTTTACTGATCAGTGTGTCTTGTGTATTTATTACCCTTGAATACACAGTGGATTCATGTGCCATGACTTGTGAAGTAGACAGATCTTTGCTAGTGTACCGTTCTGCCGTGGTGACATTTTTCAGACACTGGTTGGCTTTTAAATACCTGCCATTTGCACCTGCTCACACCTTCACTGGCTTCAGGTCTGACTCGTCCGGTTGGATTTTTCTCTTGTAACTGGCTGAGCACAGCAGAGAGAAAATGGTGGCAATTAAAGCTGAGAGTGTGACTGGCACTGCGCAGCCACTGTGATTGGCACTGTGCTGTGTGACTGGCACTGCGCTGCCGGTGTGACTGGCACTGCGCTGTGTGACTGGCACTGCGCAGCCACTGTGACTGGCACTGCGCTGTGTGACTGGCACTGCACTGTGTGACTGGCACTGAGCTGCCCGTGTGACTGGCACTGAGCTGCCCGTGTGACTGGCACTGCGCTGTGTGACTGGCACTGAGCTGCCCGTGTGACTGGCACTGCACTGCCCGTGTGACTGGCACTGCGCTGCCCGTGTGACTGGCACTGCGCAGCCCGTGTGACTGGCACTGCGCAGCCACTGTGACTGGCACTGCGCTGCCGGTGTGACTGTCTAGTAAATCTTAAAAATCTTAAAAATTGAACAAATGTTTACTCCTCTGTTGCTATGTGCTCATTCTGAAACCCCCATGGAACACAAACCGTAATAAGTGTGAATATTGCGTTCAATTTTTATACTTTTTAGCATGCAAAATACTGTTGGCGCTATTAAGCTGTTAATTTATTCACTTCAGAATGATAATGAAGGGGTCCTCCAAGGAATAGGGGATTGGTGCTGGGTCAACCCCCAACCCCAACCTCACCCTACCCCCCAATCCCCCTACCCCCCCGCCCCCCCCCCCCCCCCCCCCCCCGCCCCCCCAGGGAATGTTCTGTTTTTAAAAAATTTTTTAGAGAAGTAGTTTCATAATATTCGTCTGTTACGAATGCATCTTTATTAGATGTACCATATTCTTCATGTACTATACCTTCAGAATGATGGTTATTGTCCACTGGAGAGCAACACTGCCACCTGCGGGTTCAACCATGAAATAAAACAACAGCAACCGAGAAAAAAAAAAAAAAAAGGAAAACGGCACAACACCCGTTCGCTTGACTCCATGCATTTTACATGTTCACGATCCAGTGTGTTACGACCCGGTAGTCCGGGGCTCAAGAGGTATTTCAGGGATCGGATTACCGGGAGATGGAACGTGTAGGATGAGCGGATGGGGGACGAAATAACAACAACACGCCGTAATATTGTGACATGTGTTTAGTTGTGAAAAAAAGTGACAATAGTGAAATAGGTGCTGTTTACAAAAGAAACCAATATATACAGACTGTACACTCAACCGAAGACTGGAACCACTGGAGTGCTGCCAAAGGAAAGAAAGTAACAAAACCAAACAAAGCTAGCTTTAACAAAAAGCAGAGGACTGTCTACCTAGAAATACTAAACAAATGCCTAACTACCTACTCTAGCTACCCAAACCTAAATACAAGGGTTGGCAAGCACTCCTATTCTAATATGTCTAGACATTCATAGCCTATGAATCCACCCTACGTGTTAATGTATAGAGGCCTCTCTCTTACCTATCCCAGTCTCGGCGTGGCTGACAACGGGACAACGCCAGGGTAAGACAAAGGGAAAACACATACACAGCTAACCAACAAACGGGTAGGAAGAAATACATACGAAACCACAGCGACAAGCGCGAAGAATCACGAACATAGAAGGAATGAATGGCTGGATTGCGTTCTTCTTTACAGATATGACCGGTGGGTTTTTGAACTGCGGGAAACTTCCTCTGATTGGGTAAAGCGGGATGAAGTAGGGTAATGATGATTGATGGGTTGAATCCAATATTTGTAATTATTTTGTATATTAAGTTTTAATTCTTTTACATAATACAAGTGTCTTGCATGGCAAAAACATGTTGCAGTGAAAATATTTCGAAAGTATTATGTCTACTTTTACTGAATGTCCCTTGACTTAAGTGTAATTTTAATGATGGCGTTTGCTCATTGAAATACATGAAACATGTGAAGTATTATTTTCTCCAGGTCCAAGTCTTATGACATTGTTAGCAAATCATCAGACAAACAACAAACAGATGTCCAGTCTCAAATATTCAGTACAAATAATGGCATGTTAGATACTGCTAATCAATTCTATTGAGAGTGAGATTAGCAGTAGGCCTAATGACCTCAGTGAGGTTACATAAGGTTCTTGTGCTTTTTGTAGACATGGGCTTGAAACTGGAAGTTGGTGGGTTTAATTGTTAGGCGAGTCTGTACTGTTGGGTTTTATATGAGCTGTTTAACGTGAATTTCTTCTGTGAATGTATCAGCATAAATGGGCAGCCTACAAATGTGAATGAAATTTAAGCAATAAAAGCCAAGGTAGATAACCTTATCTGATAAAAGACATAACTGATGATAAAATTCAAGTAAATACATAAATTATCACATTAAAACACATAGATATGCTGTTAACAGAATATGTGTTTAATCTGGGCGAGGAATGGCCAGTGGATTACAGTTTAACATTAAGGTTCTGCAGATTCCTAACTTTGCAGTGAAATACTGACAAATAAACAATGTTAATCTTGCATGTGGCCATATATTTATAATAAATTATACAGCACATGACATAAAAAATGTTTGCTTCAGTTTACTTGTGTACATCCCTTTATCTTTGAAATCTCTTCTTGTTTCCTCTCAAAATTCAGGATTTTTAATAGCATAGAAGTAATTTCTTATAATGACACGAGGGGGCGCCATTATCCCACTCCAGTGGGATGTATCCACTACCACATTTTCTATTCTCTCCCAAAGAACTTAACTGTGAATGACGTTCAAAATCAACTTAAAAAACTTATTAGTTTAAAAAAGAGATTGTATAATGCATAAAGAATTCACAAAACATATGTGCATTTTGATTTATTTATTAACATAAACTTATTTAATAGACATCAGATGAAAGACTTCAAAAGAAAAGTAATTAAGCAATGAAATGGCCTATTATAAAAAATGAATGCAAGAGCATCAGTGATGCATTTTCTGCATTCACCTGGCGAAAAACAGCATTTGAGTCCGTAAATGAAAAACTATTAGTGATGCTCCTCTGCCAGGGTAAATTTAGCCACTTCTCATTTAATTAAAATAGCGCATTTTAACATAAGCAGATGATTGCATTTCTCACAACTAGATTGTCTTCAAGAAATTTGTAAAAAAATTCCCTGAAAGACTTACTTCTCGTGAGCAAATGAATAAAAAAGTTTGACTTTTAAAAAGTCAGAAGTAAATGAAAAAACTTGAATAAATCTGCAATAAAATGAAAAATCATTCATTTTCTTCCAATTCCAGTTTCCATGGCCACCGATAAATATACCACTTCAGTAGTCAGGTTGTCATTCTAAATAAAAACACATTTTTATAAAACTTGTATTACATATTAGCAAAGGGTTTCAGGAATATGTGTGCTTTTGTTTTAAATAAACGAACGATAAATTAATAAATAAATTAAATAAATAAATGCTTACAGCAAGTGCGGCTGATGTACTGGAGTCAGCTTCTGTTGAAAGAAAGCAGAAGTCAGAGGATGGAGATGCAAAATGGAGGATGTAAAAATACATGTGAACATTTTCACGTCGCGCGCAGTGTGGTTAGCGCGGTCAGGCTAATGCGCGAGCGGAGAGACGCATGCCTTAAGCGTCTTAAACGATCTGATGCAGAAACACAATGGAAGATTCGTGCAGGACAACACTACCTTTTTTCATTTTAAGATGCACAGCATTATAATTGGAGTCACCTGGGGTCTGTTCATCACCTTTGGTGGAGGGTTGGGTGGGGAGGGGTGTGGGAGGGGGCGGTTGGATTGGGTGTACAGAGAAACAGACAGAAAACACAATTAAAATAGTTTCTGGCTGAAACCACAACGCTTCTGTACATATCACTGAGTGAAACAAATACGAGGTAAAATACCAAGAATCCAATGACCATGTTTAAACTTTAAAAAGTCATACTATTTTAAATAGGCCTATTTATAAACTTTTATTTGAACTGCTGAAAAGCCTAAATTATTTTGAATTGGGGAACCAGACACAAACTGAATGCTGGACAGTGGACTGTACTATTACCAGGCCATATTGCACTGGGAAGTCTTACTGCCCCTCTAGAAAATCAAATGTATGATTTTAAAAAGCCGTTGAACTAACACCACAAGCACGCACATACACACCAACACACAGAGACGCTGACATGCACACACACTCACACACACATACACACCTACACACACATACACACTCACACACACATACACACCTACACACACATACACACCTACACACACAGACGCTGACATACATACACACTCACACACACACACATACACACATACACACCTACACACGCAGAGACGCTGACAGGCATAAACACACACATACACATACACACCTACACACGCAGAGACGCTGACAGGCATAAACACACACATACACATACACACCTACACACACACAGACGCTGACATACATACACACTCGCACACACATACACACCTACACACACACAGACACTGACATACATACACACTCACACACACATACATACACACCTACACACGCAGGAGCTGACAGGCATAAACACACTCACACACACATACACACACAGAGATGCTGACATACATACACACTCACACACATGGACGCACCCACACACTTTTATTTATTAATTAATTAATTTATTTATTGCTGTTGACTTTTCCCTGAGCATATAGAGCATGACTGCAATTCCCCAATTTTTTATGATGTGTTATTCCTTACTGATTTTCCTGTATTGCATTTGTCTGTTGCTGCTAGGCGTTGTCCTGTTTGTCTGACTGATCTTTTTGTCTGTCTGCAATGCACTTAGGGGTGGGTGGTTTTGTGAGTAGATGGACAAGTACATTTAACACACAAATTGAGTGCAGTATTTTGTTATGACATTCTCAATATGTTTCTCTTTTATCTTTTTATGTTTACTCTTTCGTTGGGAGTTGTATGTGTTATGGCCTGTTTCACAAGCATGTTGTAAAAAAAAAAAAAAAAACGAAATAAGTTGTAAAATAAAAAAATATATAATTAAGAGTTAAAAAACAAACAAAAAAACAAAACATAGCCAGGGACCTGCAGAATGTGCACAATCTCAGAATAACATGTGGCAGAACATTCCATATTTTGATGTTTTACTTCATTATAAGCTAAAAATGCCTAACTTGTAAAAAACATTTTCAACATTACTGTTATTCTAACCAATTATATTTTATGCTGATTAAAATGAGATAAAAGCATCATAACGTAAATAAATGATGACTACATTTCATAATGAACATGAAATATTAAAAAACATTTATATAGTGCTTTGTTTTCCTTACCTTGATGTCTCCGACAACAGTAGATTATGAAAACTGTTCCCAGGATTATGAGAAGAAGACCACAGAGGCAGACTAGTGACAGATAAATTATACGGTTTCCTATGAAAAATAAATAAATAAACAACTATTAATGAGTAACAAACAGGGATAGATAGCTGTACAGAAACACACACACACACGCACACACGCGTGCATACGCACGCACACACATACACAGACACACACTGCATACTCCAATTTTAGATTTGTAATCAGTTCACATGGTTGAAGTGCACATTCTGATCTTTTATTTAAGAGTATTTTTGTACAAAGGAAGCCATTATGAGGCTGAGAAATAAGAAGAAAAAAGAACAGAGACATATCTTAGGCTAACCAAAATCAACTGTTTGAAACATCACTAAGAAGAAAGAGAGCAGTGGAGCGCTCAGATATCTGGTACCTGGGACGCCTTCTGTTACAAACATTATGTTTGTCTCTTCAGCAATACGAAGATTATTTACACAGACCGGTATTTCGGATTTATCAACAATATGTACTTACAAACATGCGTACATGCTTACATGAATACATGCACACATACATACAATAAATACATATGTACATACATATGTACACACATGCATGCATACACACATGTGTGCAGGCCTCCATACATAATACGTGCATACATACGTACATGTACGCGCACACACACACGCTGACGCATGCACGCATAGACACTTTTTTACCGGAGTGATTTTGTGCAGATGCTTCAGTAGGGTCCTGGCCCGGTCTGTCTGTGACTCTCGCTCCCTCACCTCCAGCAGGGGGCCCGGGGGGCCGTGTGGCTCGGCTCTTCACAGTCAGTGTGAACGGGACCAGCGCTCGGAGCCGGTCCTGGCGGAACACGGCGCACTCCCAAGCGCTCTGCGCCAGCGTGACGTTCCTCACCACGAGCCGGAACTCGCCCGCGTGCTTCTGTGCCTCGGGGTTGGAGAACATCTGTTGACTCTGCGTGTCGATCCACAGCAGTCTGGTGGACTCTTTCAGGTGTGAAATGGCACAGACCAGGGAGCCATTCTCTCCCTCAGTCAGCTCCATGGGCTCGGAGTACACTGCAGGGGCAGACACACACAATGCTGTGACTTAACATAACATAACATAATGTAGCATAACACAACACTACACTACACTACACAATACAACACTACACAACACAACCTAACACAACACAATATAACATAGCGACAAAAACATTACATAACATAATGTAGCATAACACGACACAACGACAAGAACAACGACAAGTCCCATACATTTTTACATGTGCTAATACTAGTACCAGTGCAATAGTCTGAACCACGGCTGCCCAACCCTGCTCTTCCATCCTGTATGTTTGGAGATCTACTATCCTGTACGTCTTCACTCCAACCCTAACAAAGCACACCTCATTCGACGGCTAGAGATCATCTCATAGAGCTGCCAATTAGTAGAGTCTAGTGTGCCAAATTAAGTTAGAAATGAAAACCTATAGGACGGTAGATCTCCAGGAACAGGGTTGGGCAGCCCTGGTCCAAATAGTTTGGCATGCTAATACCATTTAAACTCCTCAAAATTGCATTCCGTTTTTAACGAGCAAACCAAGCGGCCAAAACCAGACTTAGTTTTTGAAGCTCATTTCCTGGTGTTGTAGTTTCTGGTTGCTCACTAGCGCCACTACGGATGGCTCCAGTATAGGTGTTTTCATATCCGGTTTCCATGCAAGTATACGGTACAAATGCGATCAAAATACAAAGTCAATATTTTTTTCTCACAAGAACAGTCATAATAGATGTATTTTATTCGTCTTATGACTGTCCATGGGTCGATTTCATGATTTATTGCGTCATTTTGGCACAGTGCCAATATTTGTTCTGGACCAATGAGGTACAGCTTGCGTCACTTCCGGATTACTGCAGAGGACTGAGCTACAGTAGGGGCTACAATCTGTGGTCACTGGGGTGGGAGGTGGCGTCTCTTGGCCTTGACATTGCGGCTGCGACCACGGTCCACCTGTGCGAAGTCAGAAAATGCAGGCATCCCATTTTGTAGTGGTTTCATTATAGCGTGTGCTATTTACAGCTGCACTAGACGACCATAAAATAATCCTCCTCTGAAGTTTTGCGGTAGCCGAGTCATTTTTACTATTTCCTTTAGCCCACTTAACCAAATAATTAGTTGGCAGAAAGCGTAATCAGCTAACGCTTATGTACTATATGTGGTAGTCCAGTAGCCTATGCTAAAACAGTTCGCAACTTCGGCTACCAAGCCATTTGACTAGCTAGCTAACCCTAACCGGCAAATATTCCATCTGTCAAACGTGTTTGAGGGCTCGTCAGTCGTGTACATTCCGTAAATGTATACCTGGGCTATGCTGCACGAATGTGACAAAGCTAGAAGCTAGCAAGAAAATAATAATTAGAAATTCAATGTAGCCTACATTATTTTTTGTCTTTATGCAACAGGTGGAAAACTTGCCCTTCAAAGTGCGTTGTCATATTTACACGGCTGTAAATCAGTTATTAAAATACTTGGTAGATGTGTTCATCACCGCTGACAATGTTAATTTTTATTCGGTAAAAAGTGACTTGCGAACGACCGGTCAGCTAGCGTCACCCAGCAAGTGAACACCACAAACGGCGATGGACTAGCTAGTAGCAGTTACTGGCTCATTAACTGACTGTGGCGAAAACCTACGACGATAACTTGCTCGGTTAACAGCAGGTCTACCAGACAGTTATATGAAAATTAGCCTAGTCAAATCACCAGTAGTCTACACATCTCTGATTGATTGACCATCAGTGCAGTCGATGTTCTTCCCCTGTAGTTCATATTGCTAATGCGTGAGCTAACCACGGATAGCTTACCTAGCTCACTGGCAAGCTGATATGCTAGCTAAGCATATTCGTTTTGCCGAGAAACATAAATTGAAGATAACTGAACATAATTGTATTATTAATGTCATACATATAACGTGATTACATGACACAGTACAGTCACGGATGGAAATTAAACTCCGTAAACATTTGATCATATATTTTAAAACATAACGGCAGACAGTCAGCTAGCTTCAAGTTCGTTCTGCAATCGTTCGTTCAGGTTGATGGGCTTTTCCGCAGCGGACTGTCAATCACATTGAAAAAATAACAAGACCGCTTAACTCTATGGTTTTGGCTCCAAATCGAGAACATAGCCGCGCCCGCCATTGAGCTTCAAAACGTGTTTTACAGACCCGAGGAGAGGCAATGGGTGACGTCACAGTAGCTTTGTCCATATTTTTTACAGTATCTGGAGCAAACACATTTTCTGTATCCGTTCCTTACTGAAATGTAGCCAAACATGAGAGCGGTGGGTTGACTAGGTCTGCTGCAGAGGATTTGCTGGAAGATTAAATTTATTTTTGTAAAAAGCATTTTTGCAGTTCTTAAATAAGCGTAATAGTGGGAATGTATAATGGCTGATATTACCTTTCACTGTAATTATTTCATAAATGCATTGCTTGTGAAGTTTGTCACCATCACAAAGAGTGCATCGGTATTGTCCAGAGTCATTCCAGAGCAGAGGGGAGATGCTCAGTGAAAATTTGTTTTCGGACTCATTCTTCTTTACTTCCGACCGATTTCCAAAGTGCTCCAGGTCTGAGCCAGACCGTTTGCAGTCTTCTTCAGACCCAGTCTGTCCTGAACCAGACCGTTTGCAGTCTCCTTTAGACCCAGTCTGTCCTGAACCAGGCCGTTTGCAGTCTTCTTCAGACCCAGTCTGTCTCCAGCTCCAAAAGCCCTCAAGCCTTGTTGGTGTTGGAGGTTCACAAAAGAGATGCAACGAGCCGGTCCTGCTGATTCTGTACACAGGCGCGCTATCCTTTACACCTGGGAAAAAATAATACATTCGCTTGATATGTATATATGTATGTAAAGTATGTATGTGCATATAATTACAGTCAAAATTATATTTAAACAAAGTTGCATATGTTTCCGCTTATATAATTTATAAAATTTAAATGATTATTTAACTAGTTTTCTGCTCAGTATATGTAATTTGTAATATTTCATTCAATATGGTAATATTTCAATCTGTAATATGTGATTCAATACTGTATTTACCCAGCTGTATTTCCAGTTTCACTGCAGTTTCCCCTGTTCCATTGATACAGTAGTAACGGCCTTCATTCATCTCCTGGAAGTTTTCCACCAGCAGGTATTCAGTGTTGTTGACCACTAATGTCTTGATGTTGTCTGATGTCAGATTGGAGTCCCATTCCCACTTCGGAGGAAGAGTTGTCTCTGATCTGCAACGTAACGCGGCATCCAATCCACGCGGTACCTGGATGACTTCACCTTGTGGAACAAACATTAAAATGGTTTCCACGCATTCACAAATAATTCGGCCAAATACACAACCAACCAATTCTTGAAATCAGATGAAAATATTATGCACTTCTACACCCGAAAGCTTTTCACAAGAGATGATCGTTACTCTGAAACAGCCCTGCTATGTAACCCATTCGATTGTCAGATGTTAACTTACCTTTTGCAAAAACAGGAGTATATCCTGGTGTAAGAAACAACAGAATCCAGCAGCCAATGGAAAAATGATGAATCATTGTTTAATATTGAAGGGTGCATCTGATGGTGTCAGGGAATATTGCTTATGAGCAAAGGGAGTGGAACTCCATATCACGCTTCCTCTCAGCAAGGAGGTGGGTGCAGTAATATCATTTCACCCTGTAAGATATATATATATATATATATATATATACGTCACAGAAGGAAGCTAAGCTTAGCCACCAACTGTGGGATAGTCGCTTCCTTTTGTCACTCAGTAAAGCAAACAAAAAAATTCAAGTCCAGTTAGAAAGAGCCTGCTTGTCATAATTTGATTTCAAAAGCAAAGTTTAATTTATTAAAATGTGCAGTACCCTTCCTTCAGTTATTGTATTTCCTTATTGTATTTGTAACTGTATTTATTTTTTGGTTCATAGTTGCTGCTTAAAATTTTTGATTTTTAACTTCATGGGGCCATGAGGGTGATTTCATCTCCAACACAACATTCATCCTCGCGACAAAGTGCAGTTAGCTCCACCAAGTGTGAAATGTTCCATTGAATAGAACCCGGACCTCCTATGGCGAGAAGAAATAATGAAGTATAAAGACAAAGCTAAAATTAGAAGCAAAACCACTGCCACAGGAAGTGAACTGACAGCCAGGCACAGACACAAAAGCAAAAGGAAAAAAAAAGAAAAAAAATTAGCTATAATAATTGGATGAATGATTTGTCAGCAATGTAGAGAAGAGTCTATAATAGTAGAGTCAATGGCATATGGACGTCTGCTACGAGTCTTGTATCTATACTTGTCTAAACTCAAGGTCAAGTTTAGACAAGTAAAAAAGGTCAAGCTCCTTTCTGCACCAAGCAGAGAAAGATATTTTTGAGCCAATCTGCCCCAGGCCACTTTAGTTAGAACTAAAAACAAACAAAAATAAACATAAACAAAAGACCTTTAACTAGACACGCTAATAATGCGTAATTCAGGACAACGTTACTGAAGCACTCTCCTGCTTTTTGTAACCCGGCAAAAAGAGATCGATAAAAACAATAAAATGAAACTCTCTCTACAGCTAGTCAATGCCAGTTCTCTTTTCTCACTCTCTCGTGTTTCACACTCATACACTCAGGCTTGCACACTCATACACTCTGTCTTGCACACTCATTCACTCAGGCTTGCACACTCATACACTCAGGCTTGCACACTCATTCACTCAGGCTTGCACACTCATTCACTCAGTCTTGCACACTCATTCACTCAGGCTTGCACACTCATACACTCAGTCTTGCACACTCATTCATTCAAGCTTGCGCACTCATACACTCAGGCTTGCACACTCATACACTCAGTCTTGTACATAGGGCTGTTAAACATTTGTAAAAGAATATACAGAAGACCACACAGCTCCTTTAAATGGTGTAGTGTGCACACTTGCATTGCTTGTGTTGCATCATCATCCCCCCTTTGCTCTTGAAGCTAAAATTCCCCCTTAGTTGCGTAAACATTGACCACATGTGCCAGTATAATTACCAAAGACTAATCCCATTAACAGTTACATATATTTGTTTAACAGATTTAGCATTTAAATAAAATCATAGAAATTCATGTGGCAACACTTGGTTCATCACGTCATGTGAAGTATTGTACTTCTCTGTACAGCCCAATGGCAGTCACTGCGTGGGGAGCAGGAGGTCGGATGAGTTCACTTACATGCTCAGAAGAAAGGGTTCCAAAGGGCTCCTCTGCGTCTCCACAGCGGAACCCCATCTAGTGCGAGGGTTCTCTATTGTATCAAAACGGTTCAGTCTGGGTGTGTTTTCACACCTACCATAGAGGGTTCCATAAAAAGAACTAGAAAGGGTTCCCTAATGAACACAAAACATTTTTTCCAAATGTACATTCAAATATACAGTATTCACTGTATGATTAGGCAATCACTGGAAGATTTGTGTGAATTTCACAATTTAATTAGTAAATGCTATCACACCACACAAAGTTTCTCACTTTATATCACGGAAGTTGCAACAATTTCACTGCAACTTTGTACATTGCTACGAAGGTAATGTTATACAGAATCAAGAAATGTAACCTTTTGCTTTTTACAGAAGACTAGCACTTGCAGGAGTTGTAAATAATCGGTTAGGGCAGTTACAATAGCTGAGCTCTTTCTGGAAAAAAAAACATTTATGCGTAAACAACAAAAGGAAATAACGTGAATCATAGTCTAAAATGGCAGGCCACATTCAAACATGAGGTGTGAAATGTGTTGGAGAGCAACACCACACATATCCTGCCACAACGATGGTGCAAAAAAAAAAAGCCCCTTATCCAAGTGTAAATTAAATATCAAAAAACAACAGTGAGAGTCCAGTATCCCGCTTTTTTTAAATTTAAAAGCAGGGAAGCTTATTCAACATTTATGTACAGAGACAGCTAAAAAAGGCTTAAGGTATTTTGCTAAAGCCAATTACATGTATGATGGACTACTTGTCAGATTATAAGATATCAATAAACAAAGCAAAATGATTTGTTCAAAAGCATGTATTAACATAAAAGAAATGTAATGATGCAGAACAGGGTGCAAGCTATTGCCCCCTCACTCACCGGTTACACCGCTCATAGTCCACAAAATAAACCTAATGAACATTATTTTAATACATTATTAATGCATTAATATTATATTATTACATTACACCCATTTCACAAACATTGAATGGCATGAAGTAGTGGAGAACATCAGTGTTCTTCTCAGGATACATTTGGAGAACGCTAGAAATATCTAGAAATATTAAGGACAAATTTGGAGAAGGGTAAAAATATTTAGCAAATCTTAAAAATTTAACAAATTGATGCATTTAAGTTCTTTCTTCTTTTTTTGATTCACCCCCCCCCCCCCCCCCCCATAAAGTAAATGTTTACTCCTGTGTTGCTATGTGCTCATTCTGAAACCCCCATGGAACACAAATCATAGTAAGTGTGAATATTGCACCTTATTTATTTATTTATTTTTTGCAGGATGACGTGTTTGGTATGAGGTTTTCACACAGAGCTGTGTGGTTGGGGACATTTTTAAATAAACAAATAAATAAAAAGTGAGCGGACGTGGGGAGGGCAGGACTGAGGCCTATCTGGCTGATTACGTTGTTATTAACTTCAGAATGATAATGAAGGGATCCTCCAATGAAGAGGGGATGGTGCTGGGTCAACCCCTCCACCCCCCCCCCCACGAATGCACAAATGCATCTTTATTAGATGTACCATGTTCTTCATATACTATACCTTCAGAACGATGGTTAACGTCCACATATGGGGGTGACATAGCTCAGGAGGTAAGACCGATTGTCTGGCAGTCGGAGGGTTGCTGGTTCAAACCCCGCCCTGGGCGTGGCAAAGTGTCCTTGAGCAAGACACCTAACCCCTAACTGCTCTGGCGAATGAGAGGCATCAATTGTAAAGCGCTTTGGATAAAAGCGCTGTATAAATGCAGTCCATTTACCATTTACGTTTTACATAGGACCGGAGAGCAACACTGCCACCTGCTGGTTTGCTCATGAAATAAATCAACAGCCACAAAAAAAAGAAAAGGAAAACAGCACACCACCAGTTCACTTGATGCATTTTACATGTTCATGATCCAGTGGCTCAATCCAGTGTTCACTCTCTTACTATGAGGCAGTGCTGAATAGCATTGATAGCATCATCAGGTATTGTGGTCACTAAAGAAAGTATGACCCACTTTGACCCACCCTCTCACCTACAAGCCAGCGAAGCTCAGAAGCTTCGGACATCCGTTACTGACAGGAGAGGGAAGGTTGTGCAACGAGCCCGGCATTTATTCCGATGATCACTGCTAGGTGGCGCATGCGAGCTTCCTGATGAACACAGAAATTGCACGACGCCCCCCCCCCCCCTCATTAATTTTATGGCAGACAATAAAATTAAATTCACTTGTACGAGCTTATTTGACGAAAGATTCCTTATTCTGAACCCACTTACTCCTGTCAAACTTATTGGTGAGCGAGTTTGGTTTTTAAAACTCATTTTTCAACGTGCCATCCAGAAGTAATGACATTTTCCATGTAATTTGTCAAGCGTTTGTGATTAGATTATGCGCAGTCAGTCAGCCAAATTGAGTTCCTGTCACGTACTGAGGAAACAAATTGGAAGGAAACTGTACACTGGCCTTATGTTCATTTTCTGATGAGTAAGTACATATAGACTTCATAAAGTGCAGATAATGCCTTCACGAACACGCTGTTAATCATCTGCAAAGCATTCGCCTGATGCAGTGACGGTGTTATGCAACACTGCAGTGGGCTACAATACATTATACATTCGACTTGTGATGCCACCGCTCTACCACAAATTAAGTTTATGTTCAGAAATTTGTGTCACTCAGTGAACCCCTTAGAAGAGTTTGACTGATGATTAAGTAAGTTAAACGTGACTTTACACATTACGTTCATCCAATCAACTTTACTAATAGCCTACCTATATCGAAAAATGCAATTAAGATATTATGTAAAACTCTGTTTTATTAATTTGTATGTATATATTAATTTCAAATGTGACGAAGTCATGAATGTAAAATGATCCCGCGATTGGTTTTGCCAATGTTTCTAACCATCCAAGAAAACTCTTTGGTGGTCTGTGGGGGAGACGTCTTCTTTCCAACTGCTGCAAGCATGAGAAAAAAAAATCCCGAAAAATCTGAAAAACAGAAAGTTACTGCTTTGCTATTGGTCCGCTGGATATGCTTCAACCAATCACCAGCTGAATATGGCGTATCTTCTGCTGACAATAAACGTGCTTTTATGATAAACTACCGAGAGATCCGGTACAAAACAATCTTGAAAATGCTGGATGACTTCTGAACGACCAAAAGTGGTAAGTAATATTTTTGCATAAGACATATTTTTGTGGCAATTAGCTTATTTTGTTTTAAAGAACATATCTAGCTTGCTTTACCTTCTTGTATACATGAATCATCTCAGTCGTTCTCGTCACATTTCCATTACATAAATACTTGTCGTTAATGTGCCGCACGTTACAAATTAAGACAATCCGACATGACAGTCACGTAAACACTTGGCGTTTCAATTTCAGTTAATAAGCAACTGAAACTAATTTCTATTGAGCTTTGAGTGTCCGATTCCAGTTGTTGTGGAAGCCGTTCGTGAACTTAGTTCAGCAGTTTTGACATTATCTATGCGTTATTACAAATAGCCTACTTAGCATTGCATCTAATAAATAACAAGCTAGTTATAGTGAACATTGTAGTAATCGTTGTGCTGTTTGTCTGAAGTATAGTTAGTAGCCTAGTGTATCGTTTCCTTTACCAAAACACAAGTCGGTAAATATGTAAGTTGACTAATGTTCCCTTGCGATTCCCCAAGTCAAAATGGGACGAGTGCGCTTGCGAATCAAGGTTTGATGACATAACGATCCTGTAAGAATGCGTTTTATTTCGCGAGCTGCACAACAGATTTAGGCATTTTAGTTTGCTTGGCTCAGGCAAGTAAATGTGATTGAAGGGAGGAACTCGGTTTAATCCTGCGACTCCTTGTGAATTCCGTTGACAATGTAGGTCGGTGCAAACTGCTGCAGTAGGTGCGTGGTGAACAGCGCTGCAATTTCGAAAACAGGTATACATGGTGCGAATGCAATGGCAGTATTATTTACGTGTGTTTTGTGAACCGCAAAACACAATTTCCACGTGGTTTATAAAACAAATCTTGTTTTACAGATATCAAGTGTGGTTAAAGTTCACATTCTCAGCTTTTATAAAGGGGCATTTTTAAAATACATTTCGGTTTCACCATTTTTCACCATTACAGCACTGTACAGCACCCATTACACCCAAACATGGAATGGCATGAAGTAGTGAACAGTGTTCTTCTCAGGATACGTTTGGAGAACGCTAGAAATATCTAGAAATATTAAGGACAAATTTGGAGAAGGGTAAAAATATTTAGCAAATCTTAAAAATTTAACAAATTGATGCATTTAAGTTCTTTTTTTGATTCACTCCCCCCCCCCCCCAAAAAAAATGTTCACTCCTGTGTTGCTATGTGCTCGTTCTGAAACCCCCATGGAACACAAACCATAGTAAGTGTGAATATTGCACCTTATTTATTTTTTGCAGGATGACGTGTTTGGTATGAGCTTTTCACACAGAGCTGTGTGGTTGGGGACATTTTCAAATAAACAAATAAATAAATAAAAAGTGAGCGGACATGTGGAGGGCAGGACTGAGGCCTATTTGGCTGATTAAGTTTATTTATGCAAAATACTGTTGGCGCTATTAATTTATTCACTTCAGAATGATAATGAAGGGGTCCTCCAAGGAATAGGGGATTGGTGCTGGGTCAACCCCCAACCGCAACCTCACCCTACCTAATGTTTTATAATATTCATCTCTGTTACGAATGCATCTTTAATTAGATGTACCATATTCTTCATGTACTATACCTTCAGAATGATGGTTATTGTCCACTGGAGAGCAACACTGCCACCTGCTGGTTCAACCATGAAATAAAACAGCAACCCGGGGGAAAAAAAAAAAAAAAGAAAAAAGGAAAACGGCACAACACCCGTTTGCTTGACTCCATGCATTTTACATGTTCACGATCCAGTGTGTTACGACCCGGTAGTCCGGGGCTCCAGGGGTATTTTAGGGGTCGGATTACCGGGAGATGGAACGTGTAGGATGAGCGGATGGGGGACGAAATAACAACACCACGCCGTAATATAGTGACAAGTGTTTAGTTGAGAAAAAAAGTGACAATAGTGAAATAGGTGCTGTTTACAAAAGAAACCAATATATACAGACTGTACACTCAACCGAAGACTGGAACCACTGGAGTGTTGCCAAAGGAAAGAAAGTAACAAAACCAAACAAAGCTAGCTTTAACAAAAAGCAGAAGACTGTCTACCTAGAAATACTAAACAAACGCCTAACTACCTACTCTAGCTACCCAAACCTAAATACAAGGGGTGGCAAGCACTCCTATTCTAATATGTCTAGACATTCATAGCCTATAAATCCACCCTACGTCTTAATGTATAGAGGCCTCTCTCTTACATATCCCAGTCTCGGCGTGGCCGACAACGGGACAACGCCAGGGTAAGACAAAGGGAAAACACATACACTGCTAACCAACAAACGGGTAGGAAGAAATACATACGAAACCACAGCGACAAGCGCGAAGAATCACGAACATAGAAGGAATGAAAGACTGGATTGCGTTCATCTTTACAGATATGACCGGTGGGTTTTTGAACTGCGGGAAACTTCCTCTGATTGGGTAAAGCGGAAGGAAGTAGGGTAATGATGATTGATGGGTTGAATGGCGAATGGCAGCAGGAGGGAGGACTTAGAGAGAGAGTGAAGGGAGAGACAACAAAACATACCAGAACGCAACACAGTGGCTCAATCCAGTGTTCACTCTCTTACTATGAGGCAGAGCTGAGTAGCATTGATAGCATCACCAGGTATTGTGGTCACTAAAGAAAGTATGTATTTTCTTACTTGGAGCCATAGAGAATGCAAAACAACAGGTAAAAATCTGAAATTCTGAATTTTGCTGGAAATTACCTGTAAAAACATTTTAGCCCTTTTTTTTATTTTGTAGAGACTGTTCATGCACCTAGTTCAGAAAAATATATAAACCTAAAGGAGAGTATGGAATTGGAAAATTGTCCCAATCCACCCAAAATACTTAATATCAAAGTGTGTTTTGAAGTACTGATTTATTAATTATTATTTATATTATTGTTTATTAATTATGTAATTATTAAATCTTATTAATATTTGTAATTATTTTGTATATTAAGTTTTAATTCTTTTACATCATACAAGTGTCTTGCATGGCAAAAACATGTTGCAGTGAAAATATACACACATACACATTCACACACACACACAAGCGCACGCGCGCACACACACACACACACAAGCACACACACGCACTCACACACACATACACACAAGCACATGCACACACATATACGCACACACACACAAGCACACACACACACACACACACACACAAGCACACACACACACACACTCAAACACACACAAATACACACGCACATTCACACATGCACACACACACAGGCACACACAGGGTGCAGTATGACCAATAAATGACTTAAGTGTAATTTTAATGATGGCGTTTGCTCATTGAAATACATGAAACATGTGAAGTATTATTTTCTCAAAGTCCAAGTCTTATGACATTGTTAGCAAATCATCAGACAAACAACAAACAGATGTCCAGTCTCAAATATTCAGTACAAATGGCGGCATGTTAGATACTGCTAATCAATTCTATTGAGAGTGAGATTAGCAGTAGGCCTAATGAGCTCAGTGAGGTTACATAAGCTTCTTGTGTTTTTTGTAGACATGGGCTTGAAAATGGATGTTGGTGGGTTTAATTGTTAGGCGAGTCTGTACTGTTGGGTTTTATATGAGCTGTTTAACGTGAATTTCTTGTAACATTATCTGAAAAAAGACATAATGTCAGGTTTCTGTTCCTGTTTTCCTTTTTCAGCCGCCAGATGGCAGTAGTTCTGTTCCTTTTCCGTTTAATTGTATCCAATTATTCTATTGTTTTTCATTTGTGTCTAGTTATCCCTTCCCTCTGTGGTCTGATTGTGCATTGTGCCCTCCTGTGTCTCGTTAGGGTCTTGTCTATTTAAGTTCTCTTCTTCCGTGACTTGGGTGCTGGCTCCTTGTGTTTTCGCTTGTGTTTCTATGTGTGGTTCTCACCGAGTGTCTGCCTGTGTTCCTGCCTCTGTTTTGCCTGAGAGTTTGCCCGTGTTTCCCCGTGCCTGTTTTTGTCCGTCTGTTTCTGCCCTGCCTGTTTGGCTTCTTGTGATTTTTGGATTTTCTGTTTTTGGGATTTGCCCTGCGAGGTTTTGTTTGGTTATCTGTGTTTGTTCTTGAGTTTTTGTAATTTCTGTATGTGAAGTTCCCTTTTGGAGTTCTTGGGTTTTGTTTTACTCTGCATTTGGGTCCATTCCCTCACCAATCCGTGACACATAATTGATAATAAAATTCAAGTAAATATGTAAATTATCACATTAAAACACACAGATATGCTGTTAACAGGATATGTGTTTAATCTGGGCGAGGAATGGCCAGTGGATTACAGTTAGTTTATTTTTCAGTATTTCACTGCAAAGTTAGGGATCTTGCAGAACCTTAATGTTAATGCTAATCTTGCATGTAGCCATATATTTAGAATAAATTATACAGCACATGGCATAAAAAGTGTTTGCTTCAGTTTACTAGTGTACATCTAAATCTCTGCATGTTTCCTATCAATATCCCAGATTTTTATAATCATAAAAGTAATTTCATATAATGACACAAGGAGGCGCCATTATCCCGCTTGCACCAGTGGTAATATCACATTTTCTATTCTTTCCCAAAGAACTTAACACTCTGTGCGTGACATTCAAAAATCGGCTTAATTGTATTTTTTTTAAAAACATTTTTTTTAAAGGTTTTGAGGAATGCATAAAGAATTCACAAAACATGTGCATTTTGATTTCTTTAAACAAAAAAATATTAAATAGACATTAGATGAAAGACTTTCAAAGAATAGTAATTAAGCAATTAAATTACCCATTATAAAAAGAGCATCAGCAATGCATGTCCTGCATTCAGCAAGCGAAAATTAACCATTTGTATCCTTCACTGAAAAACTAGTATTACTGGTGCTACTCCAAAGTGAATTTGAGTTCCTTTTTATTTCATTTTTTCACAGTAGCTAAAACTAAATATATAACCACTTCCCCATTTCAAATTTTAACATTAGCAGAAGTTTGCATTTCCAACAACTATATTTTCTTTCCAGAAATCTGTAAAGGAAATCCCAGAAAGACTTCTCATATGCAGATGTACGTTTTGTCAGAACCTAAAAAAAGACTTGAACAAATTACGTCTGCAGTAAAATTAAAATGAACGAATTATCTTCTAATTCCGGTTGCCAGGACCACATCTGCGTATATCACCGAGTCCTCTTCAGCAGGAAGATTGTCAGGCTAAATGAGAGAACGTTTTAAAAGGCTTGCAGCTGTAGATATTGCATTGCATATTTTTCAAGAGCATGAAAAGTTTTTCAAGAAAATGTGTGCTTTTGTTTTAAATAAACGAACAATAAATAAATTAAATAAATGCTTACAGCAAGTGCGGCTGATGTACTGGAGTCAGCTTCTGTTGAAAGAAAGCAGAAGTCAGAGGATGGAGAAGCAAAATGGAGGATGTAAAAATACATGTGAACATTTTCACGCCGCATGCAGTGTGGTTAGCGCGTTCAGGCTAATGCGCGAGCTGGGAGATGCATGCCTTAAGCGTCTTAAACGATCTGATGCAGAAACACAGTGGACGATTCGTGCAGGATAATACTACCTTTTTTCATTTAAAAATGCACTGCATTATAATTGGCGTCGTCTGGGGTCTGTGCATCACCTTTGGCGGAGGGTTGGGTGGGGAGGGGTGTGGGAGGGGGGCGGTTGGATTGGGTGTACAGAGAAACAGACAGAAAACACAATTAAAATAAATTTTCTGGCTGAAACCACAACGCTTCTGTACATATCACTGAGTGAAACAAATAAGAGGCAAAATACCAAGAATCCAATGAACAATGTTTCAGCCATTCTCAATATGTTTCTCTTTTATCTTTTTATGTTTAGTCTTTCATTGGGAGTTGACTGTTATGGCCTGTCTCACATGTTGTAAAAAATAAACAAATAAAGAGGCCAAAAAAACAATAAAAAGGCAACAAAAAAAAAAACAAAACCGAGTTCATTTTTGAAATGCACAGCCAGGGACATGTAGGAGAAATTTCATATTTTGTTGTTTTTACTGCCAGAAGCACTTCATTCTAAGTTAAATATGCAAATTTGTAAAAACATTTTCAAAATTATTGTCATCCTATCCAATGATATTTTATGCTGATTAAAATGAGATAAAAGCATCATGAAGTAAATAAACAATGCATTTCATAATGAACGTTAAATATTTAAAAAACATATTTATATAGTGCTTTGTTTTCCTGACCTTGATGTCTCCGACGACAGTAGATTATGAAAGCTGTTCCCAGGATTATGAGAAGAAGATCACAGAGGCAGACTAGTGACAGATAAATTATATGGTTTCCTATGAAAAATAAATAAATAAACAACTATTAATGAGTAACAAACAGGGATAGATAGCTGTACAGAAACACACACACATACACACACACACACACACACACACGCATGCATACGCACGCACACACATACACAGACACACACTGCATACTCCAATTTTAGATTTGTAATCAGTTCACATGGTTGAAGTGCACATTCTGATCTTTTATTTAAGAGTATTTTTGTACAAAGGAAGCCATTATTAGGCTGAGAAATAAGAAGAAGAAGAAAGAACAGAGACATATCTTAGGCTAACCAAAATCAACTGTTTGAAACATCACTAAGAAGAAAGAGAGCAGTGGAGCGCTCAGACATCTGGTACCTGGGACACCTTCTGCTATAAACATTATGTTTGTCTCTTCGGCAATACATTACATTACATTACAGGCATTTGGCAGATGCTCTTATCCAGAGCGACGTACAATACGAAGATTATTTACACAGACCGGTGTTTTGGATTTATCAACAATATGTACTTACAAACATGCGTACATGCTTACATGCTGACATGAATACATGCACGCATACATACAATAAATACATATGAACACACATGCATGCATACACATATGTGTGTAGGCCTCCATACATAATACGTGCATACATACGAACATGTACGTGCAGACGCAGACGCAGACGCATGCACACACACACTGATTTTGTGCAGATGCTTCAGTAGGGTCCTGGCCCGGTCTGTCTGTGACTCTCGCTCCCTCACCTCCAGCAGAGGGGCCGGGGGGCCGTGTGGCTCGGCTCTTCATCAGTGTGAACGGGACCAGCGCTCGGAGCCGGCTCTGGTGGAACACGGCGCACTCCCAAGCGCTCTGCGCCAGCGTGACGTTCCTCACCACGAGCCGGAACTCGCCCGCGGGCGCCCGTGCCTTGGGGTTGGAGAACTTTCGTTGACTCCGCGTGTCGATCCACAGCAGTCTGGTGGAGTTCTTCAGGTGTGAAACGGCACAGACCAGGGAGCCATCCTCTCCCTCATTCAGCTCCATGGGCTCGGAGTACACTGCAGGGGCAGACACACACAATGCTGTGACTTAACATAACATAACATAATGTAGCATAACACAACACTACACTACACTACACAATACAACACAACACAACACAACCTAACACAACACAACACAATATAACATAGCGACAAAAACATTACATAACATAATGTAGCACGACACGACACGACACAACGACAAGAACAACGACAAGTCCCATACAGTTTTACATGTGCTAATACTAGTACCAGTGCAATAGTCTGAACCACGGCTGCCCAACCCTGCTCTACCATCCTGTATGTTTGGAGATCTACTGTCCTGTACGTCTTCACTCCAACCCTAACAAAGCACATCTCATTCAACAGCTAGAGATCTACTGTCCTGTACGTCTTCACTCCAATCCTAACAAAGCACACCTCATTCAACGGCTAGAGATCATCTCATAGAGCTGCCAATTAGTAGAGTCTAGTGTGCCAAATTAAGTTAGAAATGAAAACCTATAGGATGGTAGATCTCCAGGAGCAGGGTTGGGCAGCCCTGGTCCAAACAGTTTGGCATGCTAATACCATTTAAACTCCTCAAAATTACATTCCGTTTTTAACGAGCAAACACATTTTCTGTCTCCGTTTTTTATTGAAATGTAGCCAAACATGAGAGCTCAGGGCTGAGTAGGTCTGCTGCAGGGGATTTGCTGGAAGATCAAATTTATTTTTGTAAAAAGCATTTTTGCAGTTCTTAAATAAGCGTAATAGTGGGGAATGTATAATGGCTGACATTACCTTTCACTGTAATTATTTCATAAGTGCATTGCTTGTGAAGTTCATCGCCATCACAAAGAGTGCATTGATATTGTCCAGAGTCATTCCAGAGCAGAGGAGAGATGCTCAGTGAAAATTTGTTTTCGGACTCATTCTTCTTTACTTCAGACCGATTTCCAAAGTGCACCAGGTCTGAGCCAGACCGTTTGCAGTCTCCTTCAGACCCAGTCTGTCCTGAGCCAGACCGTGTGCAGTCTCCTTCAGACCCAGTCTGTCCTGAGCCAGACCGTTTGCAGTCTCCTTCAGACCCAGTCTGTCTCCAGCTCCAAAAGCCCTCAAGCGTTGCTCCTAATTGAGCGTCACAAGAGAGATGCAACGAGCCGGTCTTGCTGATTCTGTATACAGGCGTGCTATTCTTCATACCTGGGAAAAAATAATTCATTAGCTTGATATGTATGTATGTAAAGTATGTATGTGCATATAATTACAGTCAAAATTATATTCAGACAAAGTTGCATATGTTTCTGCTTATATAATTTATAAAATTGAAATAATTAACTAGTTTTCAGCTCAGTATATGTAATTTGTAATATTTAATTCAATATGGTAATGTTTCAATCTGTAATATGTAATTCAATACTGTATTTGCCCAGCTGTATTTTCAGTTCCACTGCAGATTTTTCCTCTGTTCCATTGATACAGTAGTAAAGGCCTTCATTCATTTTCTGGAAGTTTTCCACCAGCAGATCTGCAGTGTTGTTGACCACTAATGTCTTGATGTTACTTGATGTCTGATTGGAGCCCCATTCCCACTTCGGAGGAAAACTTGTCTTTGATGTGCAACGTAACGCGGCATCCAATTCACGCGGTACCTGGATGACTTCTATCTAGCAGAACAAACATTAAAATGGTTTCCACGCATTCACAAATAATTCAGCCAAATACACAACCAACCAATTCTTGAAATCAGATGGAAATATTTATGCCCTTCTACATCCGAAAGCTTTTCACAAGAGATGACCGTTACTCTGAAACAGCCCTGCTATGTAACCCTTTTGATGGTCAGATGTTAACTTACCTTTTGCAAAAACAGGAGTATATCCTGGTGTAAGAAACAACAGAATCCAGCAACCAATGGTAAAATGATGAATCATTGTTTAATATTGAAGTGTGCATCTGATGGTGTCAGGGATTATTGCTCATGAGCAAAGCAGAGTGGAACTCCACATCATGCTTCCTCTCAGCAAGGAGGTGGGTGCAGTAATATCATTTCACCCTGTAAGAGATATATATATATATATATATATACACGTCACAGAAGGAAGCTAAGCTTAGCCACCAACTGTGGGATAGTTGCTTCCTTTTGTCACTCAGTAAAGCAAACAAAAAACTCAAGTCCAGTTAGAAAGAGCCTGCTTGTCATCATTTGATTTCAAAAGCAAAGTATCATTTATTAAAATGTGCAGTACCCTTCCTTCAGTTATTGTATTTCCTTATTGTATTTGTAATTGTATTTCTTTTTTGGTTCATACTTGCTGCTTAAAATTTTTGATTTTTAACTTCATGGGGCCATGAGGGTATTTAATCTCCAACACAACATTCATCATCGCGACAAAGTGCATTTAGCTCCACCAAGTGCGGAATGTTCCATTGAATAGAACCCGGACCTCCTATGGCGAGAGGAAATAATGAAGTATAAAGAAAAAAAAAACATTTATGCGTAAACAACAAAAGGAAATAACATGAATCATAGTCTAAAATGGCAGGCCACATTCAAACATGAGGTGTGAAATGTGTTGGAGAGCAACACTACACATATCCTGCCACAACAATGGTGCAAAAAAAAATTCCCCTCATCCAAGTGTAAATTAAATATTAAAAACAACAGTGAGAGTCCAGTATCCCGCTTTTTTTAATTTAAAAGCAGGGAAGCTTATTCAACATTTATGTACAGAGACAGCTAAAAAAGGCTTAAGGTATTTTGCTAAAGCCAATTACATGTATGATGGACTACTTGTCAGATTATAAGATATCAATAAATAAAGCAAAATGATTTGTTCAAAAGCATGTATTAACATAAAAGAAATGTAATGATGCAGAACAGAGTGCAAGCTATTGCCCCCTCACTCACCAGTTACACTGCTCATAGTCCACAAAATAGACCTAATGAACATTATTTTAATACATTATTAATGTATTAATATTATATTATTACATTACACCCATTTCACAAACACGGAAAGCATAAAGTAGTGGAGAACATCAGTGTTTTTCTCAGGATAAATTTGGAGAAGGGAAGAAATATCTAGTAAATCTTAAAAATCTTAAAAATTGAACAAATGTTTACTCTTCTGTTGCTATGTGCTCATTCTGAAACCCCCATGGAACACAAACCGTAAGTGCGAATATTGCATTCAATTTTTATACTTTTTAGCAGGATGACTTGTTTGGTATGAGCTGTTCAGCAATTGTGTGGTTGGGAAATTTTTTATTTAAAATATTTTTTTAAAATAAATAAATAAATAAATAAATAAATAAATAAATAAAAAAAAGTGGAGGGCATGTGGAGGGCAGGACTGAGGCCTATCTGGCTGATTAAGTTTGTTTATGCAAAATACTGTTGGCGCTATTAAGCTGAAGCTGTTAATTTATTCATTTCAGAATGATGATGGGGTCCTTCAAAGAATAGGGGATTGGTGCTGGGTCAACCCCCAACCCCCCAACCCCCCAACCCCAACCTCACCCAACCCCTACTTTTTTTTTTTTTTTTAAAGAAGTAGTTTCATAATATTCATCTCTGTTACGAATGCATCTTTATTAGATGTGCCATATTCTTCATATACTAGACCTTCAGAATGATGGTTATTGTCCACTGGAGAGCAACACTGCCACCTGCTGGTTCACCCATGAAATAAAACAACAGCAACCGAAAAAAAAAGAAAAGGAAAACGGCACAACACCAGTTTGCTTTACTCCATGCATTTTACATGTTCACGATCCAGTGTGTTACGACCCGGTAGTCCGGGGCTCCAGGGGTATTTTAGGGCTCGGATTACCGGGAGATGGAACGTGTAGGATGAGCGGATGGGGGACGAAATAACAACAGCACGCCGTAATATAGTGACAAGTGTTTAGTTGAGAAAAAAAGTGACAATAGTGAAATAGGTGCTGTTTACAAAAGAAACCAATATATACAGACTGTACACTCAACCGAAGACTGGAACCACTGGAGTGCTGCCAAAGGAAAGAAAGTAACAAAACCAAACAAAGCTAGCTTTAACAAAAAGCAGAAGACTGTCTACCTAGAAATACTAAACAAACGCCTAACTACCTACTCTAGCTACCCAAACCTAAATACAAGGGTTGGCAAGCACTCCTATTCTAATATGTCTAGACATTTACAGCCTATATATCCACCCTACGTGTTAATGTATAGAGGCCTCTCTCTTACCTATCCCAGTCTCGGCGTGGCCGACAACAGGACAACGCCAGGGTAAGACAAAGGGAAAACACATACACAGCTAACCAACAAACGGGTAGGAAGAAATACATACGAAAACACAGCGACAAGCGCGAAGAATCACGAACATAGAAGGAATGAATGACTGGATTGCGTTCTTCATTACAGATATGACCGGTGGGTTTTTGAACTGCGGAAAACTTCCTCTGATTGGGTAAAGCGGGAGGAAGTAGTGTAATGATGATTGATGGGTTGAATGGCGAATGGCAGCAGGAGGGAGGACTTAGAGAGAGAGTGAAGGGAGAGACAACAAAACATACCAGAACGCAACACAGTGGCTCAATCCAGTGTTCACTCTCTTACTATGAGGCAGTGCTGAGTAGCATTGATAGCATCATCAGGTATTGTGGTCACTAAAGAAAGTATGTATTTTCTTACTTGGAGCCATAGAGAATGCAAAACAACAGGTAAAAATCTGAAATTCTGAATTTTGCTGGAAATTACCTGTAAAAACATTTTAGCCCTTTTTTTTATTTTGTAGAGACTGTTCATGCACCTAGTTCAGAAAAATATATAAACCTAAAGGAGAGTATGGAATTGGAAAATTGTCACAATCCACCCGAAATACTTAATACCAAAGTGTGTTTTGAAGTACTGATTGATTAATTATTATTGATATTATTGCTTATTAATTATGTAATTATTAAATCATATTAATATTTGTAATTATTTTGTATATTAAGTTTTAATTCTTTTACCTCATACAAATGTCTTGCATGGCAAAAACATGTTGCAGTGAAAATATTTCGAAAGTATTATTTCTACTTTTACTGAATGTCCCTTGCAGTGCAGGAGAGGTTCATATGGGACAAAAAATGAATGGTCGGGTCTTGCGCACGTGCACGCGCACGCACACACACACAAGCACACGCACACGCACACACACGCACTCACACACACACAAGCACACGCACACACATACACACTCACACACACACACACAAGCACACGCGCACACACACACACACAAGCACTCACACACACATACACACAAGCACATGCACACACATATACGCACACACACACACACACACACACACACTCAAACACACACATACACACGCACATTCACACATGCACACACACACACAGGCACACAGTATGACCAATAAATGACTTAAGTGTAATTTTAATGATGGCGTTTGCTCATTGAAATACATGAAACATGTGTAGTATTATTTTCTCAAAGTCCAAGTCTTATGACATTGTTAACAAATCATCAGACAAACAACAAACAGATGTCCAGTCTCAAATATTCAGTACAAATAATGGCATGTTAGATACTGCTAATCAATTCTATTGAGAGTGAGATTAGCAGTAGGCCGAATGACCTCAGTGAGGTTACATAAGCTTCTTGTGTTTTTTGTAGACATGGGCTTGAAACTGGATGTTGGTGGGTTTAATTATTAGGCGAGTCTGTACTGTTGGGTTTTATATGAGCTGTTTAACGTGAATTTCTTCTGTGAATGTATCAGCATAAATGGGTAGCCTACATACCTGAATGAAATTTAAGCTATAAAAGCCATGATAGATAACATTATCTGAAAACAGACATACCGTCAGGTTTCTGTTCCTGTTTTCTGTCTTCCTTTTTCGGCCGCCAGATGGCAGTAGTTCTGTTCCATTTCCCTGTTTAATTGTATTATTGGTTCCAATTATTCTAGTGTTTTTCAGTTGTGTCTAGTTATCCCTTCCCTCTGTGGTCTGATTGTGCATTGTGCCCTCCTGTGTCTCGTTAGGGTCTTGTCTATTTAAGTTCTCTTCTTCCCTGACTCGGGTGCTGGCTCCTTGTGTTTTCGCTTGTGTTTCCGCGTGTGTTCCTGCCTCTGTTTTGCCTGAGAGTTTGCCCGTGTTTCCCCATGCCTGTTTTTGTCCGTCTGTTTCTGCCCTGCCTGTTTGGCTTCTTGTGATTTTTGGATTTTCTGTTTTCTGTTTTTGGGATTTGCCCTGCGAGGTTTTGTTTGGTTATCTGTGTTTGTTCTTGAGTTTTTGTAATTGCTGTATGTGAAGTTCCCTTTTGGAGTTCTTGGGTTTTGTTTTACTCTGCATTTGGGTCCATTCCCTCACCAATCCGTGACACATAATTGATAATAAAATTCAAGTAAATATGTAAATTATCACATTAAAACACACAGATATGCTGTTTACAGGATATGTGTTTAATCTGGGCGAGGAATGGCCAGTGGATTACAGTTAGTTTATTTTTCAGTATTTCACTGCAAAGTTAGGAATCTTGCAGAACCTTAATGTTAATTCTAATCTTGCATGTAGCCATATATTTAGAATAAATTATACAGCACATGGCATAAAAAGTGTTTGCTTCAGTTTAATGTGTACATCTTCTAAATCTCTGCATGTTTCCTATCAATATCCCAGATTTTTATAATCATAAAAGTAATTTCATATAATGACACAAGGAGGCGCCATTATCCTGCTTGCACCAGTGGTAATATCACATTTTCTATTCTTTCCCAAAGAACTTAACACTCTGTGCATGACATTCAAAAATCGGCTTAATTGTATTTTTTTTTTTTTTTTTAAAGGTTTTGAGGAATGCATAAAGAATTCACAAAACATGTGCATTTTGATTTCTTTAAACAAAAAAATATTAAAGACAATAGATGAAAGACTTTCAAAGAATAGTAATTAAGCAATTAAATGACCCATTATAAAAAGAGCATCAGCAATGCATGTCCCGCATTCAGCAAGCGAAAATTAACCATTTGTATCCTTCACTGAAAAACTAGTATTATTGGTGCTACTCCAAAGTGAATTTGAGTTCCTTTTTATTTCATTTTTTCCACTGTAGCTAAAACTAAATATATAACCACTTCCCCATTTCAAATTTTAACAGAAGTTTGCATTTCCAACAACTACATTTTCTTTCCAGAAATCTGTAAAGGAAATCCCAGAAAGACTTCTCATATGCAGATGTATGTTTTGTCAGAACCTAAAAAAAGACTTGAACAAATTACGTCTGCAGTAAAATTAAAATGAATGAATCATCTTCTAATTCCGGTTGCCAGGACCACATCTGCATATATCACCGAGTCCTCTTCAGGAGTCAGATTGTCAGTCTAAATGAGAGAACATTTTAAAAGGCTTGCAGCTGTAGATATTGCATTGCATATTTTTCAAGAGCATGAAAAGTTTCAGGAATGTGTGCTTTTGTTTTAAATAAACGAATAATAAATAAATTAAATAAATGCTTACAGCAAGTGCGGCTGATGTACTGGAGTCAGCTTCTGTTGAAAGAAAGCAGAAGTCAGAGGATGGAGAAGCAAAATGGAGGATGTAAAAATATGTGTGAACATTTTCACGCCACATGCAGTGTGGTTAGCCCGGTCAGGCTAATGCGCGAGCGGGGAGACGCATACCTTAAGCGTCTTAAATGATCTGATGCAGAAGCACAGTGGACGATTCGTGCAGGATAATACTACCTTTTTTCCTTTTAAAATGCACTGCAGCATAATTGAGAGCACCGTCGTCATCTGGGGTCTGTTCATCACCTTTGGCGGAGGGTTGGGTGGGGAGGGGTGTGGGAGGGGGCGGTTGGATTGGGTCTACAGAGAAACAGACAGAAAACACAAAACACAATTAAAATAAATGTTCTGGCTGAAACCACAACGCTTCTGTGCATATCACTGAGTGAAACAAAAGAGGCAAAATACCACGAATCCAATGAACAATGTTTCAGCTTTAAAGAGTGAATCTATTTTAGATAGCCCTATTTATAAACTGCCTTTTTTAGAACTGCTGAAAAGCCTGAATAATTTTGAAGCTGACATGCATACACACTCGCACACACGATGCTCCCACACACTTTATTTATTTATTGCTGTTGTCTTTTCCCTGAGCATTTAGAGCACCAACTGCAATTCCCCAATTTGTATGATGTGTTATTCCTTACTGATTTTCCTGAATTGCATTTTTCTGTTGCAGCTTGTTTTTGTCCTGTTTGTCTGACTGATCTTTTTGTCTGTCTGCAATGCACTTAGGGGTGGGTGGGTTTGTGGGTAGATGGACATTTAATGGACAAATTGAGTGCAGTATTTTGTTATGACATTCTCAATGTTTCTCTTTTATCTTTTTATGTTTAGTCTTTCACTGGGAGTTGACTGTTATGGCCTGTCTCACATGTTGTAAAAAAAATAAATAAATAAATAAATAAAATAAAAAATAAAAAAACAATAAAAAGGCAAAAAAAAAAAAACAAAAAGGCAAAAACCAAACTGAATTCATTTTTTAAATGCACAGCCAGGGACCTGCAGATTATGCACAATTTCAAAGTAACATGTAGGAGAAATTTCATATTTTGATGTTTTTACTGCCAGAAGCACTTCATTGTAAGTTAAAAATGCAAAATTTGTAAAAACATTCAACATTGTCATTCTAACCAATGATATTTTATGCTGATTAAAATGAGAAAAGCATCATAAAGTAAATAAACAATGCATTTTATAATGAACATTAAATATTAAAAAACATTTATATAGTGCTTTGTTTTCCTTACCTTGACGTCTCCGACAGCAGTGGATTATGAAAGCTGTTCCCACGCATACGAGAAGACCAGAGAGGCAGACCAGTGACAGATAAATTTGACTGTTTCCTATGAAAAATACATAAACAAACAACTATTAAAGAGTACCAAACAGGGATAGATAGTTGTACACGCACAGGCTTTTGGCTGTGTACTCCAATTTTGTGTTATCAAACAGTTCATGTGGTTAAAGTGCACATTCTAACCTTGTATTTAAGGGTATTTTTGTACCGAGGAAGCCGGTTACGGTTGCTCTCAAGAACCTGCAAACATAACGAAGCCAAAACCAAGGTTTCCCAAAAATAACCAATAACTTTATTTAACTACACATAAGATACCAAAATAGCTGCAAAACATAAGATAAAATGAAGACCCGGCCGGGGTCGAGAGGTGAGGAGAAAAAGCCTGCATCTCCTGAGAAGCCGACTCCAGGCTTCTTAAAAGGGCATCGCCACAGGTGCTCTCAATTACCTGTAACAAGACACACGCATGTGTCCAAACGGCCAGCGCCCCCACCTGAGGCGGAGGGACGTAACAAAGCCATTATGAGGCTGAGAAATAATTTTTAAAAAACAGAGACATACCTTAGGCTAACCAAAATCAATTGTTTGAAACATCACTAAGAAGAAAGAGCACTGGAGCGCTCAGACATCGGGTACCTGGGACACCTTCTGTTACAAACATTACGTTTGTCTCTTCAGCAATACGAAGATTATTTACACAGCCCGGTATTTTGGATTTATCAACAATATGTACTTACAAACATGCGCACATGCTTACATGAATACATGCATGCATACATACAAGAAATACATACGCGCATTCATACTGTATATGTATACATGCATACATACACATGTGTACACGCACGCACAAGCACACGCGCACACACACAACACACACACGCACACGCACACACTTTTTTACCGGAGGGATTTTGTGCAGATGCTTCAGTAGGGTCCTGGGCCGGTCTGTCTGTGACTCTCGCTCCCTCACCTCCAGCAGGGGGCCCGGGGGGCCGTGTGGCTCGGCTCTTCCCAGTCAGTGTGAACGGGACCAGCGCTCGGAGTCGGCCCTGGCGGAACACGGCGCACTCCCAAGCGTTCCGCGCCAGCGTGACATTCCTCACCACGAGCCGGAACTCGCCCGTGTGCTTCTGTGCCTTGGGTTTGGAGAAGTTTCGTTGACTCTGCGTGTCGATCCACAGCAGTCTGGTGGACTCTTTCAGGTGTGAAATGGCACAGACCAGGGAGCCATTCTCTCCCTCAGTCAGCTCCATGGGCTCGGAGTACACTGCAGGGGCAGACACACACAATGCTGTGACTTAACATAACATAACATAATGTAGCATAACACAACACTACACTACACTACACAATACAACACTACACAACACAACCTAACACAACACAACACAATATAACATAGCGACAAAAATATTACATAACATAATGTAGCATAACACGACACAACGACAAGAACAACGACAAGTCCCATACATTTTTACATGTGCTAATACTAGTACCAGTGCAATAGTCTGAACCACGGCTGCCCAACCCTGCTCTTCCATCCTGTATGTTTGGAGATCTACTGTCCTGTACGTCTTCACTCCAACCCTAACAAAGCACACCTCATTCGACAGCTAGAGATCATCTCATAGAGCTGCCAATTAGTAGAGTCTAGTGTGCCAAATTAAGTTAGAAATGAAAACCTATAGGACGGTAGATCTCCAGGAACAGGGTTGGGCAGCCCTGGTCCAAATAGTTTGGCATGCTAATACCATTTAAACTCCTCAAAATTGCATTCCGTTTTTAACGAGCAAACCAAGCGGCCAAAACCAGACTTAGTTTTTGAAGCTCATTTCCTGGTGTTGTAGTTTCTGGTTGCTCACTAGCGCCACTACGGATGGCTCCAGTATAGGTGTTTTCATATCCGGTTTCCATGCAAGTCTACGGTACAAATGCGATCAAAATACAAAGTCAATATTTTTTTCTCACAAGAACAGTCATAATAGATGTATTTTATTCGTCTTATGACTGTCCATGGGTCGATTTCATGATTTATTGCGTCATTTTGGCACAGTGCCAATATTTGTTCTGGACCAATGAGGTACAGCTTGCGTCACTTCCGGATTACTGCAGAGGACTGTGCTACAGTCGGGGCTACAATCTGTGGTCACTGGGGTGGGAGGTGGCGTCTCTTGGCCTTGACATTGCGGCTGCGACCACGGTCCACCTGTGCGAAGTCAGAAAATGCAGGCATCCCATTTTGTAGTGGTTTCATTATAGCGTGTGCTATTTACAGCTGCACTAGACGACCATAAAATAATCCTCCTCTGAAGTTTTGCGGTAGCCGAGTCATTTTTACTATTTCCTTTAGCCCACTTAACCAAATAATTAGTTGGCAGAAAGCGTAATCAGCTAACGCTTATGTACTATATGTGGTAGTCCAGTAGCCTATGCTAAAACAGTTCGCAACTTCGGCTACCAAGCCATTTGACTAGCTAGCTAACCCTAACCGGCAAATATTCCATCTGTCAAACGTGTTTGACGGCTCGTCAGTCGTGTACATTCCGTAAATGTATACCTGGGCTATGCTGCACGAATGTGACAAAGCTAGAAGATGGCAAGAAAATAATAATTCAATGTACATTATTTTTTGTCTTTATGCAACAGGTGGAAAACTTGCCCTTCAAAGTGCGTTGTCATATTTACACGGCTGTAAATCAGTTATTAAAATACTTGGTAGATTTGTTCATCCCCGCTGACAATGTTAATTTTTATTCGGTAAAAAGTGACTTGCGAACGACCGGTCAGCTAGCGTCACCCAGCAAGTGAACACCACAAACGGCGATGGAGTAGCTAGTAGCAGTTACTGGCTCATTAACTGACTGTGGCGAAAACCTACGACGATAACTTGCTCGGTTAACAGCAGGTCTACCAGACAGTTATATGAAAATTAGCCTAGTCAAATCACCAGTAGTCTACACATCTCTGATTGATTGACCATCAGTGCAGTCGATGTTCTTCCCCTGTAGTTCATATTGCTAATGCGTGAGCTAACCACGGATAGCTTACCTAGCTCACTGGCAAGCTGATATGCTAGCTAAGCATATTCGTTTTGCCGAGAAACATAAATTGAAGTTAACTGAACATAATTGTATTATTAATGTCATACATATAACGTGATTACATGACACAGTACAGTCACGGATGGAAATTAAACTCCGTAAACATTTGATCATATATTTTAAAACATAACGGCAGACAGTCAGCTAGCTTCAAGTTCGTTCTGCAATCGTTCGTTCAGGTTGATGGGCTTTTCCGCACCGGACTGTCAATCACATTGAAAAAATCACAAGACCGCTTAACTCTATGGTTTTGGCTCCAAATCGAGAACATAGCCGCGCCCGCCATTGAGCTTCAAAACGTGTTTTACAGACCCGAGGAGAGGCAATGGGTGACGTCACAGTAGCTTTGTCCATATTTTTTACAGTCTCTGGAGCAAACACATTTTCTGTCTCCGTTCCTTACTGAAATGTAGCCAAACATGAGAGCGGTGGGCTGACTAGGTCTGCTGCAGAGGATTTGCTGGAAGATTAAATTTATTTTTGTAAAAAGCATTTTTGCAGTTCTTAAATAAGCGTAATAGTGGGGAATGTATAATGGCTGACATTACCTTTCACTGTAATTATTTCATAAATGCATTGCTTGTGAAGTTTGTCACCATCACAAAGTGTGCATTGATATTGTCCAGAGTCATTCCAGAGCAGAGGGGAGATGCTCAGTGAAAATTTGTTTTCGGACTCATTCTTCTTTACTTCAGACCGATTTCCAAAGTGCTCCAGGTGTGAGCCAGACCGTGTGCAGTCTCCTTCAGACCCATTCTGTCTCCAGCTCCAAAAGCCCTGAAGAGTTGTTGGTGTTAGAGGTTCACAAAAGAGATGCAACGAGCCGGTCCTGCTGATTCTGTACACAGGCGCGGTATCCTTTACACCTGGGAAAAAATAATACATTCGCTTGATATGTATGTATGTAAGTAAAGTATGTATGTGCATATAATTACAGTCAAAATTATATTCAAACAAAGTTGCATATGTTTCCACTTATAAAATGGATTAAAAATGAAATTATTTAACTAGTTTTCAGCTCAGTATATGTAATTTGTAATATTTAGTTCAATATGGTAATATTTCAATCTGTAATATGTGATTCAATACTGTATTTACCCGGCCGTATTTCCAGTTTCACTGCAGTTTCCCCTGTTCCATTGATACAGTAGTAACGGCCTTCATTCATCTTCTGGAAGTTTTCCACCAGCAGATATGCAGTGTTGTTGGCCACTAATGTCTTGATGTTATCTGATGTCTGATTGGAGTCCCATTTCCACTTCGGAGGAAAAGTTCTCTCTGATCTGCAACGTAACGTGGCATCCAATCCACGCGGTATCTGGATGACTTTATCTAGCAGAACAAACATTAAAATGGTTTCCACGCATTCACAAATAATTCAGCCAAATACACAACCAACCAATTCTTGAAATCAGATGGAAATATTATGCACTTCTACACCCGAAAGCTTTTCACAAGAGATGATCATTACTCTGAAACAGCCCTGCTATGTAACCCTTTTGATTGTCAGATGTTAACTTACCTTTTGCAAAAACAGGAGTATATCCTGGTGTAAGAAACAACAGAATCCAGCAACCAATGGAAAAATGATGAATCATTGTTTAATATTGAATTGTGCATCTGATGGTGTCAGGGATTATTGCTTATGAGCAAAGCAGAGTGGAACTCCATATCATGCTTCCTCTCAGCAAGGAGGTGGGTGCAGTAATATCATTTCACCCTGTAAGATATATATATATATATATTCATACGTCACAGAAGGAAGCTAACCTTAGCCACCAACTGTGGGATAATCACTTCCTTTTGTCACTCAGTAAAGCAAACAAAAAAAAACTCGAGTCCAGTTAGAAAGAGCCTGCTTGTCATCAGTTGATTTCAAAAGCAAGTTTAATTTCTGAAAATGTGTAGTACCCTTCCTTCAGTTATTGTATTTCCTTATTGTATTTGTAATTGTATTTCTTTTTAGGTTCATAGTTGCTGTTTAATATTTTTGATTTTTAACTTCATGGGGCCAGGAGGGTAATTTCATCTCCAACACAACATTCATCATCGCGACAAAGTGCACTTAGCTCCACCAAGTGTGGAATGTTCCATTGAATAGAACTTGGACCTCCTATGGCGAGAAGAAATAATGAAGTATAAAGAAAAAAAAAACATTTATGCGTAAACAACAAAAGGAAATAAAGTGAATCATAGTCTAAAATGGCAGGCCACATTCAAACATGAGGTGTGAAATGGGTTGGAGAGCAACACCACGCATATCCTGCCACAACGATGGTGCAAGCTATTGCCCCCTCACTCTCCGGTTACACCACTCATAGTCCACAAAATAAACCAAATGAACATTATTTTAATGCATTATTATGTATTAATATTATATTATTACATTACACCCATTTCACAAACATGGAATGGCATGAAGTAGTGGAGAACATGTTCTTCTCAGGATACATTTGGAGAACGCTAGAAATATATAGAAATATTAAGGACAAATTTGGAGAAGGGTAAAAATATTTAGCAAATCTTAAAAATTGAACAAATTGATGCATTCAAGTTCTTTCTTCTTTTTTTGATTCACTCCCCCCCCCCCCCCCCAAAATGTTTACTCCTGTGTTGCTATGTGCTCATTCTGAAACCCCCATAGAACACAAACCATAGTAAGTGTGAATAGTGCACCTTATTATTATTTTTTTTTTTAGCAGGATGACGTGTTTGGTATGGTATTTTCACACAGAGCTGTGTGGTTGGGGACATTTTTAAATAAACAAATAAATAAAAAGTGAGCGGACATGGGGAGGGCAGGACTGAGGCCTATCTGGCTGATTAAGTTTGTTATTAACTTCAGAATGATAATGAAGGGACCCTCCAATGAAGAGGGGATGGTGCTGGGTCAACCCCTCCATCCCCCCCACGAATGCACAAATGCATCTTTATTAGATGTACCATGTTCTTCATGTACTATACCTTCAGAACGATGGTTAACGTCCACATATGGGGGCGACATAGCTCAGGAGGTAAGACCGATTGTCTGGCAGTCAGAGGGTTGCCGGTTCAAAGCCCGCCCTGGGCATGGCAAAGTGTCCTTGAGCAAGACACCTAACCCCTAACTGTTCTGGTGAATGAGAGGCATCAATTGTAAAGCGCTTTGGATAAAAGCACTATATAAATGCAGTCCATTTACGTTTTACATAGGACTGGAGAGCAACACTGCCACCTGCTGGTTTGCTCATGAAATAAAACAACAGCCACAAAAAAAAGAAAAGGAAAACAGCACACCACCAGTTCACTTGACTCCATGCATTTCATATGTTCACGATCCAGTGGCTCAATCCAGTGTTCACTCTCTTACTATGAGGCAGTGCTGAATAGCATTGATAGCATCATCAGGTATTGTGGTCACTAAAGAAAGTATGACCCACTTTGACCCACCCTCTCACCTACAAGCCAGCGAAGCTCAGAAGCTTCGGACATCCGTTACTGACAGGAGAGGGAAGGTTGTGCAACGAGCCAGGCTTTTATTCCGATTATCACCGCTAGGTGGCGCATGCGAGCTTCCTGATGAACACAGAAATTGCACACAATTTCAGACGACCCCCCCCCTCATTAATTTTATGGCAGATAATAAAATTAAATTTACTTGTACGAGCTTATTTGACGAAAGATTCCTTAGAGTT
The DNA here is from genome assembly GCF_013347855.1 of Anguilla anguilla. Classification (NCBI taxonomy): domain Eukaryota; kingdom Metazoa; phylum Chordata; class Actinopteri; order Anguilliformes; family Anguillidae; genus Anguilla; species Anguilla anguilla. The sequence goes on along the minus strand of NC_049209.1, from coordinate 2,127,283 downwards.
TGGTTTTTAAAACTCATTTTTCACGTTATTAAACGTGCCATCCAGAAGTAATGACATTTTCCATGTAATTTGTCAAGCGTTTGTGATTAGATCTCAATGAGACACCATTGAGTTGTTTTCCTTAGATTATAAAAATATATATGGCCTTATGTTCATTTTCTGATGAGTAAGTACATATAGACTTCATAAAGTGCAGATAATGCCTTCACGAACACGCTGTTAATCATCTGCAAAGCATTCGCCTGATGCAGTGACGGTGTTATGCAACACTGCAGTGGGCTACAATACATTATACGTTCGACTTGTGATGCCACCGCTCTACCACAAATTAAATTTATGTTCAGAAATTTTTGTCACTCATTGAACCCCTTAGAAGAGTTTGACTGAGGATTAAGTAAGTTAAACGTGACTTTACACATTACGTTCATCCAATCAACTTTACTAATAGCCTACCTATATCTAAAAATGCAATTAAGATATTATGTAAAACTCTGTTTTATTAATTTGTATGTATATATTAATTTCAAATGTGACGAAGTCATGAATGTAAAATGATCCCCCGATTGGTTTTGCCAATGTTTCTAACCATCCAAGAAAACTATTTGGTGGTCTGTGGGGAGACGTCTTCTTTCCAACTGCTGCAAGCATGAGAAAAAAAATCCCGAAAAACTGAAAAACAGAAAGTTACTGCTTTGCTATTGGTCCGCTGGATATGCTTCAACCAATCACCAGCTGAATATGGCGTATCTTCTGCTGACAATAAACGTGCTTTTATGATAAACTACCGAGAGATCCGGTACAAGACAATCTTGAAAATTTGCTGGATGACTTCTGAACGACCAAAAGTGGTAAGGAATATTTTTGCATAAGACATATTTTTGTGACAATTAGCTTATTTTGTTTTAAAGAACATATCTAGCTTGCTTTACCGTCTTGTATACATGAATCATCTCAGTCGTTCTCGTCACATTTCCATTACATAAATAATTGTCGTTAATGTGCCGCACGTTACAAATTAAGACAATCCGACATGACAGGCACGTAAACACTTGGCGTTTCAATTTCAGTTAATAAGCAACTGAAACTAATTTCTATTGAGCTTTGAGTGTCCGATTCCAGTTGTTGTGGAAGCCGTTCGTGAACTTAGTTCAGCAGTTTTGACATTATCTATGCGTTATTACAAATAGCCTACTTAGCATTGCATCTAATAAATAACAAGCTAGTTATAGTGAACATTGTAGGCTACTGTTGAATAATAGGCCTACGCGTAATCGTTGTGCTGTTTGTCTGAAGTATAGTTAGTAGCCCATTATATCGTTTCCTTTACCAAAACACAAGTCGGTAAATTGTAAGTTGTCTAATGTTCCCTTGCGATTCCCCAAGTCAAAATGGGGCGAGTGCGCTTGCGAATCAAGGTTTGATGACATAACGATCCTGTAAGAATGCGTTTTATTTCACGAGCTGCACAACAGATTTAGGCATTTTAGTTTGCTTGGCTCAGGCAAGTAAATGTGATTGAAGGGAGGAATTCGGTTTAATCCTGCGACTGCTTGTGAATTCCGTTGACAATGTAGCTCGGTGCAAACTCCTGCAGTAGGTGCGTGGTGAACACCGCTGTACTGTAATTTCGAAAACAGGTATATATGGTGCGAATGCAATGGCAGTATTATTTACGCGTGTTTTGTGAACCGCAAAACACAATTTACACGTGGTTTATAAAACAAATCTTGTTTTACAGATATCAAGTGTGGTTAAAGTTCACATTCTCAGCTTTTACAAAGGGGTATTTTAAAAATACATTTCGGTTTCACCATTTTGAAATTACAGCACTTTTTACTAACACAAGGTTTGGGACAATTGACATCACAGGTGTTTCTGATTGGTCAGGTGTGTTCAGTTACTTCCTTAGTGCAGGTATTAGAAAGCTTTCCATCTACTTAGTGTCTAGTCTTGATTCTATACTTTTGATTGCCTGTGTTATTATCGCTTGTCAATGAAAGTTAAGAAAGCCATTATGAAACTGCGAATTATTGAAAAAACAAACAAAAACAGTCAGAGCTCTGAAGAAAAAACTTAAGGCAACTAACCCCTGAAACAAGCAGGAAGGTTGCTGCAGTGCAGGCCTGGCAGAGAAGAGGCTTCAGGCAGTCTCTGCATGCAAAAGATATGCAACAAAGTATTAAACATGGCTACTTTAATTTACATAACATCAATATGTCCCAAACGTTATGGTGCCCTGAAATGGGAGGTTGTGTATAAAAAGTGCTGTAATTTCTACATGGTGAAACCAAAGCGTGTAAAGAATACCCTTAAATAAAAGTTGAGAATGTTCACAAGAATTGTGTGATTACAAGTCTAACAGAGCCATATATACGCACGCAATTTAATAACTAATTCCTTTGTGATGTAGTCTACCCTTTCTCTGGCTTGTAATGTGCAATTACATGTTGTGGTGCTGGGAGCAGTAATGCACAGAGAATATCCTTTTTTTTTCCTGAAGACATGAAGGAACAAGTCAAACCCATCTCCCAAGATGGCCTGGATTTCGGGAAACCGGTAAGATCATTCAAATATTGAATTCCAGTGCTGTGATGCACAAGCACATATTACAAATGCAGTGTTTACATATTTAAAAAGATAATACAACGAACTTGAGATTGTCATATTACTTAATTTACTGTTAAAATAAGTTTCATTTGTGTACCTGCAGAACACCTAGTGTGTTTACTGATCAGTGTGTCTTGTGTATTTATTACCCTTGAATACACAGTGGATTCATGTGCCATGACTTGTGAAGTAGACAGATCTTTGCTATTGTACCGTTCTGCCGTGGTGACATTTTTCAGACACTGGTTGGCTTTTAAATACCTGCCATTTGCACCTGCTCGCACCTTCACCGGCTTCAGGTCTGACTCGTCCGGTTGGATTTTTCTCTTGTAACTGGCTGAGAGCACAGCAGAGAGAAAATGGTGGCAATTAAAGCTGAAGGACCCGCGCCAGAGTGAGCTGCCCGTGTGACTGGCACTGCGCTGTGTGACTGGCACTGCGCTGCCCGTGTGACTGGCACTGCGCTGCCCGTGTGACTGGCACTGCGCTGTGTGACTGGCACTGCGCTGTGTGACTGGCACTGCGCTGTGTGACTGGCACTGCGCTGTGTGACTGGCACTGCGCAGCCACTGTGACTGGCACTGCGCTGCCCGTGTGGCTGGCACTGCACTGTGTGACTGGCACTGCTCTGCCACTGTAACTGGCACTGCGCTGCCGGTGTGACTGGCACTGCGCTGCCCGTGTGACTGGCACTGCGCTGCCACTGTGACTGGCACTGAGCTGCCCGTGTGACTGGCACTGCGCTGCCGGTGTGACTGGCACTGCGCAGCCACTGTGACTGGCGCTGCCCGTGTGACTGGCACTGAGCTGCCCGTGTGACTGGCACTGCGCTGTGTGACTGGCACTGCACTGTGTGACTGGCACTGCGCAGCCACTGTGACTGGCACTGCGCTGTGTGACTGGCACTGCACTGTGTGACTGGCACTGCGCTGCCCATGTGACTGGCACTGCGCTGTGTGACTGGCACTGCGCTGTGTGACTGGCACTGCACTGTGTGACTGGCACTGAGCTGCCACTGTGACTGGCACTGCGCTGCCGGTGTGACTGTCTAGTAAATCTTAAAAATTGAACAAATGTTTACTCCTCTGTTGCTATGTGCTCATTCTGAAACCCCCATGGAACACAAACCATAGTAAGTGTGAATATTGCACCTTATTATTATATTGCGTTCAATTTTTATACTTTTTAGCAGGATGACTTGTTTGGTATGAGCTGTTCAGTGTGATTGTGTGGTTGGTAAATTTTTAAATAAATAAATAAATAAAAATAATAAATAAATAAATAAATAAATAAAAAGTGTGCGGGCATGGGGAGGGCAGGACTGAGGCCTATCTGGCTGATTAAGTTCATTCATGCAAAATACTGTTGGCGCTATTAAGCTGTTAATATATTCACTTCAGAATGATAATGAAGGGGTCCTCCAAGGAATAGGGGATTGGTGCTGGGTCAACCCCCAACCCCAACATCACCCTACCCCCTATGCCCTACCCTATGCCCCCCCCCCCCCCCCCCCCCCCCCCCCAGGGAATGTTCTGTTTTTAAAAAAAATTTTAGAGAAGTAGTTTCATAATATTCGTCTCTGTTACGAATGCATCTTTATTAGATGTACCATATTCTTCATGTACTATACCTTCAGAATGATGGTTATTGTCCACTGGAGAGCAGCACTGCCACCTGCTGGTTCACCCATGAAATAAAACAACAGCAACCGAAAAAAAAAAGAAAAGGAAAACGGCACAACACCAGTTTGCTTTACTCCATGCATTTTACATGTTCACGATCCAGTGTGTTACGACCCGGTAGTCCGGGGCTCCAGGGGTATTTTAGGGCTCGGATTACCGGGAGATGGAACGTGTAGGATGAGCGGATGGGGGACGAAATAACAACAGCACGCCGTAATATAGTGACAAGTGTTTAGTTGTGAAAAAAGTGACAATAGTGAAATAGGTGCTGTTTACAATAGAAACCAATATATACAGACTGTACACTCAACCGAAGACTGGAACCACTGGAGTGCTGCCAAAGGAAAGAAAGTAACAAAACCAAACAACGCTAGCTTTAACAAAAAGCAGAGGACTGTCTACCTAGAAATACTAAACAAAAGCCTAACTACCTACTCTAGCTACCCAAACCTAAATACAAGGGTTGGCAAGCACTCCTATTCTAATATGTCTAGACATTTATAGGCTATACATCCACCCTACGTGTTAATGTATAGAGGCCTCTCTCTTGCCTATCCCAGTCTCGGCGTGGCCGACAACGGGACAACGCCAGGGTAAGACAAAGGGAAAACACATACACAGCTAATCAACAAACGGGTAGGAAAAAATACATACGAAACCACAGCGACAAGCGCGAAGAATCACGAACATAGAAGGAATGAATGACTGGATTGCGTTCTTCTTTACAGATATGACCGGTGGGTTTTTGAACTGCGGGAAACTTCCTCTGATTGGGTAAAGCGGGAGGAAGTAGGGTAATGATGATTGATGGGTTGAATGGCGAATGGCAGCAGGAGGGAGGACTTAGAGAGAGAGTGAACGGAGAGACAACAAAACATACCAGAACGCAACACAGTGGCTCAATCCAGTGTTCACTATCTTGCTATAAACCAGTGCTGAATAGCATTGATAGCATCATCAGGTATTTTGGTCACTTAAGAAAGTATGTATTTTTTTACTTGGAGCCATAGAGAATGCATTTCTTATAACGAAAAACAACAGGTCAAAATCTGAAATTCTGAATTTTGCTGGAAATTACCTGTAAAAACATTTTAGCCCTTTTTTTATTTTGTAGAGACTGTTCATACACCTAGTTCAGAAAAATATATAAACCTAAAGGAGAGTATGGAAATGGAAAATTGTCACAATCCACCCGAAATACTTAATACCAAAGTGTGTTTTGAAGTACTGATTGATTCATTATTATTGATATTATTGTTTATTAATTATGTAATTACATCTTATTAATATTTGTAATTATTTTGTATATTAAGTTTTAATTCTTTTACATAATACAAGTGTCTTGCATGGCAAAAATGTGTTGCAGTGAAAATATTTCGAAAGTATTATTTCTACTTTTACTGAATGTCCCTTGCAGTGCAGGAGAGGTTCATATGGGACAAAAAATGAATTGCCGGGTCTTGCGCACGTGCACACGCACACACACACACTCACAAGCACGCGCACACACACACACACACACACACACACACACACACACATATACGCGCACACACACAAGCACACACACACACATACACACACACATATACACGCACATTCACACATGCACCCACACACACAGGGACACACAGGGTGCAGTATGACCAATAAATGACTTAAGTGTAATTTTAATGATGGCGTTTGCTCATTGAAATACATGAAACGTGAAGTATTATTTTCTCCACGTCCAAGTCTTATGACATTGTTAGCAAATCATCAGACAAACAACAAACAGATGTCCAGTCTCAAATATTCAGTACAAATAATGGCATGTTAGATACTGCTAATCAATTCTATTGAGAGTGAGATTAGCAGTAGGCCTAATGACCTCAGTGAGGTTACATAAACTTCTTGTGTTTGTTGTAGACATGGGCTTGAAACTGGAAGTTGGTGGGTTTAATTGTTAGGCGAGTCTGTACTGTTGGGTTTTATATGAGCTGTTTAACATGAATTTCTTCTGTGAATGTATCAGCATAAATGGGTAGCCTACATGCTTGAATTAACTTAAGCTATAAAAGCCATGATAGATAACATTATCTGAAAAAAGACATACCGTCAGGTTTCTGTTCCTGTTTTCCGTCTTCCTTTTTCGGCCGCCAGATGGCAGTAGTTCTGTTCCTTTTTCCCTGTTTAATTGTATCATTGGTTCCAATTATTCTAGTGTTTTTCAGTTGTTTCTAGTTATCCCTTCCCTCTGTGGTCTGATTGTGCATTGTGCCCTCCTGTGTCTCGTTAGGGTCTTGTCTATTTAAGTTCTCTTCTTCCCTGACTCGGGGGCTCCTTGTGTTTTCGCTTGTGTTTCCGCGTGTGTTTCTCACCGAGTGTCTGCCTGTGTTCCTGCCTCTGTTTTGCCTGAGAGTTTGCCCGTGTTTCCCCGTGCCTGTTTTTGTCTGTCTGTTTCTGCCCTGCCTGTTTGGCTTCTTGTGATTTTTGGATTTTCTGTTTTTGGGATTTGCCCTGTGAGGTTGTTTGGTTATCTGTGTTTGTTCTTGAGTTTTTGTAATTAAAGTCTGTGAAGTTCCCTTTTGGAGTTCTTGGGTTTTGTTTTACTCTGCATTTGGGTCCATTCCCTCACCAATCCGTGACACATAATTGATAATAAAATTCAAGTAAATATGTAAATTATCACATTAAAACACACAGATATGTTGTTTACAGGATATGTGTTTAATCTGGGCGAGGAATGGCCAGTGGATTAGTTTGTTTATTTTTCAGTATTTCACTGCAAAGTTAGGGATCTTGCAGAACCTTAATGTTAATGTTAATCTTGCATGTAGCCATATATTTAGAATAAATTATACAGCACATGGCATAAAAAGTGTTTGCTTCAGTTTAATGTGTACATCTTCTAAATCTCTGCATGTTTCCTATCAAAATCCCAGATTTTTATAATCATTAAAGTAATTTCATATAATGACACAAGGAGGCGCCATTATCCCGCTTGCACCAGTGGTAATATCACATTTTCTATTCTTTCCCAAAGAACTTAACACTCTGTGCGTGACATTCAAAAATCGGCTTAATTGTATTTAAAAAAAAAAAAAAAAATTTTAAAGGTTTTGAGGAATGCATAAAGAATTCACAAAACATGTGCATTTTGATTTCTTTAAACAAAAAAATATTAAATAGACAATAGATGAAAGAATAGTAATTAAGCAATTAAATGACCCATTATAAAAAGAGCATCAGCAATGCATGTCCTGCATTCAGCAAGCGAAAATTAACCATTTGTATCCTTCACTGAAAAACTAGTATTACTGGTGCTACTCCAAAGTGAATTTGAGTTCCTTTTTATTTCATTTTTTCACAGTAGCTAAAACTAAATATATAACCACTTCCCCATTTCAAATTTTAACATTAGCAGAAGTTTTCATTTCCAACAACTACATTTTCTTTCCATAAATCTGTAAAGGAAATCCCCCAAAAACTTCTCATATGCAGATGTATGTTTTGTCAGAACCTAAAAAAAGACTTGAACAAATTACGTCTGCAGTAAAATTAAAATGAACGAATTATCTTCTTATTCCAGTTGCCAGGACCACATCTGCGTATATCACCGAGTCCTCTTCAGGAGTCAGATTGTCAGTCTAAATGAGAGAACATTTTAAAAGGCTTGCAGCTGTAGATATTGCATTGCATATTTATCAAGAGCATGAAAAGTTTCAGGAAAATGTGTGCTTTTGTTTTCAATAAACGAACAATAAATTAATTCATTAAATAAATGCTTACAGCAAATGCGGCTGATGTACTGGAGTCAGCTTCTGTTGAAAGAAAGCAGAAGTCAGAGGATGGAGATGCAAAATGGAGGATGTAAAAATACATGTGAACATTTTCACGCCGCATGCAGTGTGGTTAGCGCGTTCAGGCTAATGCGCGAGCTGGGAGATGCATGCCTTAAGCATCTTAAGCGATCGGATGCAGAAACACAATGGACGATTCGTGCAGGATAACACTACCTTTCTTCATTTTAAAATGCACTGCAGCATAATGAACAGCACCGTCGTCATCTGGGGTCTGTTCATCACCTTTGGCGGAGGGTTGGGTGGGGAGGGGTGTGGGAGGGGGCGGTTGGATTGGGCCTACAGAGAAACAGACAGAAAACACAATTAAAATAAATGTTCTGGCTGAAACCACAACGCCTCTGTACATGTCACGGAGTGAAACAAATAAGAGGCAAAATACCACGAATCCAATGAACAATGTTTCAGCTTTAAAGAGTGAATCTATTTTAGATAGCCCTATTTATAAACTGCCTTTTTTTGAACTGCTGAAAAGCCTGAATAATTTTGTAGCTGACATGCATACACGCGCACACACGATGCACCCACACACTTTTTATTTATTTACTCATTTATTGCTGTTGTCTTTTCCCTGAGCATTTAGAGCACCAACTGCAATTCCCCAATTTTTATGATGTGTTATTCCTTACTGATTTTCCTGAATTGCATTTTTCTGTTGCTGCTTGTTTTTGTCCTGTTTGTCTGACTGATCTTTTTGTCTGTCTGCAATGCACTTAGGGGTGGGTGGGTTTGTGGGTAGATGGACATTTAATGGACAAATTGAGTGCAGTATTTTGTTATGACATTCTCAATGTTTCTCTTTTATCTTATGTTTAGTCTTTCACTGGGAGTTGACTGTTATGGCCTGTCTCACATGTTGTAAAAAAATAAATAAAATAAAATAAAAAATAGGCAAAAAAAGCCAAACAAAACTGAATTCATTTTTTAAATGCACAGCCAGGGACCTGCAGATTATGCACAATTTCAAAGTAGCATGTAGGAGAAATTTCATATTTTGATGTTTTTACTGCCAGAAGCACTTCATTGTAAGTTAAAAATGCAAATTTGTAAAAACATTTTCAACATTGTCATTCTAACCAATGATATTTTATGCTGATTAAAATGAGAAAAGCATCATAAAGTAAATAAACAATGCATTTCATAATGAACATTAAATATTAAAAAACATTTATATAGTGCTTCGTTTTCCTTACCTTGACGTCTCCGACAGCAGTGGATTATGAAAACTGTTCCCACGCTTACGAGAAGACCAGAGAGGCAGACCAGTGACAGATAAATTTGACTGTTTCCTATGAAAAATACATAAACAAACAACTATTAAAGAGTACCAAACAGGGATAGATAGTTGTACACGCACACACACACAGGCTTTTGGCTGTGTACTCCAATTTTATGTTATCAAACAGTTCATGTGGTTAAAGTGCACATTCTAAGCTTGTATTTAAGGGTATTTTTGTACAGAGGAAGCCGGTTACGGTTGCTCTCAAGCCCCCACAAACATAACGAAGCCAAAACCAAGGTTTCCCAAAAATAACCAATAACTTTATTTAACTACACATACGGAATACCAGAATAGCTGCAAAACATGATAAAAATCAAGAGCCGGCCGTGGTCGAGAGGTGAGGAGAAAAAGCCCCCATCTCGAGAAGCCGACTCCAGGCTTCTTAAAAGGGCACCGCCACAGGTGCTCTCAATTACCTGTAACAAGACACACGCATGTGTCCAAACGGCCAGCGCCCCCACCTGAGGCGGAGGGACGTAACAAAGCCATTATGAGGCTGAGAAATAATTTTTCAAAAACAGAGACATATCTTAGGCTAACCAAAATCACCTGTTTGAAGCATCACTAAGAAGAAAGAGCACTGGAGTGCTCAGACATCTGGTACCTGGGACACCTTCTGTTACAAACATTATGTTTGTCTTTTCAGCAATACGAAGATTATTTACACAGACCGGTATTTTGGATTTATCAACAATATGTACTTACAAACATGCGTACATGCTTACATGAATACATGCATGCATACATACAAGAAATACATACACGCATTCATACTGTATATGTATACATGCATACATACACATGTACACGCACGCACAAGCACACGCGCACACACACAACATACACACGCACACATGCACACGCACACACACTTTTTTACCGGAGGGATTTTGTGCAGATGCTTCAGTAGGGTCCTGGCCCGGTCTGTCTGTGACTCTCGCTCCCTCACCTCCAGCAGGGGGCCCGGGGGGCCGTGTGGCTCGGCTCTTCACAGTCAGTGTGAACGGGACCAGCGCTCGGAGTCGGCCCTGGTGGAACACGGCGCACTCCCAAGCGTTCTGCGCCAGCGTGACGTTCCTCACCACGAGCCGGAACTCGCCCGCGGACTCTTGTGCCTTGCGGTAGGAGAACGTTTGGTGACTCTGCGTGTCGATCCACAGCAGTCTGGTGAACCTCTCTGCACAAGAAACGGCGCAGACCAGGGAGCCATTCTTTCCCTCAGTCAGCTCCACGGGCTCGGAGTACACTGCAGGGGCAGACACACACAATGCTGTGACTTAACATAACATAACATAATGTAGCATAACACAACACTACACAACGACAAGAACAACAACAAGTCCCATACAGTTTTACATGTGCTAATACTAGTATCAGTGCAATAGTCTGAACCACGGCTGCCCAACCCTGCTCTACCATCCTGTAGGTTTGGAGATCTACTGTCCTGTACGTCTTCACTCCAACCCTAACAAAGCACACCTCATTCAACAGCTAGAGATCTACTGTCCTGTACCTCTTCACTCCAACCATAACAAAGCACACCTCATTCAACGGCTAGAGATCATCTCATAGAGCTGCCAATTAGTAGAGTCTAGTGTGCCAAATTAAGTTAGAAATGAAAACCTATACGATGGTAGATCTCCAGGAACAGGGTTGGGCAGCCCTGGTCCAAACAGTTTGGCATGCTAATACCATATAAACGCCTCAAAATTACATTCCGTTTTTAACGAGCAAACGCATTTTCTGTCTCCGTTCCTTATTGAAATGTAGCCAAACATGAGAGCTCAGGGCTGAGTAGGTCTGCTGCAGAGGATTTGCTGGAAGATTAAATTTCACTCCATCTTACTACTTTTTTGTAAAAAAGCATTTTTGCAGTTCCTAAATAAGCGTAATAGTGGGAATGTATAATGGCTGACATTACCTTTCACTGTAATTATTTCATAAGTGCATTGCTTGTGAAGTTTGTCGCCATCACAAAGAGCGCATCGATATTGTCCAGAGTCATTCCAGAGCAGAGGGGAGATGTTCAGTGAAAATTTGTTGCCGGACCCACTCTTTACTTCAGACCGATTTCCAAAGTGCTCCAGGTCTGAGCCAGACCGTTTGCAGTCTCCTTCAGACCCAGTCTGTCCTGAACCAGGCCGTTTGCAGTCTCCTTCAGACCCAGTCTGTCCTGAACCAGGCCGTTTGCAGTCTTCTTCAGACCCAGTCTGTCTCCAGCTCCAAAAGCCCTCAAGCCTTTTTGGTGTTAGATGTTCACAAAAGAGATGCAACGAGCCGGTCCTGCTGATTCTGTACACAGGCGTGCTATCCTTTACACCTGGGAAAAAATAATACATTCGCTTGATATGTATGTATGTATGTACAGTATGTATGTGCATATAATTACAGTTAAAATGATATTCAAACATAATAGGGTTGCATATATTTCTGCTTATAAAACGTATTAAAATTTGAATGATTATTTAACTACTTTTCAACTCTGTACATGTAATTTGTATTATATAATTCAATATTGTAATGTTTCAATCTGTAATATGTGATTCAATACTGTATTTGCCCAGCTGTTCCAGTTTCACTGCAGATTTGTTTTGTTCTGTTCCATTGATACAGTAGTATAGGCCTTCGTTTATCTTCTGGAAGTTTTCCACCAGCAGATCTGCAGTGCCGTTGACCACTAATGTCTTGATGTTACTTGATGTCTGATTGGAGTCCCATTCCCACTTCGGAAGAAAACTTCTCTTTGATGTGCAACGTAACATGGCATCCAATCCACGCAGTACCTGGATGACTTTATCTAGCAGAACAAACATTAAAATGGTTTCCACGCATTCACAAATAATTCAGCCAAATACACAACCAACCAATTCTTGAAATCAGATGGAAATATTATGCACTTCTACACCCGAAAGCTTTTCACAAGAGATGACCGTTACTCTGAAACAGCCCTGCTATGTAACCCTTTCGATTGTCAGATGTTAACTTACCTTTTGCAAAAACAGGAGTATATTCTGGTGTAAGAAACAACAGAATCCAGCAACCAATGGTAAAATGATGAATCATTGTTTAATATTGAAGTGTGCATCTGATGGTGTCAGGGATTATTGCTCATGAGCAAAGCAGAGTGGAACTCCACATCATGCTTCCTCTCAGCAAGGAGGTGGGTGCAGTAATATCACTTCACCCTGTAAGATATATATATATATATATATATATATATATATATATATACACGTCACAGAAGGAAGCTAGCCTTAGCCACCAACTGTAGGATAATCACTTCCTTTTGTCACTCAGAAAAGCAAACAAAAAAACTCGAGTCCAGTTAGAAAGAGCCTGCTTGTCATCATTTGATTTCAAAAGCAAAGTTTAATTTATAAAAATGTGCAGTACCCTTCCTTCAGTTATTATATTTCCTTATTGTATCTGTAATTGTATTTCTTTTTTGGTTCATAGTTGCTGCTTAAAATTTTTGATTTTTAACTTCATGGGGCCATGAGGGTGATTTCATCTCCAACACAACATCCATCATCGCACAAAGTGCAGTTAGCTCCACCAAGTGCGGAATGTTCCATTGAATAGAACCCAGACCTCCTATGGCGAAAATAAATAATGAAGTATAAAGACAAAAAAACATTCATGTGTAAACAACAAAAGGAAATAAAGTGAATCATAGTCTAAAATGGCAGGCCACATTCAAACATGAGGTGTGAAATGGGTTGGAGAGCAACACCACGCATATCCTGCCACAACGATGGTGCAAGCTATTGCCCCCTCACTCACCGGTTACACCGCTCATAGTCCACAAAATAAACCAAATGAACATTATTTTAATGCATTATTATGTATTAATATTATATTATTACATTACACCCATTTCACAAACATGGATTGGCATGAAGTAGTGGAGAACATCAGTGTTCTTCTCAGGATACATTTGGAGAACGCTAGAAATATCTAGAAATATTAAGGACAAATTTGGAGAAGGGTAAAAATATTTAGCAAATCTTAAAAATTTAACAAATTGATGCATTTAAGTTCTTTCTTCTTTTTTTGATTCACTCCCCCCCCCCCCCCTCCCCAAAATGTTTACTCCTGTGTTGCTATGTGCTCTTTCTGAAACCCCCATGGAACAAAAACCATAGTAAGTGTGAATATTGCACCTTATTTTTTTATTTTTTAGCAGGGTGATGTGTTTGGTATGAGCTTTTCACACAGAGCTGTGTGGTTGGGGACATTTTTAAATAAACAAATAAATAAAAAGTGAGCGGACATGGGGAGGGCAGGACTGAGGCCTATCTGGCTGATTAAGTTGTTATTAACTTCAGAATGATAATGAAGGGACCCTCCAATGAAGAGGGGATGGTGCTGGGTCAATCCCCCATCCCCCCCACGAATGCACAAATGCATCTTTATTAGATGCACCATGTTCTTCATATACTATACCTTCAGAACGATGGTTAATGTCCACATATGGGGGCGACATAGCTCAGGAGGTAAGACCGATTGTCTGGCAGTCAGAGGGTTGCCGGTTCAAAGCCCGCCCTGGGCGTGGCGAAGTGTCCTTGAGCAAGACACCTAACCCCTAACTGCTCTGGCGAATGAGAGGCATCAATTGTACAGCGCTTTGGATAAAAGCGCTGTATAAATGCAGTCCATTTACCATTTACATAGGACTTGAGAGCAACACTGCCACCTGCTGGTTCACCCATGAAATAAAACAACAGCCACAAAAAAAAAAAAGAAAAGAAAAGGAAAACAGCACACCACCGGTTTGCTTGACTCCATGGATTTTACATGTTCATGATCCAGTGGCTCAATCCAGTGTTCACTCTCTTACTATGAGGCAGTGCTGAGTAGCATTGATAGCATCATCAGGTATTGTGGTCACTAAAGAAAGTATGTATTTTCTTACTTGGAGCCATAGAGAATGGAAAACAACAGGTCAAAATCTGAAATTATGAATTTTTCTAGAAATTACCTGTAAAAAATTTTAGCCCTATTTTTTATTTTGCAGAGACTGTTCATACACCTAGTTCAGAAAAATATATAAACCTATATAGGAGACTACCAAGAGCCAGAGAAATGGCCACCAGTTATCATGCTTACAAAACTACAACACCATTTTTTTTACATTTTATGACATTTCCCATTTTAAATCAGCATCGCATGCGCATATTAATTACGCTAAAAAGGTTGATCCATAGGTTTAAAAAGCACAAAATGGCCTCCATTACTTTGCTGCTTGAACCTGATGGTTACCAAGAATCTGCGCTTAAGACAGTTTTTTCATCCTAACCAGCTAGCATGCAGTGTTTGAATGTTTCCAACTTACCAATTTCTTACCTACAGACAAGAGTGCTGATATACAATAAAACAGCACTGGAGCGTTTTAGCAGATGCTCTCATCCAGAGGGAGTTACACAATTTTTAAAATAGCATTTACCTTGCATCCATTTATAAAGCTGGATATATACTGAAGCGATGCAGGTTGAGTACCTTGCTCAAGGGTACAACGGCAGTGTCCTACCCAGGAATCAAACCGATGATCTTTAGGTTACTAGACCAGCTCCTTACCCATTATACTGCACTGCCACCCTACATAAACATCCATCAGTGCCCAACTAAATAAGCCTACTTTATCTCAGACACCGACAGGTGCACCTGATAGCAGATCAGAACAAAAAAATGTTATTACGGGACAGAATTCTATGTTTTTTAAAGGTTAAATTTGCCTTGGAAATGAAGAATACCCCTAGCATGAGCACTATTGATGTATTGGTTACTAGTATAATAATAAAATAAGATGAATTGGCCGTAGTTCTTGTCGTCGGAGAAGACCCGCGTCGATGACTTCCTGCAGCCACGTCAAACGAGTGTGGCGGGACTTTGACCCACCCTCTCACCTACAAGCCAGCGAAGCTCAGACGCTTCGAACATCCATTACTGACAGGAGAGGGAAGGTTGTGCAAACAGCCCGGCATTTGTTCCGACTATCACCGCTAGGTGGCGCATGCGAGCTTCCTGATGAACACAGAAATTGCACACAATTTCAGACGCCCCCCCCCCCCATTAATTTTATGGCAGATTGTACGAGCTTATTTGACAAAAGATTCCTTATTCTGAACCCACTTACTCCTGTCAAACTCATTGGTGAGCGAGTTTGGTTTTTAAAACTAATTTTTCATGTTATTAAACGTGCCATGATCCAGAAGTAATGACATTGACCATGTGATTTTTCAAGGGTTTGTGATTAGATCCCAATAAGACAACATTGAGTTGTTCTCCTTAGATTATAAAAAATATATCTTAATTGTGTGCAGTCAGTTAGCTAGATTGAGTTCCTGTCACGTACTGAGGGAACACATTTCACATCTACATTACAAAACTGTACACTGGCCTTATGTTCATTTTCTGATGAGTAAGTACATATAGACTTCATAAAGTGCAGATAATGCCTTCACGAACACGCTGTTAATCATCTGCAAAGCATTCGCCAGATGCAGTGACGGTGTTATGCAACACTGCAGTGGGCTACAATACATTATACATTCGACTTGTGATGCCACCGCTCTACCACAAATTAAGTTTATGTTCAGAAATTTTTGTGACTCGGTGAACCCCTTAGAACAGTTTGACTGATGATTAAGTTAAACGTGACTTTACACATTACGTTCATTCAATCAACTTTACTAATAGCCTACCTATATCGAAAAATGCTATTAAGATATTATGTAAAACTCTGTTTTATTAATTTGTATGTATATATTAATTTCAAATGTGACCAAGTCATGAATGTAAAACGATCCCCCGATTGGTTTTGCCAATGTTTCTAACCATCCAAGAAAACTATTTGGTGGTCTGTGGGGAGACGTCTTCTTTCCATCTGCAGCAAGCATGAGGGGAAAAATCTGAAAAACAGAAAGTTACTGCTTTGCTATTGGTCCGCTGGAATGCCTCAACCAATCACCTGCTGAATATGGCGTATCTTCTGATGACAATAAACGTGCTTTTATGATAAACTACCGAGAGATCAGGTACAAAACAACCTTGAAAATTTTCTGGGAGACTTCTGAACGACCAAAAGTGGTAAGTAATATTTTTGCATAAGACATATTTTTGACAATTAGCTTATTTTGTTTTAAAGAACATATCTAGCTTGCTTTACCTTCTTGTATACATTAATCATCTCAATCGTTCTCGTCACATTTCCATTACATAAATAATTGTCGTTACTGTGCCGCACGTTACAAATTAAGACAATCCGACAGTCACGTAAACACTTGGCGTTTCAATTTCAGTTAATAAGCAACTGAAACTAATTTCTATTGAGCTTTGAGTGTCAGATTCCAGTTGTTGTGGAAGCCGTTCGTGAACTTAGTTCAGCAGTTTTGACATTATCTATGCGTTATTACAAATAGCCTACTTAGCATTGCATCTAATAAATAACAAGCTAGTTATAGTGAACATTGTAGGCTACTGTTGAATAATAGGCCTACGCGTAATCGTTGTGCTGTTTGTCTGAAGTATAGTTAGTAGCCTATTGTATCGTTTCCTTTACCAAAACACAAGTCGGTAAATTGTAAGTTGACTAATGTTCCCTTGCGATTCCCCAAGTCAAAATGGGACGAGTGCGCTTGCGAATCAAGGTTTGATGACATAACGATCCTGTAAGAATGCGTTTTATATCACGAGCTGCACAACAGATTTAGGCATTTTAGTTTTCTTGGCTCTGGCAAGTAAATGTGATTGAAGGGAGGAATTCGGTTTAATCTTGCGACTGCTTTTGGATTCCGTTGACAATGTAGGTCGGTGCAAACTCATGCAGTAGGTGCGTGGTGAACACCGCTGTACTGTAATTTCGAAAACAAGTATACATGTTGCGAATGTAATGCCAGTATTATTTACGCGTGTTTTGTGAACCGCAAAACACAATTTACACGTGGTTTATAAAACAAATCTTGTTTTACAGATATCAAGTGTGGTTAAAGTTCACATTCACAGTTTTTATAAAGGGGCATTTTTAAAATACATTTCGGTTTCACCATTTTTCACCATTACAGCACTGTTTACACACACCCCCATTTCAGGGCACCATAAGGTTTGGGACAATTGACATCACAGGTGTTTCTGATTGGTCAGGTGTGTTCAGTTACTTCCTTAGTGAAGGTATTAGAAAGCTTTCCATCTACTTAGTGTCTAGTCTTGATTCTATACTTTTGATTGCCTGTGTTATTACCGCTTGTCAATGAAAGTTAAGAAAGCCATTATGAAAGTGCGAATTATTGAAAAAACAAACAAAAACAGTCAGAGCTCTTCAGAAAAAACTTAAGGCAACGAACCCCTGAATCAAGCAGGAAGATTGCTGCTGTACAGGCCTGGCAGAGAAGAGGCTTCAGGCAGTCTCTGCATGCAAAAGATATGCAACAAAGTATTAAACATGGATACTTTAATTTACATAACATCAATATGTCCCAAACGTTATGGTGCCCTGAAATGGGAGGTTGTGTATAAGAAGTGCTGTAATTTCTACATGGTGAAACCAAAGCGTGTAAAGAATACCCTTACATAAAAGTAGAGAATGTTCACGAGAATTGTGTGATTACAAGTCTGACAGAGCCGTATGTACGCACGCAATTTAATAACTCATTTCTTTGTGATGTAGTCTACCCTTTCTCTGGCTTGTGAAGTGTAATTACATGTTGTGGTGCTGGGAGCAGTAATGCGCAGAGAATATCCTTTTTTTTCCCTGAAGACATGAAGGAACAAGTCAAACCCATCTCCCAAGATGGCCTGGACTTCGGGAAACCGGTAAGATCATTCAAATATTGAATTCCAGTGCTGTGATGCACAAGCACATATTACAAATACAGTGTTTACATATTTAAAAAGATAACAATACAATGAACTTGAGATTGTCATATTACTTAATTTACTGTTAAAATAAGTTTCATTTGTGTACCTGCAGAACACCTAGTGTGTTTACTGATCAGTGTGTCTTGTGTATTTATTACCCTTGAATACACAGTGGATTCATGTGTCATGACTTGTGAAGTAGACAGATCTTTGCTAGTGTACCGTTCTGCCGTGGTGACATTTTTCAGACACTGGTTGGCTTTTAAATACCTGCCATTTGCACCTGCTCGCACCTTCACCGGCTTCAGGTCTGACTCGTCCGGTTGGATTTTTCTCTTGTAACTGGCTGAGAGCACAGCAGAGAGAAAATGGTGGCAATTAAAGCTGAGGGACCCGCGCCAGAGTGAGCTGCCCGCGTGACTGGCACTGCGCTGCCCGTGTGACTGGCACTGCCCGTGTGACTGGCACTGCGCTGCCCGTGTGACTGGCACTGCGTTGTGTGACTGGCACTGTGACTGGCACTGCGCTGTGTGACTGGCACTGTGCTGCCCACGTGACTGGCACTGCGCTGCCCGTGTGACTGGCACTGCGCTGTGTGACTGGCACTGCACTGTGTGACTAGCACTGCGCTGTGTGACTGGCACTGCGCTGCCTGTGTGACTGGCACTGCGCTGCCTGTGTGACTGGCACTGCGCTGCCACTGTGACTGGCACTGCGCAGCCACTGTGACTGGCACTGCGCTGCCGGTGTGACTGTCACTGCGCAGCCACTGTGACTGGCATTGCGCTGCCACTTTGACTGCCACTGCGCTGCCTGTGTGACTGGCACTGAGCTGCCAGTGTGACTGGCACTGCGCTGCCCATGTGACTGGCACTGCGCTGCCCGTGTGACTGGCACTGCGCTGTGTGACTGGCACTGTGCTGTGTGACTGGCACTGTGCTGTGTGACTGGCACTGTGCTGCCCGTGTGACTGGCACTGCTCTGCCCGTGTGACTGGCACTGCGCTGCCCGTGTGACTGGCACTGCGCTGCCGGTGTGACTGGCACTGTGCTGTGTGACTGGCACTGCGCTGCCCGTGTGACTGGCACTGCGCTGCCCGTGTGACTGGCACTGAGCTGCCCGTGTGACTGGCACTGCGCTGTGTGACTGGCACTGTGCTGTGTGACTGGCACTGCGCTGCCCGTGTGACTGGCACTGCGCTGCCGGTGTGACTGGCACTGTGCTGTGTGACTGGCACTGCGCTGCCTGTGTGACTGGCACTGCGCTGCCCGTGTGACTGGCACTGCGCTGCCCGTGTGACTGGCACTGCGTTGTGTGACTGGCACTGTGACTGGCACTGCGCTGTGTGACTGGCACTGTGCTGCCCACGTGACTGGCACTGCGCTGCCCGTGTGACTGGCACTGCGCTGTGTGACTGGCACTGCACTGTGTGACTGGCACTGTGCTGCCTGTGTGACTGGCACTGCGCTGCCTGTGTGACTGGCACTGCGCTGCC
Source organism: Anguilla anguilla (assembly GCF_013347855.1). Lineage (NCBI taxonomy): Eukaryota > Metazoa > Chordata > Actinopteri > Anguilliformes > Anguillidae > Anguilla > Anguilla anguilla. The sequence continues at coordinate 2,107,519 of NC_049209.1, read as the reverse complement.
TGTGTGACTGGCACTGCGCTGCCACTGTGACTGGCACTGCGCAGCCACTGTGACTGGCACTGCGCTGCCGGTGTGACTGTCACTGCGCAGCCACTGTGACTGGCATTGCGCTGCCACTTTGACTGCCACTGCGCTGCCTGTGTGACTGGCACTGAGCTGCCAGTGTGACTGGCACTGCGCTGCCCGTGTGACTGGCACTGCGCTGTGTGACTGGCACTGAGCTGCCCGTGTGACTGGCACTGCGCTGTGTGACTGGCACTGTGCTGTGTGACTGGCACTGTGCTGTGTGACTGGCACTGTGCTGTGTGACTGGCACTGTGCTGCCCGTGTGACTGGCACTGCGCTGCCCGTGTGACTGGCACTGCTCTGCCCGTGTGACTGGCACTGCGCTGCCCGTGTGACTGGCACTGCGCTTCCCGTGTGACTGGCACTGTGCTGTGTGACTGGCACTGCGCTGCCCGTGTGACTGGCACTGCGCTGCCCGTGTGACTGGCACTGAGCTGCCCGTGTGACTGGCACTGCGCTGCCCGTGTGACTGGCACTGCGCTGCCCGTGTGACTGGCACTGCGCAGCCACTGTGACTGGCACTGTGCTGTGTGACTGGCACTGCGCTGCCGGTGTGACTGGCACTGCGCTGTGTGACTGGCACTGTGCTGCCCGTGTGACTGGCACTGCGCTGTGTGACTGGCACTGTGCTGCCCGTGTGACTGGCACTGTGCTGCTGGTGTGACTGGCACTGTGCTGCTGGTGTGACTGGCACTGCGCTGGGGAGATGTTAATGCCCAGAGGCCCACTGCTGCAGCCCGCTTAAACTCATTCTTAGAGACCGGAAGAGGAGGAGTACAGGAGGAAAAGAGGAGGAGAGGAGGAGTACAGGAGCAGGAAGAGAAGAGAAGTGACAGATGAGAAGAGGAGTGGAGGAGGAGGAAAGGAGGAGTGCAGGAGCAGGAAAGAAGGAGTGACAGATGAGAGGAGTGGAGGAGGAGTACAGGAGGAGGAAAGGAGGAGGGACAGATGAGGAGAGGAGTGGAGGAGGAGGAAAGGAGGAGAGCAGAAGGAGGAAAGGAGGAAGAAAGCAGGAGTGCAGGAAGAAGGAAGGAGGAGTGCAGGAGGAGTACAGGAGGAGGAGAGGAGGAGTACAGGAGGAGGAAAGGAGTACTGCAGGAAGAGGAAAGAACAGTGTAGTGCAGGGGTCTGAATATCCAGGCCTGGAGGGCTGCAGTCCCTGCTGGGTTTTGTGGTTTCCTTTCAGTTCCCAAGTGGGTAGAATAAGAGTCTTTGTTGTCTCCCTGTCGCCGTGCCAGCTGTGTTCAGTGTGGTGCTGTATGCAGTCACTCAGCACATTGCTCAGAAAGAGGGGCAGCCACCGTCAGCCAAGTAACATCCTTACCTGGCAGAAGCCTTTTGAAGGGTTGCTATTGGAAACCCCATGTCCTTTAGTCTGTGCGCCTCCACTCTCATCAGTACAGTCGCCTGTTGAGGTCGCCCTGAGGTCACCATTCCAATGTTGCCGTGCCGATTCCAAACCCGTCCGTTCTCTCACCCTGCAGGAGGCCACCGGAGGGCTCTGGGACTCCCTGAAGAAGGCGGCCTTCATCATCGGCTCCGGAATCTTCCTCCTGGCCGCGTTTGGGAACTCGATCACGTGGTAAAGTCCTCGTTCAGAGCTGGCGCCGGACGCGGGTTTGCGTGGGATATTGAGAGGGAATTCGTGCAGTGTTTTCACGTTTGGAATCCAGCGCTGAAGCTGGTTGTGTTTCAGGATCTTTAGCGGTGTAGACCCCGGCTGTACCCCTGGGGCGACAGGCCCGGTGCTGATTTGGATGGCTTTGGTGAGCTCTCTCCTGTTTTTTTGGGGTAGGCACCTGCAGCGCTTCTGGGGAGCTTCGGGGGATTTTTGGCAGACTCAGTGGACCAAACTGCACCTGCTGTTCGGGGGTTATGAGTGGGCCTTGTTCTTCATGGGTGAGTAGACCCGGCGAGCCCCCCCACCCCCCCAGCACGGGGAACGGGCCTGGGAGACAGAAACCCTGCTGGACATACCGCTCGGTTAGGTCACACTGCAATGCTAAGCCCAAATCCTGACTGAGCACGCATCATGTGACCTTGAGTGAAGGCTCCTGGGTGATGGCGGGCGGACGAAACGATGCAAGCTGAAAGGGGAGGCGCTGTCTGTCTGTACTCCACACCACATGGGCCAAGCCTGTGTGTGAATTTAGAGCAGGTGCCACTTTAGGGCCTACTGTTGGATAGGGGGGAGGAGGTACTGACCCCCATTTGTAACAAGGGTAAGAAGTAGCATGGAATGGATTGGACTTGTTTTGCAATGAGGATTATTCTCGCTAGAATAATTAGAAATGCAGCATATTCCACTGGTTCCACTCATTCATAAAGGTAACCGACTTGTGAGCGGTTTGTTGTGAATCCCGGCCCTCGTGAATCCCAATCCTTATGAATCCCGACCCTCGTGAATCCCGGCCCTCGTGAATCCCAATCCTCATGAATCCCGGCCCTCGTGAATCCCAATCCTTATGAATCCCAACCCTCGTGAATCCCGGCCCTCGTGAATCCCGGCCCTCGTGAATCCCAACCCTTGTGAACCCCGACCCTCGTGAAACCTGCTGTTTTTGCGCCGCTCAGAATCCGTATGAGCAGCACTGTGCCACCGGCACACAGTGTCTAGGGCACCCTGCTCACACCCAGTTTCTGATTGGTGCACATACAAAAAAAATTTCTCCAGTGCACCTATAGTTAGATCTCTGGCACCGTGGGCTGACGAGAACGCTGTGTACCCCCCCCCGCCCCGCCCCGCCCCGCCCCCCCCCCGCAGGGTCCATGATCGTGCCCACGGCAGCCTTCTGGCTCTTCAACGCCCTGCTCATGGTGGCCGACTCCACGGGGAGGCCCGTCTTCATCACCCGCTACAGGATCCAGGTGGACAAGAACAGTCCGGTACGGTCACGTCTCCCCCCCCCCCTCCCGAAACTCTAATCGCCCCGCTGCCGCAGTTACCACGAGTCAGCAGAATATGCAGGATCGCGGCTGGGGGTTACTGCAGTTCAGGTTATTACAGTTTGTTATATTCTTTCACTACACTGATAAGATTGACGGGTGCAGTGCTTGATAAATTGATGATGTTTCATATGACATATTGATCTTACTGATCTGGGCTCCAGTAGGTTTATGGAGGACATCCAGGACATAGACATGGGAGTTCGAATTTCACAAGTAACTCGATTACATACATAACTTTGCTTTATCAATCAAAGGTCTGTGCTTGCATGCAAGATCCTTGGTAAGATTAAAGACTATCAAATGCGCAGCTGTTTGCAGGGACTGTATCTGTGATGAACAGGCCTATCCACGCACTTTGGCACAGAGTACCAATTCAGCCAGACCGTGAGCACAGAACGATCCCAGAGAGGTTCAAGGGCCAATTTCACGTAAGGCCAGTGGCATCTGGCACAAGGGGTACTTGCGGTGAAAGTCGGCTCCATGGCAACATGAAATGCTCTGTAAGCAGGGAAACAGCTTTGAACAAGGAGCCCTTTGAAGTGCAGGTCTTTTCAACATTCTAAGCCAGTGTTCCAGAACCCCACTGCTTTCAGTCACCAGCAGTGATTGTGACATCAGCGCTAGAATGTTCAGTTAAGAGTATTCTAATCACAGGTTTGTGAACTTGCACATTAGGAACAGATTAATTAAAACTGAGGCATCTTCGTGTTAATCTTGTGCATTTCATATCATGTGTGGCAAAAAGCAATTTAGTTAATTTTTAAACCATGTCATTTGACGCAGTATTTTAATTCAATTTAATTAACTGAATGCTGAAGACTTCTGCGTAAGCAACCCGGAAAAAAACTGCCGTAATTTAAAGCGCAGATAATCCTAGATCAGAAGTTTTCAAAAAGGCTCATAAGCATCCAGTGGATTAGAAGTTAAAAAGGGCTATAATATACAAAAAAAGTTTTCCTATAAACAGTCATTGCATATCAAATCTGGCCAGGGACCCCCTACTGTGCCCCTGTTGAAAACGCAGGTCCTAGAGAATAACCCCAGGAGACCGGGCTCTGGTGTTCAGCTCGTTTAGCGGCTGGTGTTCAGGAGATGCGGTGCTCAGGAGCCGTGTGGCCGCGCACCTGCCGAGTGCCCCAGGTGACCGGTTCTCCTCCTCCTCCTGGGGCTCCCGCAGGTCGACCCGGCGAAGCTGCGGCACGCGGTGAAGACGGTGCTGTTCAACCAGGTGTTCCTGTCCATGCCCATGGTGTGGCTGGGCTTCCTGGTGATGAAGTGGAGAGGAGACCCCTGCGGTCTGGAGCTCCCCACCTTCCACCGGGGCCTGCTGGACCTGGCCGTCTGCGGCCTGCTGGAGGAAGTGCTGTTCTACTACTCCCACAGGCAAGAGCACATGCTGTACACTATATATACACACACCTGCTGGAGGAAGTGCTGTTCTACTACTCCCACAGGCAAGAGCACATACTGTACACTGTATACACACACACCTGCTGGAGGAAGTGCTGTTCTACTACTCCCACAGGCAAGAGCACATGCTGTACACTATATATACACACTCTACACTATACACGCACACCTGCTGGAGGAAGTGCTGTTCTACTACCACAGGCAAGAGCACATACTGTATACTATACACTATATATACACACACACCTGCTGGAGGAAGTGCTGTTCTACTACTCCCACAGGCAAAAGCACATGCTGTACACTATATATACACACTCTACACTATACACACACACCTGCTGGAGGAAGTGCTGTTCTACTACTCCCACAGGCAAGAGTACACACTATACACCCTATTATACACTATACACACTATATACGTACCTGCTGGAGGAAGTGCTGTTTACTACTCCCACAGGCAAAAGTACACACTATACACCCTATTATACACTATACACACTACACACACACTACACACCCTATTATACACCCTACACTATACACACTACACACTATACATACACACACACCTGCTGGAGGAAGTGCTGTTCTACTATTCCCACAGGCAAGTGCACATACTGTACACTATTCACCCTATTATACACTATACACACTATTTACACCCTACACTACACACACACCTGCTGGAGAAAGTGCTGTTCTACTACTCTCAGGCATGAGGACACACTGTACACACTATAGTACACAATACACACACCCTATACACTATACACACACGACACACACACACTACACACACACACACACCTGCTGGACGGTGGTCTTCTTCCATTCTCAGGCATGAGCACACATTAGACACCCTACACACAGACACACACTATATACTATATACACACACAATACCCACAACCTCTAACACACACACACACACACACCTGACAGTTCCCTGCTCTGAGTCCCTGCCTCCCATTCCAGGCTCTTTCACCACCCTGCCATCTACAAGCACGTCCACAAGATCCACCACGAGTGGACCGCCCCCATCGGCGTGGTGTCCCTGTACGCCCACCCGCTGGAGCACGTGGTCAGTGCACTCTTCTCCCGTTTCACTGCCGTCCCCTAGATGTCCACCTAGATCACCACCTAGATCACCACCTAAATCTCCACCTAGATCACCACCTAGATCACACCTAGATCACCCCTAGATCTCCACCTAGATCACCACCACTCATCTAAGAGAAAAGCTACAGGCTGACAGTGCATTAAACCTGCCCCAGTTTACGTAAATTCCCCCCCCCCCCCCCCCCCCCCCCCCATTTTAAAGATGGACAGGGTATTCAGCTTAGCGTGACTTACGTACTCCTGGAGAGCACGGTTCTCATAACAGGCAAGTCACATGCACAAACCACCCTTAATGTAACGTATCCCCTGTGTAATGACCAGTGCCTGCTGTTCTCTGACTGAAACGGGCACAGTACCAGTTTCCTCTGACTGCCCGGCCCGTGTGAGTTCACAGTTGCGTGTAAAATCACGGTCGTCATACCTGTTGAGTGAGGTGGTCTGCTAACCACCTCAACATCAGGCAGGACACTGGCTGTGAGACAGGACCTGCAGTGGCAGAGAGGGTCATGTTCCGAATTTAACGGACCCGTCTCGTGTGTGCCCCCCCCCCCCCCCTCCCCCCACCCCACAGCTGTCCAACATGCTCCCGGTCCTGATTGGTCCGGTTCTGCTGGGCTCCCATGTGGCCACCGTGTGCCTGTGGTTCACCATCGCCCTGCTGATCACCACCGTGTCCCACTGCGGCTACCACCTGCCCCTGCTGCCATCGCCCGAGTTCCACGACTTCCACCACCTCAAGTGAGTCTCACCTGCGCAACCCGCACACCCTGTGACCCAACTATGGGGACAGGGGGAAACAGTCTCACCTGCGCAACCCGCACACCCTGTGACCCAACTATGGGGACAGGGGGAAACAGTCTCACCTGCGCAACCCGCACACCATGTGACCCAACTATGGGGACAGGGGGAAACAGTCTCACCTGCGCAACCCGCACACCCTGTGACCCAACTATGGGGACAGGGGGAAACCTGAGATTAGGCTAAAGCCTGAGCACAGGTTAGCAGTGTGGTTATGGGTATGAGCACAGGTTAGCAGTGTGGTTATGGGTTGTGAGCGCAGGTTAGCACAGTGTGGTTATAGGTATCTGAGCGCAGGTTAGCAGTGTGGTTATGGGTTGTGAGCGCAGGTTAGCACAGTGTGGTTATAGGTATCTGAGCGCAGGTTAGCAGTGTGGTTATGGGTTGTGAGCGCAGGTAAGCACATTGTGGTTATGGGTTGTTAGCACAGTGTGGTTTTGGGTATGAGCGCAGGTAAGCCCTTGTGTTGAGAGCTGGCTAACACAGTGGTTATGGGAAACGGTGCACAGGTTAGCTCGTGTTGAGCGCAGGTAGGCTCTAGTGTTGAGTGCAGGTTGGCCCTTGTACTGAGCGCAGTCTCCCCCCCCCCCTTGCTGTGCAGGTTTAATCAGTGCTACGGCGTGCTGGGGGTGCTGGACCGACTGCACGGGACGGACACGGTCTTCAGACAGACGAAAGCGTACGACCGACACCTGCTGCTCCTCAGCCTCACCCCGCTGACCGAGACCATCCCGGACACGCCCAAGAAGAAGCAGTGATCCCCCGCCCCCCGCCCCACAGGAGGAAGGGCGCTCACCATCCTCTCCCTCCCTCCCTCCCTCGCCATTCACAGACTCGGCCGGGAAGCCGAAACAGACCCTTTTCTGAGAATTCTGATTTTACGCCTTTTAGGACTTCCACTGTTAAAAGATTTCAGCCGCTCCATCTGAAAGGAAACTTTCCGAGACGGTATTTTAATGCCAGGTTGCCTTACAGAATGATATGATGAATAGTCTGAGGAAATTTTATGCAAAACTAGAAATGAGCCTCAATTAGCAATATTTGCAATTGTGCTTGTAATTTGTCTTTAAACATGTCAGTTAATGGTTTTTAGATCACTGTAGATCACACTACGCTGCTCCATCAGAACGTTTTTGTCTGCATTGTGGACATATTTGATGATTTGTCCCAGTCTTCTACTACCAATACTAACTACCAGTGTGGAATTATGGGTAAATACTCAGGGAAAAGGTAAAGGTTACTCTTACAGTCCTAAGTAAATATATGCGTCTACCCATCCATCCATTTAACATGCTGAACACTGGTACTTTTTTGTGATTATCATATGAATGATTAAAAGGTTCATCTGCACATAGTCCAAACTGTAAAATTTCAAGGGAACTCTAGAAACCGACCTTTGCCCTGTACACAATCATTTCAGCAAACGGAATACAGACCGCTCTAAGTTTAGGAGATGACTGAGAATTGTGCTGTTCCCACTGCTGTCCGTTGGTCCAAGTCATAAATTGTATTTAATAAAATAAAATGTTTCATTGAAAATGTTGGGTGTCAGTGCACAGAGGAATTCTCATTATGGATTGGCTGAACAGTTGCGCAGAAATCACGGGACTCTCTAATAAGACGGCCATCGATTGGCTCTGGAAGGATATTACAGCAAGTCTGGAGTTTGCGGAGTTAAACGCTGTGGCCACCGGGCAGCACAAGCTGAAAATGTTTGAACAAAGTGATGAAATTTCATTCACACTCACACTCACACTCACACTCACACTCACACTCACACTCACACTCACACTCACACTCACACTCACACTCACACTCACACTCACACTCACACTCACACTCACACTCACACGCACACGCACACGCACACGCACACAATCAGAAAGTACTAAGAGACACTTGGCACAATCTTGGAGTGAAAATGAACCCAGTGGTCGATGCAATGGGGCCATTTTGTATAATGTACCCAAGAATCCCTCCAAGTGCTTTAACACAAAGAACCACTGCACAAATGCTGAATTTTCAGACAAACAAACTAAAGTATGACTGAAAAAATGCAGCAAAGTCCCCCCCCCTTGTGGAGAATAAAAAACACCTAGTCTTCAAAAGTTCAACAAAAAAAGAATGCAGAATTAAGAAAACACGCAAGTATCACATTTGGTGTTTAAGGTTTTTTTGTCCATTTTATTATTTTTTTTATTTATTAAGGAAAAGCATAATTACTACAAATTACAAATAACACTAATAGCCAATCACATCAGCCTAAAAAGCAGATATTATGAATATTAAATGTTATAATACAAGATCTCATTCAAGTATTTTACATTTTTCCATTTTATATATTTTTTTGTTCCGTTTTCATCTTTTTTTTTTATTCGCAACAAGTCTAGGATATTGTAATGGTTATGAACTATTAACATTATACTGGATCATATACAGCTATTTTATTTATATGGCTTAATGGAATTTTTTTGTCCTTTTTTGTCCCCAGACACTAACAGCCATTCACCCCTGAACCCTGAAACACAAATCCTAGTGTGTGAGCACCCGACTCTCAAACAGCTGGGCCTCGTTCCACTCCGACCTTCAGGGGCACACCAAAGAGCCAATAGAAACGGCTGCTGCTTAGCAGAGATTCTACCCATAATGCAACAGGGTCTGAAGCTCACAGCACTCCCTGCAGGGAGAGGGGACTCGCTGGCAGTGTGCAGTTGTCCGTGAGGAAGAGCGCCCCCTGGTGGATCGCGAGTGGCCAGGCCTTTGCTCTCATAGCCTCTCAGGGGATTTACGGACAATGTTTGGGTTTTGTGTTTTTTTTTTTTTTTTTGTTTGTTGTTGTTGAAGTAAACGATTCTTAAGCGATTCATCAATCATACAAGTCCTACAACCTCCTCATTTCACCCACAGCTCCCTTGAGTTACGCCCACAAAAAAAGTAAAATGAGAAGAAAGAAAAAAAAAAAACTGGAAAAAGCTTTAAAGAAAACAGGATTTAAATTGCCTGCACAATGTTGAGAATTTTTAGCAGATGGAAAATGAAGATAATGCATTTTAACAGAGGAACCGCTAGCGAATCACAGCCCCTCTGCCCGGGATCCGTTTCATAGGAGGCAGAAAGAGCAGAAATCTGTACCTTTTATGTGCCAAATCAAAAATACAGTTCCAAACGAGGGTCTTCTTACCGACTCAATGGCTACCATTAATAAAGACGGGAAAATCAACAAGGAGGTTTGACTTTGGCTCAAAACGCATGTGATGGAAGGTTTGAATTGCTGTCCAGTGAACACTCCTCTGCTTCACCATGCATGCAATTTGTAAACAAAATTAAATCTTTAAAATCTGCAATAACTATAATTTAGCCATGACTTTCTAAAAAAAAAAAAAAAAAAAAAAATTATTTTCTGTTTAAATGCCAGTTGACTCCTTAATATCAATTTCCCTTTATTTGTACTACGTTCCCATTTCTGAAGACCACAGAAGTGTCAACTAGAGTTCATAAGCAACACTGACATACCCATCTCCATAGCGGAGCTAGAACACAGCAAATTAAACTTAAAAAGCATTAAAAGATTATAAGAGACCATTTCGTTTAAAAAATAAAAAGATAAAGTACGTACACGTGTAAGGCGAATATATCATCTGTTCTATAAACAATAAAAGAACTAAAAGGGAGGGAGGTTTCATTTTTCTTCATTTGTTGAAATCACAATTCCATTAGGGGCCATAATTAACCTCTGATCTAATTGATACTGTTAGCACTCAGACAGGATGAGGATCATTTCATCCTTGCGAATCGTTATTTATGTATTTTTTTGATCACTGGTGTTCATTGGGTTTCTGTTGAGTCCATGAAAACGAGGTGGGGGTGAGAACCCCCTTCCCCCTCCCCCCCAACTCGAGCCACATTTGGGGCGTCCGTGTCCAGCGTGATGATGCCTGACAGTGTCTTCCTATTGGCCGAGCAGGAGAGGGAGGCGGGGCTCTCGGGGAGAAGATTCTAGAATAGTTTTTTTGTTTTTCTCACTTTTTTTTTTTTGAAACCATGCATTTCACGATGCGTCCGTGTTCGCAGTGGAGGCAGGGGGTGGGAAAGAGGGTCGCGGAACTCTCCGGAAAGGCCAATCCATGCACGGGCAGCCGCCCGGCTTCACCAGGGGAACACAGTGTCCCCCCCCGCCCCCTCCGACCCCCCCCACCACCAACACACCTGCTGAAAGCACCTGCTGGGGTAAGGTGTACTGTGACTACCTTTTTCTTTTCTTTTTTCTTATTTTTTTTCAAGTATTTGCAAACGCTGATTGCAGTCCTCCAGGAGTTTGATGACGATGGATGTATGTGCACTGTCCTCCCTGTGAAGGGGGGGGGGGGTGGGCTGGGGCGGGGGGGATGGAGGGGGCAGCGAAAGAGAGGAGGGGGGGCCAGGCGCACCCCCTTCCCTTACGAAGATTCAGCACAAAAAAGCCACAAACCGCAAACACGCCAAGGGGTCACGCGAGGCGTCCGTAACAGACTGAATGACACGTGGAAGACGAGCGGATGGGTGGGGCACACGGGGGGGGGGGGGCAGACGGGGGCACACAGGGGCAGACGGGGGGCGAGAGCTCGTGCTGGATCCTGACTCATGTTGCATATCGTAACTGAAATGCTGCACAATCGACAGTGAGGGCTGCTGCACAAGCAAAGCAAAAGAAGTGGGAAAAAAAGAAACCCGTTAATAAGGCAACTTTCAAAGATCCTGCTCAGCAAGAGGGACTGTTACAAGTCAGTTTTTTTTTCTCTTCCACTTTTTTCTTATTTTCTTCTTGCTTAATCCAGCCCCAAAACCAGCCAAGTCCGTTTTTACTTTCAAAGCATCAGTGTCCAATTCACCTCTTCACCAAAAAACAAAACAAAAAAATAAAATAAAATCCATACACAGAGAACGGACTCTTGCATCCTCGAGCCAACACAACTGTGTCGGATGGAAAGGGGGTCCAACCATGAAAAGGGTTACAGGATCTGCTCCGGCCCGTTGAGCAGCAAATCCACCAAAAAAAAAGGGGGGGGGAGATTAAAATTCAAGGTTCGCGCAAAAATAAAAATCCAATGAAACAAGCACATGACACTTCTTCATCCTTTCAGTAGTCTTTCCGTCTTTTCTCTTCAAGACAAAATGTTGCTGTTTGATTAAAATAACCCCCCCCCCACCCAAAAAAAAAAGAAAAAAAGAAAGATGTTAAAAGGAAGAGCGTTGTGTTTCTCAATCGTGAGCCATTGGTTTAGGAAGCCTTCTCTTCATGCGTGTGGGACCGTCTGGACCCCCCCCCCCCCCCCGCAGCAAAAAACGTGAACGTGAAGGACCAGGCCCCCCCGGCCCGGGGCTACATGGGCGCCTTGCTGTCCGGCGCGGCGGCCCGCGGGCCCGTTGTTTTGGCATCGTCTCGGGCGGCCCCCGGCTGGAGCGGGGCAGGGGCGGGACCCGACTGGCTGGCGGGACGGCTGGAGGGCAGGGAGGGGTGCCGGCGTCGGCCCTCTCCGCTCGAGGGGTGTCTCTTCCGCCCCCCCTCCTCCATCGGCGGCTGCAACGACAGCGAAAATCAGCGACCCGCGCCCAGAAGCCTCGCCTCACAGACTCCAGACTCACTGACACTTCTACGGTGGCCCGCAAAGACACTTCTACGGTGGCCCGCAAGGAAACTTCTACGGTGGCCCGCAAGGACACTTCTACGGTGGCCCGCAAGGACATTTCTACGGTGGCCCGCAAGGACATTTCTACAGTGGCCACAAGGACACTTCTACAGTGGCCACAAGGACACTTCTACGGTGGCCACAAGGACACTACTACGGTGGCCGCAAGGACACTTCTACGGTGGCCCGCAAGGACACTTCTACGGTGGCCACAAGGACACTTCTACGGTGGCCCGCAAGGACATTTCTACGGTGGCCCGCAAGGACACTTCTACAGTGGCCACAAGGACACTTCTACGGTGGCCCTCAAGGACACTTCCACGGTGGCCCGCAAAGTTTGTGCCTTCGGTTTTTGAAGCGTAATCATTCATTCGCACCATTAAAAAAAATGTACTTAGAGCTTGTTTCACTAACACCACATTCAAGGACACTTCTCCATGTAGCTACACTTTCACAAACAGGAAGAGCGTTCACTCATAATTTTGACCTGTGACTAAGCACTCCCAAATTAAACTCGGCACTCCGTACACAGCAGTGTACGCACAAGCGCCGACACTGCGCACAGAAAACTGAACAAAAAAAACGCTGATGTTTAAAAAAAAAAAAAAAAACTTGGTTTAATGGTTTCGTACTTACATCAACTCTGAAGTCCTCAAGGCGTTTGAACTTGCTTAGATACTCCTGCAGTTTGGGGTCAATGTCCATGTTTTTAGCTTTGGAATATTTAAGAAATGCCCAAAACTTCTCAAGTCCGTACAGCTGACCTGTGGGGAATACGAGTAGGAGGAGGGTTAGCGGGTTAGCGGTTAGCGTTTCGTGAACAGCGCTAGCCGCCGCGGTAAGCGCGCGGCGCGAAAGCTCACCAGCTTCGTAGTCCTTCACGGTCTCCTCCTGGAAGTCTCTGAAGATGTCCGGCCTGAACTTCCGCTCCAGGCCGTAGCTGTAATACCTGAAGAGGCACTCGAGTCCATACCTGAGAGCGGGAAAACGAGCCGTTAGCACGCGGCGTCTGAACAAGCGCTACCCCCCACATTTCAACACTGTACGCCCCACTCAAACACCCAACACCAGCTCAAAACAGTTAGCACGCTGCGCCTAAACAACCGCTACCCCCCACATATCAACACTGTACGCCCCACTCAAACACCCAACACCAGCTCAAACCAGTTAGCACGCTGCGCCTAAACAACCCCTATCCCTCACATACCAACACTGTACGCCCCACTCAAACACCCAACACCAGCTCAAAACAGTTAGCACGCTGCGTCTGAACAAGCGCTACGCCCCACATATCAACACTGTACGCCCCACTCAAAACTGTTTACTGTACCGTTCAGTCTGAATCAACATGAGGACTCAATGTCAAAAGAGCCCAAATCCCTTTACTCATGGCATTAATGTTGTGTTAACAGAAAGTAACACAAATTAAACCCATATATTAAATGTAGATTCATTTCAGTTACTTTTTTTTTTTTTTTTAATTAATCTAGATTAGTGCCGGTAAATTAGTTTTCCTTTTGCAGTGCAGAAGTAGGCTTGGAGAGCTCTGAAATCAGCCATGTTCCACATATTTGTGCAGAGACTTTAGCTGAATCTCCAGAGCCTTCATTTGAGCTCATGAGATGAGTCAGCTTTTAGAGGCTCTCTGTTTAACTGACCTATGATCAGGATCAATGGGCAAGAGCTTCTGCCAATCTAATACTGCGGTATGTGTGTGTGCGCACGCGTGGCTGTGCATGCCCGTGTGTGTGTGTATCTGTGTGTGTGTGTGTGTGTGTATCTCTGTGTGTGTGTGTGTGTGTGTCTGTGTGTGCATATCTGAGTGTGTGTGTCTGTGTGTGCATATCTGAGTGTGTATGTGTGTGTGTGCATATGTGTGTATGTGTGTGTGTGTATCTCTGTGTGTGTGTCTGTGTGTGTGTGTGTCTCTGTGTGTGTGTCTGTGTGCATATCTGAGTGTGTGTGTGTGCGTGTGTGTGTGCATATCTGAGTGTGTGTGTGTGTGTCTGTGTGTGCATATCTGAGTGTGTGTGTCTGTGTGTGCATATCTGAGTGTGTGTGTGTGTGTGTGCGTGTGTGTGTATCTATCTGTGTGTGTGTGTGTGTGTGTGTGTGTATATGAGTGTGTGTGTGTGTGTGTGTGTGTGTCTGTGTGCATATCTGAGTGTGTGTGTGTGCGTGTGTATGTGAGTGTGTGTGTGAGTGTGAGTGCGTGTGCGTGTGTGTGTGTGCGTGTGAGTGTATATGAGTGTGTGTGTGTGTGTGTGTGTGTGTGTGTGTGTGTGTGTGTGTGAGATCGCGTCTCTCAGGTTGTATTTACCGGTAGCCCTCCTTGCCGTCCTCCACCACCAGCTGTGTGTGTGTGTATGTGAGTGTGTGTGTGTCTGTGAGATCGCGTCTCTCAGGTTGTATTTACCGGTAGCCCTCCTTGCCGTCCTCCACCACCAGCTGTGTGTGTGTGTGTATGTGAGTGTGTGTGTGTGTGTGTGTGTGTGTGTGAGATCACGTCTCTCAGGTTATATTTACCGGTAGCCCTCCTTGCCGTCCTCCACCACCAGCTGTCTGAACTCCTCGTACATCTTCCTGTTGAAGTGGTCGCGCAGGAAGAAGGACCAGAAGCGGAAGAGCGTGTTCATCTCCTGTGATTGGCCGATGCCCAGCCGCTTCCGCTCTGCGGGAGAAACGGGGAGACACGGTTACGCCACCGGGGTCACATGACCTCGCAAGAGAGCGAAAGGAAGACAGGAGCAGAGGGGGGAGAGGTCAGGAGACGGGGGAGGGAATAAGAGGTGCGCCCGTGGGGTTAGCGCAAACAGGGTTAGCGCTCGCAGGGTTAGCGCAAACAGGGTTAGCGCTCGCGGGGTTAGCGCTCATGGGGTTAGCGCTCGTGGAGTTAGCACACACAGGGTTAGCACACACAGGGTTAGCGCTCGCAGGGTTAGCGCTCCTGGAGTTAGCACACATAGGGTTAGCGCTCGTGGAGTTAGCACACACAGGGTTAGCGCTCGCGGGGTTAGCGCTCGCGGCGCCGGCTCCTCGGCGTACCGTTGAGGCAGCGTCGGCGGTACTTGTGGTAGACGTGCTGCGTGAAGCCGTTCTCCTTCAGCAGCTCGTGGGAGGGGTGCTGGAATTTGGGGAGCGATTGAGGTGTGCAGCCGTAGTTCCCCAAGACCGGGGTGCCTTCCGACGGGCTGGCGTTGGAGCTGAAGGAAAAAGAGAAACGGAAAAATAAACAAACCGTAAAATTCATACGTTTACATGCTCAAACACACGCGCAGATTTGCACCACTGAGAACAGGGCGTGAGCTGGACGGTGAGAGGAGGAGACAGGTGTCAAACTGGCCTCCAGGGAGCGGGACTGGGAGCGGGGCAGGGAGGGGGGCAGGGGGCAGGGAGCGGGGGCTGGGAGCGGGGCAGGGAGCAGGGAGTGGGGGCTGGGAGTGGGGGCTGGGAGTGGGGCAGGGAGCAGGGCAGGGAGCGGGACAGGGGGCAGGGAGTGGGGGCTGGGAGCGGGGCAGGGAGCAGGGCAGGGAGCGGGAGGCAGGGAGCGGGGCAGGGGGCAGGGAGCGAGGCAGGGAGCGGGGCAGGGGGCAGGGAGCGAGGCAGGGAGCGGGGCAGGGGGCAGGGAGCGGGACAGGGAGCGGGACAGGGAGCAGGGCTGGGACCGGGGCGGGGGGCGGGGCGGGGCAGGGAGCGGGGCAGGGGGCAGGAAGCGAGGCAGGGAGCGGGGCAGGGGGCAGGGAGCGGGACAGGGAGCGGGACAGGGAGCGGGACAGGGAGCAGGACAGGGAGCAGGGCTGGGACCAGGGCGGGGGGCGGTTCTGGGCGGACCTGACGGAGGCGGTGCGGGACCGGTGCTCGCGGGAGTCCATGACCCAGCCCACGTGGCACTCCATGGGGGGGTTGGAGCTGTGCCGGGTCTTCCTCTTACGCGGCGTCTGGGGGGGGGGACAGAACCAGTCAGCGATGGAGCAGCAGACCCACACACACGCTGTTACACACACACACTCTCTTTCTCTCACACACACGCACGCACACCTCACACACGAGCACGAACTCACGCATGCACGGTCACACTCACAGCCCAAACACACACACATAAACACACCTCACACTCACACTCTCACACATTCTCTCTCTCACACACACACAAACTCTCACAAACACACCTCTCACACTCTCACACACACACACACACACCTTGGCATCGACGGGTCGCCCTTCCTTCACCACGGGGTAAAAGCGAGGCGTCTGCGTGGGGTCCTTTAGCCGGGGGGTGCGGGGCGTGCGGGGGGTGCGGGCGCTGCGGTAGTTGGGCGACTCGGGCACGGTGGTGGGCAGCGAGCGGGCTATCGTCGACGGCTCCGGCGCTCCGAACAGCTTGTTGGCCAAAGCGTCTGTGGGGACTGAGGAGGAGAGGAGAGCGTGAGCTCGCTTCACAGCCGCTACCCAGAGAGGGCTTTAGACACACACACACTGTTACACGCACGCACACACACACACACACTCTCTCCCTCACACACACACTGTTACACACACACACACACACACACAAACACCCTCACACACACACACACACACTGTTAAACACAAACACCCTCACACACACACACACACACACACACACACACACACACACTAAGACATCACACTTCCAGTCCCATCTGCCCCTGTGTACCAACTCCATGCCAGTCTTAAGAAGTGCTAATCTGAGATAAGAACATTAGCGGCTCCTCTGTAGCATGAGTTTGTGGTTTTTAAGGGTCCCTCCCCCCCCCCTCCTTAAAGACTGCACTTACTCTGCTGGGGCCGGGGGGGTCCGGGGGGAACCTCCTGATTGGGGTCCACGGGAGGTTCGGGGGTCAGGCAGTCAAACTGCTCTCGGCTGATCAGGTGCACCTTCTTAAAGTTCTCCACCTCTTGCTGCGTGGAGACAGAGAGAGAGAGAGAGAGAGAGAGAGGGAGAGAGAGAGAGGAGCGCAGTGCAGTTAGATAAGCTCTCATATCATACGTCTCCCCAATATACTAAATCCACACGAACGCAAAAGCTAAAATCCATTTATACATCAGCAAATCTCCAATTAAAAATCGAATGTGTTCCATTCTCTTTTTCAACAATTAAAAACAGAAGGTTAAACAAGATTGCTTCCCCTGGAATTGTCAATGATTTTAATCATAAAAACACAAACTCCTCACTGTACCAAAGTACTATCAGCAATACAGAGAGCAGAAACAGTATCTGGATGAACGAGGCATCAGGAACGAAGACATATAAGCTATCGTATAAACCGCCAACCCAAGGCAGTCGTCTGATGTGACTCCATTTTACACTCACAAAACTCTCTTCATCCCAGAGCACACCGACAACACAAACACTCACAAAACTCACATTTTCAGATCAAACATCCGCAGAAATAAAAGCAGCCTACCTCTGATACCTGGAGAGCCTTTTCTTCTCCCCCCCCCTCCCAAAAAAAAAGGAACCAGTGCGTGAGCAGTTAGGCCGAGAGCCTGGGCGGGGGGGGTTATTTATAAACAGGCCCGCTTCCCCGCACACAGCGCTAGCGCTGCTAGCCAAACACGGCACGTGAACAGCACAAAGAGAGGGGCCCCACAATGGGACAACAAACGCCCCCGCGCAGGGCCTGCCTGCGCCCCGTCCCGTCCAGAAACAGCCCCGTCCCGTCCAGAAACAGCCCCGCCCCGTCCCGTCCAGAAACAGCCCTTTCAGCCCGCCTCCGGGGCAGAAGAATAGGCACACAGCTGGAACCGCTCAGAACTGCCCACTTAAGTCACGGCTCAACCGTCAGAAAACCTGACAACGGGGTCCACGTGCTCCCGACGCCACGCCCCATTTTAAAGCGGCCCGTGAGGCGGCGGGGAGGGGGGGGCGGGTCTCACCTTGATGGTGGCGTACTCTGGCTCGTACGTGTCGTCCCACAGGTCCTGCTCGTAGTAGTACAGGC
Source organism: Anguilla anguilla (assembly GCF_013347855.1). Classification (NCBI taxonomy): domain Eukaryota; kingdom Metazoa; phylum Chordata; class Actinopteri; order Anguilliformes; family Anguillidae; genus Anguilla; species Anguilla anguilla. The sequence continues at coordinate 2,089,545 of NC_049209.1, read as the reverse complement.
CGTCGTTGATGACCTTGACCAGCTCGCTGGACAGCTTGGAGCGGGACGTGTGCTGGCCGGTGCGGTCCCCGCCCGGGTGCTTGCGCAGGTAGGGCGGCGTCTGCGTCACGATCAGGATCTTGTTGACGTCGCGGTCGTCGATCTCGCAGTCCGAGTCCTCGTCCGACCAGTCGGTGAAGGTGTTCCTGCGCCCGTCGATCTGCTCCATCTCCTCGTCGAACATGAAGTCCAGCTCCTCGGGCTCGTCCGGCTCGTCCCGGGGGGCGGAGCCTGAGGCGGGGGCGGGGCCGGGGGCGGGGTCGGGGCTAGCCTGCACGGGGGACCGGCTCTCCTCCACCTTCTGCGAGGAGGAGGAGGTCTGTCAGGGGAGAACACACACCAGCTGTCACCACAACAAATATTATAATAATCTTAATAATCAGCACAACAATAACAATTAATACAAGTAGAATTAATAACATAACATCAAGACTACAAACAGCATTTTAACACAGTAAGAACACAAGATCACAATGTGGAATCATACTGCACCGTTCAGGATCCCAACGTACATCACAGGGGACGGGGGTGGGCGGGGCTCACCCGAGCCCCCACCAATGGGCAGCCCCTGCGTGTGCCGGGGGCGGGGACGGTGGCCATTTTGCGGCGTCTCACCTTGGGTCGGGCAGGCGATGGGCGGGGCCTCTTCTTCACCTCGATCCAGGACTCGGAGTCCAGGTCGGGCAGGCTGGCGGACAGGCCCTTGGGCATGCTCTTCAGGTTGCTCACGTCCTCGCCCTTCGCCTGCGGGGGGGTGGGCGCCCGGGCGCTACCTGCAGCCGGGACAGCGTCCGTCAGACCAGCACACACCTGAGCACACCTACACACACCTGAGCATACCAGCACACACCTGAGCACACCTACACACACCTGAGCATACCTGAGCACACCTGCACACACACACACCTGAGCACACCTACACACACCTGAGCATACCTACACACACCTGAGCATACCAGCACACACCTGAGCACACCTACACACACCTGAGCACACCTACACACACCTGAGCATACCTGAGCACACCTGCACACACACACACCTGAGCACACCTACACACACCTGAGCATACCTACACACACCTGAGCATACCAGCACACACCTGAGCACACCTACACACACCTGAGCACACCTACACACACCTGAGCATACCTGAGCACACCTGCACACACACACACCTGAGCACACCTACACACACGAGCATACCTGCACACACCTGAGCACACCTACACACACCTGAGCATACCTACACACACCTGAGCACACCTACACACACCTGAGCACACCTGCACACACACACACCTGAGCACACCTACACACACCTGAGCATACCTACACACACCTGAGCACACCTACACACACCTGAGCATACCTGAGCACACCTGCACACACACACACCTGAGCACACCTACACACACGAGCATACCTGCACACACCTGAGCATACCTGCACACACACACACCTGCACACACCTGTACACACCTCCGCACACACACACACACCTGCGCAGACCTGTACACACCTGAACACACACACACCTGTGCATACCTGTACACACCAGTGCACACACCTGCAGACTGCAGCTCTTATACACACACCTACACACTGTAGCTCTTACACACACACACACACCTGTGCATACCTGTGCACACCTGTACACACACCTGCAGACTGCAGCTCTTACACACACACCTGCAGACTGCAGCTCTTACACACGCGGGGTTCACCTGTGGGTTTTTCGTAGGCTTGCCGGGGCACAAACTCGGGGCAGTTGATGAGCTGGGAGAAGTCGGTCTGGGTGTGGTCGGGGGCGGACAGCCCCGGCAGCGGCCACTTCTCCGGCTCCACCTTCCGCCGGATCTTCATGTCGATGATCTCCACCTCCTTACTGTCCTTCAGCGCCTGCAACCGTATCCAGCTACCGTCAGCTACCGTCAGCGTCCCCACAGTGACTGTCCCCACAGTGACCGTCCCCACAGCGACCTGCCCGCCGGTCCCCACAGTGACTGTCCCCACAGTGACTGTCCCCACAGTGACCGTCCCCACAGCGACCCGCCCTCCAGTTCCCACAGTGACCGTCCCCACAGCGACCGTCCCCACAGTGACTGTCCCCACAGTGACCGTCCCCACAGCGACCCGCCCGCCAGTCCCCACAGTGACCGTCCCCACAGCGACTGTCCCCACAGTGACCCGCCTGCCAGTCCCCACAGTGACCGTCCCCACAGTGACACACACACACACACGGGGCAGGGAGCCGCTCACCGGTCCCCACAGTGACACACACACACACACACACACACACACACGGGGCAGGGAGCCGCTCACTGGTCCCCACAGTGACACACACACACACACACACGGGGCAGGGAGCCGCTCACCGGTCCCCACAGTGACACACACACACACACACACACACACACACACGGGGCAGGGAGCCGCTCACCGGTCCCCACAGTGACACACACACACACACACACATGGGGCAGGGAGCCGCTCACCGGTCCCCACAGTGACACACACACACACACACACACACACACGGGGCAGGGAGCCGCTCACCGGTCCCCACAGTGACACACACACACACACACACGGGACAGGGAGCCGCTCACCGGTCCCCACAGTGACACACACACACACACACACACGGGGCAGGGAGCCGCTCACCGGTCCCCACAGTGACACACACACACACACACACACACACACACGGGGCAGGGAGCCGCTCACTGGTCCCCACAGTGACACACACACACACACACACACGGGGCAGGGAGCCGCTCACCTCCAGGATCAGGTTGATGTCGGTGGTGAGGGCCTGGACGCGGTGGAAGCTGGCGATCAGCGCCACGGGCAGGAAGCCCTCCTGGTCCATCTTCCGGCGCAGGAAGAAGTCGCGCTCCAGGTTGTCAATACTGAAGTAATACTCGCTGCAGCGGGAGAGAGAGAGAGAGACAGGCGTCCAAACGTTACCGCCACTGCACGCTCGCACGCACGCGCATTTCACACATGCCCAAACCGCTAGGCTAAGAATAGCGGTCCGTACTGGGCACATCTCACACTCCACCGCACTCGACTTCTCTGTGACCTCTGACCTTTAGGGGGAGAGGGTCAAAGGGGAAGGGGAGACCTTCGCTGCTCGTACTCACATCTGCCTCTTGATGTAGTCCTTGAGTAGGTCCTGGTCCACCGAGTACAGGTCGTTGCTGCTCATGTTGTCGTAGTAGTAGGTTACAGTACTGTTGAACTTCTGGCCGAAGGCCCCATCCTTTCCTTCGTAGACCTTGTAGCCATAGTGGTAGTCAAAATGCCCTGGTGGCAGGAGGGGAGAGAGTCGGATTAAAGGGCACGGGCGCGGTGGTGACACAGCTGGCAGGAGCGGGAGGGTGTACCAGCGGGGGGGCAGTGGGCTAGGGAGGGGGGCTTAAAGAACAGGCAAATATGTGTCCAAAGTTCACCGGTGGGGGCTTTAAATATCACATTCCCAAACTCTGACAAGAGGGGGGTGGAGAGAACACCACATGCTCCTTTGAGCAGAGAGAGAGAGAGAGAGAGAGAGAGAGAGCGCAAGCAAAACAGGGAGAGAGAAAGAAAGGGGAAGACAGGGATAGAGGAGAGAGAAAGAGTAGGAGCGAATGAGAGAAAAAAGGGACAGAAAAAGAAAGAGAAGGAAAGAGACAGAAAGAGAAACAGACAGAAAGAGAAACCGTTTCAGCTCAGTCCCTCCTCCACTTCCCTTACATACACACAGCCGCAGAGCATTTCCCCAGAGTAGAACCCCCACCCTACCGCCCCCCTCTCTCCCACCCCCCACCCCCACCCCCACACAGCTGGGGACAGTAACTGAATCTGGGGGATTTTACAGAGCATCTGTGCATGTGTGTAAGTTTGTGTGTGTGTGCGTGCGTGCGTGCGTGCGTGTGTGTGTGTGTGTGTGTGAAAGAGAGAGAGAGAGCGTGTGAGAGTAAGTGAATGTGTGAGAGTGCAAGAGTAAGAGTGTGTGGGTGTGAGAGAGAGAGTTGAGAGAGAGGAAGAATGTTGTGAGAGTACGAGACCAAGTGTGTGTGTGTGTGTGTGTGTGTGTGTGTGAAAAAGAGAGAGAGAGAGTGTTGGAGAGTAAGTGAATGTGTGTGAGAGAGTGCAAGAGTAAAAATGTGTGTGAGAGAGAGAGCTGAGAGAGGAAAAACGTATGTGAGAGTGCGAGACCGTGTGTGTGTGTGTGTGTGTGTGAAAGAGAGAGAGAGAGAGTGTTGAAGAGTAAGTGAATGTGTGTGAGAGAGTGGAAAAGTAAGAATGCATGGGTGTGAGAGAGAGAGAAAGATAGAGAGGAAGAATGTATGTGAGAGTACAAGACCGTGTGTGTGTGTGTACACAGGTGAAACGTTTTGTTCAAGGTCACATATAAGAACATTGAGATCAGCCTGACGGCACACAGATGAGCTTAAAAACTCTAAACATGATGAAGGAAGTGTCAGCAGGAAGGGCACCACATGCAGCATTTGGGGGCATTTCAGCCAATCACGTACCTCTGCTGCCTCCTCTGCCGCGCCCCCGGCCCCGCCCCCGGCCCCGCCCGCGCCCCCGGAAGCCGCCGCGGAAGGGGGCGCCCTCGCTCTTCACGCTGGACACCTCGTCGTGGTCGTCCCGCCACTCCCGCTCGTACTTCCCGCTGTGCCAGTCTGCAGCAGCGTCGACAGGAAACACCGTCAGCCAATCAGAGCGCAGCGAAACCGTACAGCGTACCGTGTGTGTGTGTCTGTGTGAGAGTGCGCGAGTGTGTGTGTGTGTGTGCCTCTGTGCCTGGGCGCTTCTGCGTGCGTGTGCGTGTGAGAGTGTGTGTGCGTGCGCGCGCGCGTGTGTGTGTGTATGCGTTTGTGTGTGTGCCTCTGTACGTGGGCGTGTGTGAGAGTGTGAGTGTGCGTGGCAGTGTATGCACAAGTGTGAAGATGTGCGTGTGTATAATTAGTGCAACATGCGCAGACACACACAAAGTAGTATTTCCTCTACTGTATACAGATACATACTGATATGTATTGGCAGACTGTGTGTCCATTTCTCTATTTCCTGACTGTCACTCAAGGCTGAATTTGGGGAAGGCCCCCCCCCCCTCACCTCTCAGCTCATTCCGGTTGTTAGGGGGCATCCGGGGGGGCTCGTTCTGGCGGGTGTTGTTCCTGGACGCCGAGCGCTCTCTGGGACCCTCCGACTTCACTTCGATCATGAGGGGGACCCACCTGTGCTTGTTACCTGAGAGAATGGAGAAAGCAGAGAGAGGGGGGTCAACCTGTCTTCCGTTATACCGCGCAGAGCAGCACAGCACACGCAAAATAATCACGAAATCATTCACCCTCACAGCCATGCGTTCAACCGCACGCACACAGTTCTCTAAAAGTTTCAGGAAAAACGAATGCATTTAATTAGGACTTTCAGGGGCGTTTTCAACGCGTCCTTGTGAGTGCTGCTATTCCGCTGCTGGCCAGCAGGGGGACTCAGCAGGCCGTGCTGGCGGCGCAGGGAGGCGCTGGAAAGGACTCCGGCCAAGAATGACGTGGCCCTGCTGGGACCCAGAGACCAAAGAGTGAGAGCACAGCGGGAAGGAGGAGGACGGGAAAACGCCTGCGGAACACTCCTACTCCTCCTGCACCTCCCTCCTACTCCTGCTCCTCCTCCTACACCACCCTCCTCCACCTGCTCCTCCTACACCTCCCTCCTACTCCCGCTCCTCCTCGCTTGCTCGCTCCAGGCAGGACCGCTGGCAAACGCTGGAAAACGCTGGCTAATGAAAGTCTAACTTCCTTTAAGTTAAAATAAACACTTCCAAAATTCCTCTAGGCTCATTCAAGCTCTTTTTTTACTGGACTTCCTGGATGTTGGACAGATGTGTGGGTCAGAGGAGAGCCGAGGTTTTATAAGGTCAGACGAGGCCAGAAAGAATTTGTGAAAGAAACATTTTTTTATTTTTTGTATTCTGACCCAGAAGTTGTTCTCTGGGATGGCTAAGAAAGGGACCAGGAGCCCCAATTTTAACTTCCCACTCGCTCACTCGCTCGCTCATAAGCTCACCCACTCAATCACTCACGCACTCGTACAAACACCGCACAACCTTTCCTCCTCCCTAATGTGGGTCAGTACTCTGGTCGTTAGAATTTAAGACTGACAGAAATGACCTCCTGCCCTCCCCCATGATGCCCCCCCCGCCCCGCCCCACCCCTCCGCCCCCCCCCCCACACCCACCTTTCTTCTTCTGCCCGTTTTTCTGCGAGTCCTCATCTCCGTTCTTTTCCTCTCCGGAATCGTCCGACTTGGCCTTCTGGTTCTCCTTGCTCTCCTCGCTCTCCCTCTTCTCCTTGGACTCCTTCTTCACGATCACTTTCTTGGGCACCTGGAGCGTATCAGAGGGCCGGCGTTAAACGAGGAAGACGATGATGACGAAGGGTTTTGCCGACGTCGCCAGTGCGAAGGCCGAGCTGATCAAGCTGCCTACAGATGCACTGAGACAGTAGAGCACTGTAGAGTGCTCTAAACCGTCTTCAGAACAGGACTGAACCGAACGCAAACAGGGCTTAATTAAACGAGCCACAGAAATGGATGCTACACACGTGACAGGGTTGGGCTGATAACATTTTCGCGTTTCACCAACGGCGAGGAATCAGCCGTCATGCAGCGTCACCAACGGAGACGCAGGCGCCTCGTACAACCGTCAATACACGACAACACACACGAGCGGGCAGTCTGATTTTCCTGAGTGCAGCCCACTGCAAATTCTCCGTGGGTGGGATCACTATAACACACACACAGTGGCATTCCATAGATTAGCACAGTCCGCTCACCCACTGTAACGTTGCACTCCATGCAGAGAAACGTTTCACGCGCAGCTGCGTCGTATCGTGCAGCAGCTGAGACGGAACCACACACACACAGTGCATCACTCGGGCTTACTTTAGCCCAGGTGTACACAAGCACCTTCACAACGTCAAGCCCAACTTTTGGACTAAGAACCCGATGAACCGCAACAGCAAAAACAAACCCAATGAACCGCAAAAGCAAACATGAAGGCCCCTCTCAGGCCCTGGCGTTGCACATTACTGATTCTTTTTCAGTAGCAGCAACACCAGGAAGTAGCCTCATATCTGCATGGGTTCCACGTTGCTACGATGCTAACGCTACAAAGCTAAAGCTACAAAGCTAAAGCTACAATGCTAAAGCTACAATGCTAATGCTACAATGCTAAAGCTACAATGCTAACGATAGAAAGCTAATGCTACAAAGCTAATGCGACAATGCTAATGCTACAATCTGACAGTCTGCCTGTGTTTCTAACACACAGGGATCTTCCAGTAATTTCGCAATCGCAGCAAAGACAGTTCATTTACTTTACCGTAGCAGATAAGAATCCCCCAGTCCACAGATCACTGCGTCAATATATAAACCGCCCCCTCTCAGGAACTCCACTCTAGCACTACCATCATTTTACAGACCCTGCAAGTGTTTATGAACATGTCTGAATGTTCAGTTATCCAGCTAACTCGATAATCCTGCTCTGTGATACAGGGTTTTACTCAGTGCAGTTATCCAGCTAACTCAGTAATCCTGCTCAGTGATACAGGGTTTTACTCAGTGCAGTTATCCAGCTAACTCAGTAATCCTGCTCTGTGATACAGGGTTTTACACAGTGCAGTTATCCAGCTAACTCAGTAATCCTGCTCTGTGATACAGGGTTTTACTCAGTGCAGTTATCCAGCTAACTCAGTCGTCCTGCTCTGTGATACAGGGTTTTAACTCAATGCAGTTATCCAGCTAACTCAGTAATCCTGCTCTGTGATACAGGGTTTTAACTCAATGCAGTTATCCAGCTAACTCAGTAATCCTGCTCTGTGATACAGGGTTTTAACTCAATGCAGTTATCCAGCTAACTCAGTAATCCTGCTCTGTGATACAGGGTTTTACTCAGCGCAGTTATCCAGCTAACTCAGTCGTCCTGCTTCGTGAAACACTGCCCACAGGACAGTGATCGCGTAAGAATGCCGAACGGCACTAACGGGAACGCGGTATCGCTGCTGCAGTCGCCGTTATCGGAATGTTTCTCTGCGTATCCCGGGACTGAACTCCGGGGACGCACGCCCCTGTGCGTTTACGCTCGACAGCAACCGCAGGGCGGAGAGGAAGGGCTCGTCCAGCTCTTCAAAGGGTCGCTCTGGACACCCCCCATGCAGACGAGAACCCTGCTCTCCGCTACTGCACGGGCTCCAGCGAGGGGGTCAAGGGGCACCCCTGGCGGACGGGACAGGACGGGACGGACGGAAGGGGGAGGTTGATTGGGGTAGATTTGGGGGTGGGGGGGGGCAGGTCTGGTGCATTGGAGTAGATTAGGGGGTGGGGGGGGTGCAGGCCTGGTGCATTGGGGTAGATTTGGGGGTGGGTGGGGGGCAGGTCTGGTGCATTGCTGCAGCTTTGGGGGTGGGGGGGGGGAGTGGGGGCAGAGTAAATTTATTACTGGAACAATCCTCGTTATTAATGACCTTTGGAGACCAACGGCGAACACAGGGAGCTTGTGCTCGAGCACTCGGGCCAAAGCCAAGCCTTCCGTCGAGAGCTTCTGGATCGCTCTCCTCGTAACTGTGTACATTTCAGCAGCCAGAGAAAAATGCCAGAGGAAGAAGTGATCATCTCATTCCATGCTCAGCCCCACGCATGCCGGTATGCAACTCGCGGCTCCATTTCTCTTCTTTGGTTAGGAGGCGAGGCTGGAATTCACACGCGCTATTAATAGCCAAAAGCCTACTACGCTGCGACTACCGTGCGACATAATCACGACCATTTTCAAAGCCGAGGAAAAAAAAACACAAAAAAAAAAAAAACAGTCAAACGCAAGTCAGCAATTATACAACGCACTCAACAGGCAGTGCAGATTAGCGTAATCATATTAATGATTAATCCAGCGTGATAACCTTCTCATAATTTCTCCCCCTGATCACAAGGAGCTGAATGTAACAATGTACCTTGTTCCCTTTTTTAGATTAAATCAACAGTGGGCATAAGCACACAGGGCAGTGAATCAGGCCTGCCCCGTGTCCCAGGGGCAGCACACTTACTGGGGATCTGTGTCTGGGGCCTACTTCTCTGACCGGCCTGACCAACGTGCCACCAGACCCAGGCCGGGGCGCAGACTGAATCTACGCAGAGGGGGACACAAGTCAGCTTTTTAACAGGAGCACAAAACCCACGTCTGTCGGCTTGTCAAAGGAAAGAAAGAAAGAAAAAATAAAAACAAAAGGCATTTTTGTCCCAAAATGACAACACACAGAAAACAAGGCACAAATACGGATACGGTTGTTGTTTGAAAATAAAAAGCTCCATTTTGTTTTCACCAAAAGCCTCAGCCCTCCTCACCCCAGGGGAGGGCAAATTATGTGAAAAGGCCTCAAATATTTGGCAGATTGGGCAGAAATACAGGCTTCTGGGAGAGAGGCGCTGGCCCTTTAAGAGACCCACAGCCAGGCAGGGGAAGTGACCAATCAGGTGCGGTGCTCAGGGGGGAAGGCGGGGCCAGAGAGGAGTGGGCTCCTCCGCTCTCTCCCTGCAGAGCGAGCCGGTCTCCCCCCCGAAAATAGCCGCAGGGCCCCGGTCGCGGGGGTGGCGGGGTGGCGGGGGGGACCCCTAAAAGGACATCCCATCTGTAGGGACCCGGGGCGGGTTATTCCTGGCTCCAGCGTGACCTACATCGCGTCCCGCGGCTGGCAGGAGAGAACCCCCGACCCTTTCCTAAAAAAGGCGGTTACCGGGGGGTCAGCCTTCCGCCGCGGCTGAATATCACACACACACATCGCGCACACACACACATCGCGCACACACACACACACATCGCGCACAAATAGCATCTGGGTGACTCTTATGCAATGGGCGTGAAATTAATAGCTCCGCGATGCCCCCGCCCCCGCCCCCACCTCCACCCCACCTCCACCCCAACCCCATCGCCATCCCCATCCCCCCCTCCTGCTCCCCAAACCCAAAGGGATCCCGCCCCTCAGCTGATGCGGGGGGGTCGGTTCGCAGGTAGGTTTCACCTGCCGAGAGGACGCTGGTGACCCCCAGCCTGGAGATGGTCAGTGTAGAGATATCCCCCCACCGCGGACTGTATTCGGTGTGTAATAAGCCTGACCACACTGCCCCGGGCATGGCTATACACCGGGGAATTCTGCGCCCACATCCCATTAAATGAGATTACCCATCATTCAGCACTCCGCACCAGAGGTCTTCCTTCAAACGGCACAGCCCACCTGCGATTTCCACCAATGAGACGATCCCTTTTGGTGGCACACTCCAGACAGGAGGCTCCCTTCCCCAAGTCTTCCTGTACTCTGTCCAGGAGTCTTTTTTTGGAGGGGGAGGACGTGGGGGGGGGGGGGGGGGGGAGGGGGAACGCGGCTCACGCAGAGTTCGGGGGGCGGGGCTTACCTGCATGTCCTTAGTCGCGATCTCGCCCGGCGTCGGCCAGTTGTTGGCGTCGCCGAAATCTCCGACCTATCGGGAGGGAGGAGGCGGAGATCAATCAAAGACCAGACCCCAAAAAAAACCAAAAAAAAAACCAACCGTTCACTTTCAGTTTCTTATGGGTGACTCAGCACAACTGCAGAATTCGGCAAGTGTGAACGCCCACATCGGGAGCTAGCGAAGGCACAGCATTCACACCGCCCGCCCACCCGTCCCGCCCGCCCGCCCGCCCGTCCAGCGAAATTCCACAGTCCGGTCCCTGCATTTCAGCGTGCCCTATAAGAGACCCCCTACCCCTTCCCCACCCTATCCCAGGCTGCACCACGGGCCCTAAAGACAACGGGCAAGGTCTGCCGTTTCCTCCGCTGCAGCGACTCACGGAAGACCTGAGCAAACCAACACTCGAACCCGACCCTCGAATCCAAATTCCTTTTCTCCCCGGGTCATTAACGTAACAGTGAGCGCTGCTGATTGGCCAGGCGGTCTTCACACCTGACTCCCAGGTAAAGGGAGGGGGGGACACCGGCAGCCTTTCATGGCCCTCGAGGCCCGTTACTGGAGTAAGAGGTCCTCAGCGGGACAGGGGGATTTGGGGGGGGGGGGGGGGGGTACTCACCTTTCCTCCTCTCCTGGGACGTGGGTTGCCCGCTCTCACCACCCTGGCTGGCACTGGTGGTTCTGGGGAGGGGGGGGGGGGGACAAAAAAGCACAAGTGAGATGTTTGACCAATCAAAACCAAGCTTTCATCCTACTGGGGGAAGGGAGGGAGGGGTGTGGGTGGGCAGGCAAGAGTTTGGGGAATTAAGAAAGACAGCTTTAACAGCCAGAGTTGATTTTTTTTTTAGTATTCATGAGTCATGGCCCATGTTTAAGTAGGAAGAAGATCGCTCAGAGGAACAATGGCTTCCTTAAAAGCAAACGGAGTTAAGATCTCCTTTGGTTCACTACTGAGAAACAGAAATACCATAAAAAACACATGCACCCTCAAAAAGGAAACAAACCAAACTATTATAAGGGAATTGGTCGTAGTTTGAAAGAGCATCATACTGAGCAGGACTCTGTATCTCAAATCTTCGCAAAAATCTACTCGGGCACAGCCCTGCCACAGATTCAGAATCAGGGTCACTTATAAAACCGGAGAAACCGAAGACTTGAATTTCTGCCAGGTTATAAAACCGTTACACGGCGCGACCTCGTGTCGGAAACCAACGTCAAGGAATCCACGAGCTTACGACGTAAAACGCTCTGCATTCTTAAGACCTGAGCTAAAGAATGCTAAACTTACGGGACTGATGGATCTTTCAAGTCTGTCGCAATTTCCACTGTGTGTTTGGGCACAGCATGCAAACTACAGCACAATGGATGACTATTTCCACATTAAAAATAGCTTAAGCCCGACTTTCGACGATGGACACTTCGGTCCTGAGCCCTCTGACAGACTCATCTCCCCGATCATGCAGTAACTGCACTAAAAGTCATTAGAATGCAATTAAAAGACTTCAGTTCCGATTTTGAAAGCAAAAAAGGAGAAGGATTCTTTCCCTCAAGAACAAGAAATCTTAATTCACCAAAAATACAGTATCGTTTAAGTTTTGGGAACCTCAAAATGTCTTCATTTACTTAAAGTATATCTCATCACCCAAAGACATAAATGTACTCGGATACAAATTTGTAACATTGTCAGCCAATAGGTAAATCTTACCAACGGTACCCAGTGAATTAACGGCTTTCAAGCTACCATTATTTCTCATTTCTATGAAAGTCTAAAAAGTTTTACAGTTCATTCAAAATCCACCCCACCCGGCTATTTCCAGGCTCCATCTTGCATTTTTACATATCTAGTATTGGGCCGGTACAGGAATTCACCTTTATCCACAAACTTGACCCCTGACCCTTAAACTGTAGTTCATAATTACAATGAACGGCAAACTTTAGTTCACAGGACATAAAAGACATCTGTAATAATGAGACGGGTTGAACTGACTCTCTGGAAGTTGCAGCTTGTCTGTAAAGCAGGGGTCCTCAATATTACCCAAAAAAGGCTGGTGTAGGTGCAGGCTTTCATTCCAACCAAGCAACAACACACCTGGCTCTAACAATCAACCACTAGAGTCTTTGCTAAGGACCCTGATTAGTAGAATCAGGTGTGTTGCAGAATCATCACTGCTTGGTTGGAACGAAAGCCTGCACCCACACCGGCCCTTTCTGGATGAGATTGAGGACCCCTGCTGTAAAGCATTATCAGAAAGGTTTGTGCAACTCATAGACAGTTATGGGCCAAGCAACAGGTCACTCCAGTCTGATGTGTTTAAGAAAGGCAGCTATATCTTGGTTAAAAGGGATTTGACAAATGTTCCATTTTGGTAGGACTAGATCAATACAGGAAGAAGTCCATATTTGGAAATTAAATGTTCAGTTAAGCACATCGCGAGGTGAGTCATCCCCCCCCCGTCTAAACGGGTTAGCAGAACACCTTTGGAAGACTGACAGTCAGAACCCAAAGTCGGGCCTAATCCAAGGCGACAGCAATTACACAAGAAGCAAACACGTCCGACAAAACTTTCATTTAAAAGCGTAAACTTCCCTCAGCTACTGACAACCAGAACAGGCCCTTCACCAAGATTGATTGATTGATTCTCTCACTCTCTCTCACACACTCTCTCTCTCTCTCACACACACTCACTCACTCTCAGTCACACACACACACACACACACTCACAAACACTGCGGATGCTCCAAACTGTTATGTTCACAGCATTTGCTTTTGCATAAATTGTGTACTCTGCTTAACATACAGACAGAAGGACACACAGCTATCTTTACACTCCGATACCCACAGGAAGCCCGAAATTAATCATGCTCCAAACTTCTGAAAGATCAAAAGCTTCCAACATGCTCCGAACACATAACCTGAACAGCCAGTCAGAAATTCCATAGGACAGAAACCATGTCATTGCTTTTTTAAAAACCCGGATGTCCCTCAGCAGGGGAAGCACATGGCGTTTGCGTTCGACAGAACAGCCGCGACGCACAGAGCTCACAGAATAACGAGCAGAAGCAAGATGGTCTGACCTTAACGGTTGGGGTGGGGTGGGGGGGTGGGGGGGGAATTCATCTGCTGACATTTTAAATCATCTCAAAATATTAGTGGCAGTTGTCCAAGATTAGACGTCGTTCGCGGCATGGTCATGGTTTTAGACTAGTGGTCAAATATTGGGCAGCGTGGCATGGACTTGGCCATGAAATCTCACACCCGCCAGTGTGCACTTATTTGATGTTTATGTGGTACTTGAAGGTGGGGGGGAAAAAAAAGGGGGGTGATGTTGGCCCTCATCCCTCCTTTTTGGCGAGTGTCTGACAGCCAACATCGCCCCAAACCGTAGAGCTGTTCCTTGGCCAGCCAGGAGCTCACCAGTGCTCTCTTCTTAGCGATATTCCAATCCAAATAGTTGACTTTTTGCCCAAGCCTAAGACTGTTTTTGTTTCGTTCATTTCTTCAGCCTCATAATGGCTTCCTCCACTCGCGCGCTCGAGGTTCTCCCGAGATACACACCCAACCAAACTGTGAGCCTTTGATAAGGTGTGGGCAAATGGAGACAGGAGCTGGTAAAGCAGCAGAGGCAGAATAAAACCTTAGAGCTGAGGCCCAGGCTGAGGCCACGCTCACAACAACAAGGTCTGGGGGCATCAAATCCAAATTAGCATTTAAAAAAATGACCAGCAAAAATTTCCAAAATACACACAGATGGGTTACATTTATGACCGGAATGCTGACCTTAAAACTAAAAATAGAGTGATGATCCTATTATAAACACAAAGCAAGACCATGCTGGAAGACACTTCTGAAAACGTAGGGTGCCTAGTCAACTGCAGCAGACATCGGAACTTAGTACGGAGTATGAGCGGAGCATGTGGGCTAAATCTGGCCCGTGGGAACATCGGGGGGGGGACTCTGTATTCAGAGGAGCCTGTGAGGACCGAACGAACAGGCCTGAAATGCCAGTAGCTCCATGAGAACGGGACCACGCCCACACACTCAGCAAATACACGTGTGAAATGAGACATAAACGAGAAATGCGATTACGCTGGGGCCTTAAAATCAAGTTTTTAAAGGTTCTAAAAACCAATTTCATGTTCAGGTACTTGTATTCTGTAATGTTAATAAAAAAATAATTTAAAAAAACTTTTCTATTAGTTTGCCCGATTCATAAAATCTATAACTGAACATTTTATTTCCTGAAGATAAAAAGCAGGCTAATATTATACGTGCATACTTTTTTAGGGTTAAATTAAATTCAGCATGTACCCCCAGTGGCACTTGTTCTAGGATTCCGTTCTCTTGGTGCACACAGGGGTCAGAACAGACTCTGCTAGGCCCGATTCTCCCAATTACGTTAGCGAATAAACTCAACGTGCACAGTGAAATACCACGACTGGCTGCACGCCTTCCCAACAACACGAAAATGAAGTTATAACAAGACCAGGTCAAAACCTAGTACATGGCTGGACCGGCCGACCAATGGTCTAACTTCATAACTCGGCCGACCAGTGGTGTAACTTCATCACTCAGTCAGTCAGTCACAGACGTTCGCAGTCCACAGGATTAAAGGCACACAGCGCTCCGGACACGCGCCCCTGTGGAATATGGGCGAGACACAACGAGTGACATTCCACAGAGAGCTACATAACTGTACCGCAGGAATATCACAGGCCCGCTGTTATGTCACAAGTCATCACCAACTCTCAGAATTACAAAACGCATCACCCCCCCCCCCCCCCCCCACCCCACCCGGGGGCAAACCGATGCACGTATCTGTGAAATACCCTTCATAATGGGGCCACAGCAGAACCCAGGACGAACGCTCAATTAGCCCCTTAGAGGAGCGAGATCGCAGACACGCGATTGGAATGTTCTCAACTTGACATTCTGATGATGATGTCACAGTCACTGCCGGTGATTGAACAGTGATGAAGTTCTAGAACACTGACTTAGAATTTTTTTGCGGGGGGAACCTTCCAAAAAACCTACTCTTCAAAAGGGTCCATCCATCCAGCCAATTCTGAGCACAGAAATAAACCAGCAGAATTAAGCAGTTAACCACAGACAACCATCAGCCCTTTATGCAGCAAGAATCAAGAGTGCTGGAATCCTATGGTTGATATTATAATCATGATTGTGCATGCAAAACATTTATGCACCAGTCACTAGTGCTTTTTGTTATGAATAATTTGGCTGAATTGTAGAGGGTTCTGAGCAGGCCTCCCTATATAAGCACAGTTTCAAAAGCAAAGCAGTGCATATTTGGTGATTTTTTTTGGACCAACGGCATAAAAACAACAAAACCTACAATTAAGTGTTCTGGCTGCTTCAGGGTTTGGACCCCTAAATACCAGGTCTGATTAACACAGCCCCCCCCCCCCCCCCCCCCCCCCCCCCCCCCCCAAGCACGCCCCCCCCCCCTTCATATCAGAACTGTCTAATATAAGAAAATAAAGTCGCTGCTTCTTAAACATGGCCGCCACAAACCAATGAGCTCTATCTCCTCATTTCCTCACTGACTATTATTATTCTTTATGTGCTGTTCAAAATATACAGCCATAACTTCTGCATCAATGTTGAGGGCTGCAAGACACTTAAAAAATATCACACGGTGGTCATTTTGTTAGATGCTGCGACTGCAATATGACTTGTGACAGAACAAATATTAAAAAGGTGAGCCACTTGCAGTTTTCTCCTGACATGACTAAGCACACACTCAGCAGGTCTGGCTTCAAGACGGCTCACAGGAATAAAGGCACCTGCACCATAACCATAAATATATATACACAAAGATAAATCAACAGATCTCCAACATTTTATTTACCTGATCGGACCTTTAAAATCAATCCTTCAGGCTATACTGGTATCCCAACAGCAGTTATAATCTGGAACGCACATAACTTCAGACACTGTAGAGACAAGCCAATCAAGTTGGTCATACAAAAACTGACAGGGCTGACAGCGTATTCTATTAGAGGAAGTAAACCCACAATTTTACATTCCTCAACTATTTCAGCTAGCGGGCTAGCTAGAGAAATCCGTAGGTAGCACAAGCACAGACACTACTGTGCGATTGCCAGAAGCAAAGAAAGCCTTTAGTTCATGAATAAAAGATAGCCACTGCAAGCAGGGCCCGCAGACAGACACTTAAACAGAGCTTCCAAGTGATCTTTTGGCACCCAGTCTGTTTACGTTCACATCCACCTCAGTTCGACTGAATGACTTCATCTTCGAGCTTAAAAGGTCCGGCGTTTGTTCCACGCCGCCTAGTGAAGGAGGACCCTTCTGACTGACCAAACGTCTCCAGAGCGCCGGCAGCGCAGAGGCAGGAGCGTCGCTCCACGAGCCAGACGCAAACCCACCTCTCCCATTTCGTCCTACTGACCGAGCGTCAAGAAACCGCTAACGCTAGCTCCAGTCCAGCCACAGCCCGCGCGCTTTTCAGCCTGAACTACTGAGAACGTAGCGTGACACCATTTTACTTTCCATTCAACTTCAGCCACAGGCAGGGGTGACATGTCTTTGTACAAGTTTGCATTCTGGCCACCGCAAGAGCAGCTCACAGCGAAACAATTCAGTCACAGACCAGCCCACTGAGATAAGTACTACTGCAAATAAAGCAACAATGACTGCGGCTCTTTTTAATCCACAGATCCATTTCAGGTGCTCTTTTGGTTCCTCACATTTAATTCCTTTCAAGAAACCTGCCGCTCCACCAGCAAGGAATATGACACATGTAAGCATTTAAAAAAAAAACCCACACAATCTCCAAAAATGAAAATTGTGGGGGAGAGGTGTTCCAGAGTCCACAGGGCAGGCAACTCTGAATCCCCTCCCCCTCCCCCCCCCCCGCAGTTGTGGATTTGGTTCCCTGCCATGGTAATTTTGGTACAGAAAATGCCCCCTGTCCATAATGCAGTCTCCTTTACCACTGTCAGAATAAATGCTAATTATAAATTATATATAGAAGGTGGACTGTTCAATCTCCTTTAAAAAAACAAAACAACTCTTGCACTCATTTTGCAATTTGACACAAAGCTGAAGACCTAGATTTTAAATACAGGCAACCAGGCCAGCGCCATATTAAGTTTCTGACTACAGTGCACATGCACTCCTGTACGCCAAATAAGTTCTCCAACGCAAAAACCCTCCTGGGCAGAAATGATTCCTTTATTAAACCTCCAAAGGTCTTCTGAGGATACACACCCTGGGGCGGAGGGGGAATTAAAGTGAACACAGGTAGCCGTCTAGTTTCTCTCGCGAACAAAGGAACTGCACTTGCTGGTCGGTCCCTTAAATGATCACGAATCGTTCCAGAGAAGAAGCAGTGGTGAAGCAGCTCTCATTTGGTCAGACAGAATGGACAACATGGACGGCAGAATGCACACGGACAGTTATGGAAAGTATAAAGCATAACCAGAGTCACTCTACAAGAAGATGAAGGAATGTTTCACATAGACTGAAGGTTGTTAGAGCTCACAAGGACCACAGGAGGCGGGGTAACATTGTTCCCAGTTTGTCTGGGTTTAATTTAACCCTGGGTTGCTCACCTGTCCAAAGCCCTGCACTGCAGCATAAACACACAGTCCAGCACGGAACACTGGTGATCACAGGGCAGCGGGTCATTGCCAGAAGCGGGTGATTGGCTGTAGTGGGTGATTGGCTGTAGGACTGCCCAATGAGGCCCCAGTTGTCAGTCACCATGCAAAAGCAGCAACTGTGATTGGACGCACAGCGTCGATCTGCCTGGCAGCCGGACGCAGGTTTGATAGGTGACACAGGCTGGCTTGTGTTGTGCTGAACTGACAGACTCTGCCGCAGCTATGGATGGGTCTTACAGACACAGCTATAGGGGACTGCAAAACACAGGACCTCTTTAAACAGATCCATGCAAGCACTAATATAGCCTACTACCTTGGCATTTTCAAACTTCGATATCATCATTTTTTCTGATCAATATATGATGAAGCCAAAAAGTAAAATCATAAAAATTATGTCCTGATATTAATATTTCTGCCTGAACATGTGAGTGAACGCAAAACAGAAAGAATAATTGAGGAGGTGGGCGTAGGGGGGAGGCAGAATATTTACAGAGCAACTTAATCGAAACGCACAACCCTAACAAACGGTAACTCGAGCAGCCAGTAAATGTGTCAGGTGTCACTTTCACCATTTAGACAGGAACGCAAACACAACGCCGCGGCGATCATCTAAATGAGCGTCGTTTGTGGGCCCTTTTAAAATGCAGACTGCGTACGGACAGCGTTTCAGCGCAGCGCAGCGCAGGATTTCTCCCTAAAAAATACACCACCGCGGTTCATCCAGTCATTCCTTCTCCCCCTCATGCCAACTGCAGAAAGAGAAACAGACCTATTTTAACACAACCGTCCAGAAGACGGCCGTTGGGCGAGGCCCAGGCCTCGGACACTCAGGGGACGAACGGTCGGGATTCTCTGCTGCTGCTGCCAGAGCGGTTTTATTATTTAATGTGATTAAGACTGTCACCGGCAACACAGCACGTCATCAATACACCCATATACTGCCCCGTCTGAGAGAGAAGTCCCGTCCATGCAGCCTGTGCTCAGACTGTGCTCAGACTGCGCTCAGACTGCGCTCAGACTGCGCTCAGACTGCGCTCAGACTGCGCTCAGACTGTGCTCAGAAACACAGGCCCAGTCCACTGCAAGGCACTGAGCACTGAAGCCCTTCAGCCGAGTAGCAATATTAACGCGAGCACACAGCTAACGCTCCTGCGCTGACAGGTCACACACCGTTCCTCATTCACAGTCAGTTCAGTTTAATCGATTAATAACGTAAACACATGAAGACCTAACGGTCTGAAGGGTCCATCTGAAGAAGAACTTCAGTGAACTAAAAATGTACTTTTAGTGTCTCAATGTACGCACCAAAAAAAACCTTCGCGCCTTTCGATGCTTGAATGGGGGGGGGGGGGGGGGCTAAGGAGAAATTAAGAGCATGAGTTAGCAGAGTAACCCCCCCCCGACCTGCCCCCACCCCCAAAAGCCCAACACCACAGGACTCATGATCTGCCAGCTAGCTTTACAGCTTTACCGGAATTCACACGTTAAAACAAAACAGTGCTGAGAAGAAGATGGTCTTTGTTCAAGAAGCTTGATTAGAAACATTGGCGATGGGGAGGGGGGGAAACATACAATAAGCAGCACCCGTGGGCCGTGCATCGAAGCTTTCATTGATTAATTTATGAGGGGAAAAAGCAGGATGAATTAAACCAGGAGGTAAAAGCTGACAAGTTGGGGCTTATAAATCATAGGCATGGAGTAAAAGCAGCTTTAACAGGGCTTTGCGTTCTGCACCGACTCCAGCGGTGCTATGGGTGACTGGTAAAGGAAGGGCCATTCCTACTGTTACAGGACATGGTCTGGAATAACCACACAGACCCCAGCGTCAGACACATACGAACCAAATCTTTATATGTACAATAATTTCTGTTTATTTTTAACCAGGGTTTCCCTTCAAACGTGGGCGTGAAACAGAGCAAAGCCGACAGAAGGCAAACTGGGGGTGGATTTGAATGCACGGAGCCGATAGGGCAGTGGAATGCGCTTTTCAGCAGCACAGCCAATCAGGATGGCCCCCTGGCCTCACTGATATGGCCATGAATTACCGTAGTGTTTCACAGGAAGATCAGCAAACCGAAGAGCATGGCTGCTGTCAACACCCAGCGGAGCCTGAAGCTGCACGCACATGCAGAAACACAATCATGGGCAAGATGCCTCCAGCTTCGCTTCAGAGTCAGCATTTAAACGCAACTTTCCAGCCTTATACATACACGTATATACATATGGAAAACAACACTGAGGTCATACCACAGTTACATTTAGACCAGCTTCATCAGATTACACATTAACTTTTACAGATAAATTTCCACAATTGTCTTCACTACAGTTGTTTTTTGTTCTCCTTTTATCAACAGTACTGATTGCGAGTATTGTTGATAAAAGTCAAGGTGGTTCCAAAACTACCTTCAGCCGAACACGGCTAAAACGATAAATGAAATCCAAAGAAATAATAAATAAAAATAAATCCTGTACGAGGTGAGTCTCGATGCACCTCAGGGCGCTACTTCACGAGCCTCCATCTTGGACAGTGATTTAGAGGGCACCAGACGCATCACTTCCTGTTTTCAAAGCAGACCCTTGAACTACGAACTGACAAATAAGGCGAGAACTTCACCCCCGTGTGTGTAAACAGCCACTATGAAATCACTCCGGGAAGGGGGGGGGTGGGGGTCAAAAAATGAAAACATTGTGCGAAGCTCACAGTTACAGGCCTGCATATTCAGACGGTAAAGCACATCGGTGAATATCTCCACTAGCAGGCCGGCGGTCCTTTCTACAGACGGCACCTGTGAGCGTTCACACTCCAGCCAAACGGACTGCGTTCCACGGACATCACAGGGTATTTAAAGGCCCGCAGCGAGGGGGGGGGCGGCCTCGAACCCCGTCCCCCCCGCGCCATTCGATCAGACGGGCACGTTCCAAAACCTTAAAGCAAGACCGCTGTCAGGTTACTTCAGTACTGCACAAATATTTCAGGTAAAAAAACATTTTAAAAACAATCCATCAGAGGACGGTTTTATGAAACAAAAACATCCAGGCCTGACTGTACAACACACAAGGCAGTGAGAGCGAAGACTGTATTTACATAACCCTCAACTGAAAACAGGTATGTACAGAAACGCAGATAACATGGGAAAGGCTCTAGTTCATCAACACTTTTTTCCCCAACAAAATTTTTTCCATACACACTTACAATATATACACCAACTAATATATACACTGTGGGCTCACAGCTTCATTTCACCATATTTAGTCCAAAACACATCATTTCAAAATAAAACTTTAGTTTGGCGAGCTTTACTTTTTGATGGCCTTATGTGAGGGTTAAAAAACCAATAAGATACAGATGATTTAATTTGGCCTGGATTAAGTTCAGAGTAACGGACTTGACACAGCTTGTCAAAAAAAACGGAGAAAAACTGAACTAATTTCAATCTGCCACTCATGATAAAATGCCACCAGACTTTCAGTAAACGAGGTGTGCGCGAAAGAAACCCACATGGACACGGAATACACATCCAAGGGCAGTTATTAGGCAGCCCAACCCAAAGCTCAGAGACAAAGTCATCACCAGCACACAAGGGGGCACCCCCAAATCAGCACCCCCAAATCATTGGGGGTAAAAAGAAAGGGGGGAAAAATGTTTAGTTACAAAAATGTAAAAAAAATTTTTTTTTAAAACTTTGATGGATATCCAGGTCAGCGCCCCCTCCCCCTCCCCCTCCCCCTCCCACCCCCCCTGAGATGCAGCCCACCTGTGAACACACATCAGCACACGGCCTGTGACAGTTCCTGGGAATGAGAACGCCGTCTCCCAGACGCTCCGGCCGCTCCCCCCGGGCTCTGGCCCCGCCCCCCCCGTGCCCCCGCCCCGGCCCCACCCCCCCGCCCGCGGCTGCAGCTCCCTGCTCCAGAGGGCGGGGGCTCAGGTGGCTCAGATCACGTAGCGCAGGTGAGCATATCTGCCAAATTCAAGGACGCGTCTTCACCCCCCTCTCCCGAATCAGCCGAGAGCCGGGCGATAAGCCTCACGCCTCGCTGGGGACCCGGCCCGAGCCAAACAGCGCTGCAGGCAGGAGAGCATTTTTAAAAAACACCTTATTAAAATAGCGTCATTACAAGTTCAAGGGGTTTACCCAGGGAAGAACTCTGCAGAGAACACTCAGCCACAAGCACAGGATCCTCCGACATCACCCGCCATACACACTGCGCTTTATTCACCCCCCCCCCCCCCCCCCCCCCCCCCCCCGCCCGCGACACCCCCATTAGAACCCCCACCGCTCAGCTCCTACCCCTGCATGTTCACAGGATCGTATGAACGCAACTGAGAAATACGGTACACATCAAAGACCGGGAAAAATACACGCAGTCCAACATTTATATTTCCGTAAGACCAGATTTAATATCATAGCTAGCTAGCGTGCGCGCGCACGCACGCACACACACACACACACACACACACACACACACACACACACACACACACAGACGCAGACACAATTTGTCCTTCGGTCACGTTCAAGATTCAGCTCGAGTATCAATGAGGCAAGCTCCCCACAAGATGAGGTGAATCAAATATGGTGGAAAAGACAGGTGTGTATGCTTCTGTCACTCACTCTCACACACTCTCACACTGACACTCACACACGTCCAGGCTCCCAAACTACTGCTTTGGGTGCAGGTACTCTGGAAATGCCTGAAGTGGGGGGGGGGGGGGGGTTTGGGGAACAGTCCTGAGGCCACATAGGCCTGAGCAGCCTGCTTCCGCGGACCGCCACACAGCCCCACCCCCCCCAAAACAGAGGAGTTTGGCAGAGCCCCCGGGGCGACCTGGCTGGGGGGGGGGGCAGTACGGGCCCGGCCCACACTCACTGCACCCCGATAAGAGCAGGGCTGGGTGGCAGGCGTGCTGGGACAGATCTTAACAGCTGTGAGAGAGGGCGTGTCCATCGCCACTGCAGCCACTGCCCCCCCCCCCCCCATGATTTACGCCCCTCTCTGCACCAGCAGGAGCACAAACAGAACATAAGACCGTCTGCCACTCAGAAGAGATTTGGACATTCATTTTTAAATAAATAAAAAGACCAAGCAGGAAGGGGTAAAGATGAAAGACGCCTGGTTTACCAAGCAAACCACGTACATACAATACATCCCCCCCCCCCCCCCGCCCCCACCCCCACCCCCACCCCCCCCATGACTAAAAATATATTTTAGCAATCTTCGGCACTTTTCATCTCCAGAGGCCCAGAAGTGGGTTAGTTCTGCGTGTGTACGCACGCGCTGGGTGATCACGCAGCTTCACAGCGAGCTGTGAAGGCACCAGGAGCGACTGCTCGTTCTCTCAGAGCAGGCTGGGCGAGCGGCAGCGCTCTCTAAAACTAAAACATCAATCGGAGCTGAAGTGCTGCACAGGACTCCTGCGATATTTCTCCCAAATAAAACGGGACGGTAGACTGCGGACTGTCCTGCGCCTCCTTCCCTCTTTAGCCCCCCCCCCCCCCCCTCGTGTCAGCATTTCTTCCCAGGTCATGACCCCCTCACCGCCCAGTCTTGATTCCACGTCAAAGAGGGGTGGGGTGGGAGAAGACTGAAAGATTTTGTGATACGACTTCACGACTTAGCACAGCTGACGAGCTCCAACAGAGGTAATCCCAGGTCAGTTTGGAGAAGACAGAATATTTATTGGAATCCAAGTTGGGCAAAAAGTTTTTTTTTTTTGTTTTTTTTTTATAAACGTGTTTGGCAGATGTGCACATCTAACTTTATGCTTCACTTGCTTTACAAGCAGGAATTTCGTTTTGGGTCAAAGCCGTGAACAGACTGTCACACAGGGCCGTATGTCACAAGCCTGCAAGACAACAAGTCCAAATAACAGAAACCATTCCAGCACCATGTCCTCATTTAACGTCAAATATTTAAAATATTTTGGTCGGCATGCAAGGCATCGGTGACACAGGAAAACTCCAGTTTTGCAAACTGCCATCGTGGAGATCCATGTAACCAAAAGGCCCCGTTTTAGTTCTCTTGAATAATTCATCTTAAATTCCCAACCAATCCTAAAAGTGTTAAGGCTTTTACAATAAAGCTTGCTTCTGGGTGAACCAGTGTGAAGTCAAAACGGCTCACTTAAATACAGCATCCCAGAATAATAAATATAATGTTCTCTGACACAGAAAAAACAACAGAATTGGAAGCAAGACAGGAATGCCCAATTGTACATTTGGCATTCCTCTGTCTCAGGAATTAGCTGATGCTAATTCGAGGAAAACCCAGCCAGACCATTTCCCCATGCCCCTGACAGCCTTGGCATGTGGCAGCCAAATACGACAGATTTCACATTCTCACCGATATTTCACAACACCGAGAGGGACCTTGAACAATGTACACGGGACAGGTTCTCACTGCGGGGGCGTGAATTTGACCGTTACAAAATGACAGGGTAGAAATTACCTCTGGTCAGCAAGGTGAGTGAAAAGGTAACACTTAACATGACACTGGAAATATGAGTTTTCTATAAAAAAAGATTTTATTTATGAACTGTAACCATAGTTTTAAACTTAGTCTGTACACGCTTATAGCAGGCATCCATTATGCTTTTCACTACTTTTAACAGTGTTCAGCACCAATTCTGCTGAAGGCACTAGTAAGACCGACGTTGAAACAGAAAATGTTTACTACTGTGCAGATTCCTGATAGGAAAAAAAAATCTGATTACCCGGTCCTGACTACGGTAGCCCTGTACTGATACAGGACCGCGTTTCAATGAGTTGCTTTCTTGTACAAGGACCGTTCGCTTATTTCCTGTAAATGCACCCCCCCGCCGATCACGGCAGCACCACGGCAGTAGAAAACAAGCAGTTCTCCCTGACTGTAACCGTGGGGGGAAGGGACGCGTTTGCAAGGCCGCCCTGTATTGTTTACAACTTTCTCAACGCCAACCGTGACTTCAAACTAACGGGATAACTCGAATTAATTCGTTATCTGATCGGTTTCTAGCGTTCCACTTCTTTTTAAGCTGCCCCAAACAAAAATAGCGGTTTGAAGTCATACATCTGATGGGATCACATGGCTGAAACCACGTTGTCTTGATACTAAAGGATTATGGGATAGAATAACTTTGAAACGCCAACACAAGGACACTTTTTCTTCCAAAAAAAAAAAATCAAAAGTAGACTATTAATACAGAGGACCAGTGTACAAACTGCTTATACATGTTGCATTTTGCAACCATTTCTCTGTAGAAACTACCGAAATATAAATTATATCAGGTGTTAGCGAGCTAGCCAGATCTTGTGCGTTGACGTGACGAGGTATCCAGCAAGAAACCTCATTAAGACGGCTAGTCACATGTGTAGCCAAGTACCACAAGTAAGCATTTATAACGATAAAATCGCAGCTAGACAACAAGCCAACTAAAGTTTTCGTAACGTTGAAAAATCTTGGACTAAGGCGGACTCACACGTGGACAGAACACGTGATGTTCCATAACAAACCTGCAATTTAACGACCCTTTCCAGTCAAATTCGGTCTTTATACAGTGAAGGTCACCGCCAGAGGATGCCTTCCCCCAAACCAAATGTAGTGCTATGCATGAAAATAATATCAAAATGCTGACTGTGGCCTGTCCGTCTTTCACTATCCAATTAGCTAGCTATTAGATAGCTTGTTAGCCAACGACTAGTAGGCCCCAGGATGGCTTTGCCATCTAGCTGCAAGTTTGGTTAAGATAGCTAAACTAAATAACTTGTCCTTCTAGACATTCAGGACTGCTAGACAGCATTCCAAATTAGCTAGCAAGTCTGCGTTTTTTTTATTATGCTCTGAAGCTTTGTCATAAATTGGCTCGCCAGCCAGACGCAACGCTGGAGGGGCAAAGTCACCATGTCATGAGCGTATGGTTAGCTAGCATTAGCCAGGCAAATTAGCAAACCGGCTATTCCGTCTTCTGCACGCTGTTAGCAAAGATGTTAAGACGGCCAACAAACAATGGATCACATCCTCCCTGACTAGTGCACGGGCTTAATGGTTTATATCTAAATATATTTACCGCTGAATATTTACAGTACGCTCAAATAAAGAGTGGTAACAAGTACCATTTAACCAGTTGTACAAGCCAGCTGGCAAGCATTGTGCAATGACAACGTGGGATTAGCTTGTGGCAGCTCAACCACCGCTAACGTTAGCTAAGCAACGGTACTACCGTTAGGCAGTGACCTGGACAACATTCTGATAGGGATATTAGTCTATAGAGACTTGGACACTACCACGAAGGTACAACACAAGGGCCTGTCATATTAACCAGCCAGCCAGATAGTGCTACATATCATACCACCCACAAATATGCAACGACCCATATTAGCAGCTTGATAATAGATTACTCACTGTTAGTCTAACTGGAGAAGTTAGTTCCTACATATGATTTCGTAGCTATCATACAACATTTCAAACCCAATCAGCTGACTACTTGGGCAGCTAGGTAGTTGATACAGGCGTAAAGCATCCCCTTATTCCTAAAATAGTTTTAGGCCTTACTCTATATATAGAGCATTCTGGTAGTTAGCTTGCTAATGTGCAGTGCAGCATTACCCCTGTAACTCCCCACCGTCCTATCGCGGGTTGGTTCTGGCTGTCCAATGTCCGATAAGAAACACAAGCAAGCGAGTTAAATGCCGACAGCAATAAAAACACACATTAACAAGCATCTAGCGACTATGGCTGAACGTGAATAACCAGGGGAGGTACACACCATGATGAGTTTGCCCATTCACACTGACCACGGTCACTGCGTTCATTTTCTTAGTCCACGGGTTAACCTTGGGCGGGGGGGCTTCGGCAAACTCCTTTTTGCTGCATTTAAGATCTTCCTCCATTTGCCCATCGGAATCTTTGAGATGGGTCGCTTCTTTATCGAGGTTGATCTTTTCCTGGCTGTTGCTCTCATCTTTCACCTGCTTTTTGCTCGGCTCCTTCATGGCAAACACTCCCTGTTCCGACTCGCCTCCCTTGACTTTGCTCCCCTCGTCTGCAGCAGACGTCGCCTTCGCCCCCTTCTCAAGACATTCATCTCCTTGTTGCATTTTGCTTGCATGCCCGTGCTCCTCTTGCTTCAACAGAGGATTGTTCGGTAGGAGAGTCTCCACCTGAGTGGCCATTTCTCCTTTTCCTCAACCCCCAAATTCGCCTTCAAATCGAGAGCAAAAAATATTGTAATCCGCAATTCAACTCGTCTCTATCTTTTCTCCACTCCACCCCTAGACCAAATACTCTTTAGTCTAAGATGCAGAGTGGTCCGTTTAAATTAAAACATATAAAAAACACCACCGAACACCTCTTTAAAAATTTCTTGCTAATCTCCACCACTAGCAGCAATATGGAAGAACACCACGCGATCGGGAGGTACGCGCACGTACGCCCAACCTGGGAACGAGCACGCAAAGATGCGCGTGAGAGAGGCGTAATAATGATGACGTAGCTCTCAACGCTGCCTTGCAGAAATGAATTTACGAAGCGTTTGCTCCACTTCACCATATTTGCCCATATGCACGTGTTGAATGCAGGAGGAGCACGTGTGTCCGTCCACATGTTGGAAATGTTACGCGCTTGTAGTCGCAGCTTTTGGATGTACGCCATGCCTCCGTAATGGTCGTTTAATAGTATGTTTATACCGCGTGTTAAATAGTACATGCGTTTCAATGGCGTTCAACGATTTTTAAAATCCCACTGTGTCTGCTGTGTCATAGTCTCTAATTTGTTTGGAAAAAAGTTGCAGTACAGTGTGAACAGTACATCCCAGGCAGTGATTGGCTACTGTAAGGCGGGCCTATTTAGCGTGTCCACATGGGCTTATGTACACATTTAACACGCACTTTTCTTAAGTTCACAATAATATAAAATGAAAGGTCACACAAACCATGCACACAACTGCGGAATAGTGCCTGTACTCTCATAAGACATTTTTTATTTATTTAATTGGATCCAATTTCTGGTTCTGATAGTGGTGATGAGTTCTAAAAATACCCTGTGGGTTGAGTATAGGCTTAGCAATCACATATTGGGCATAGTAAGTGATCATCTGTTTGCTGTGAAGCTAGTAAAGGTTTATATTTTGAGTGCATATTTATGTCGACAAAACAACCCTCAAGCACATTCTGGCCACATTCTGCTTGTAGGTTGCTGTGGTCAGTCAGTGCACATTCCTGCAGATTAGCACATATTTCCCAAGTCTTACTGCACCTAATACGGCCAGTTTTCCCGAGGATCCCTTTCACCGCTTAAACACTTGTAAACTGTGACGCTGTAGTTACGCTGTAGTTATGGAAGCCCAAACCCACGAGCGCCTGTACTAGCTGATCCTGTGAAAACAGGTCATGTGATTCCCGCGTTGGGGGTGGGACGAAAAGGGAGAGTAGCAGTTGTTAGAGCTCCCCCAGAATATTCTCAAGCCAACACCCAAAATGTGTGCTTACTCTACGTTGCTTTGGCAATGTTCCCTTCTTCCTCATACCTGTAGTACAGCGAACACCTGAAGGCAGGACCTGTCAAACTATGACAGGGGCCACAGGCAGCCAATAAGGGCTTAGCGATGAGGTTGCCAGGTTTGGCTGCCATCGGTTCTGCTGTTATTCATCCAGGCCAATATCTTACTTATTTTGGTCCAGCCGAAATCTCAGGGAACCCCGACCAGCACTGGAATGTGTGTAGAAAGGGGACGGGGAAAGGCCTGGAAACACCAGAAAGATTCCAGAGAGAGCTTCTTTTTTCTTTTTTTTGTGTGTCACCCACCTGGAAGCGTTTGTGCTCCTGTTGAAAACGCAAACAGCGAAATGTCGTGTTTTTGCCAAAGCAAACCCAAAGGAGGAGGACAGCACGTGGGTGGGTTGTGGGGGTGGGGGGCGGGAGGTTTGGGAGGGTGGGGGTGGGGGGTGAGACGCAGACGACACACACAATGACACGCAGCGGTAACGGTAACAAAGGGCCCGGTTTCTCTGACCCCGTGCGCCGTGCGAGTCCCCATGACCGACCACAACAGCGCAGCTGACAGACAAATGAGTTGCTTACCCAGGGGAAACGCGCGTGTGGAAAACAGCTTTCCTCGCGAAAGACTGCTAATTAGCCAAATCACATGATCCACAACAGAAAAAAGAAAAAAAATTAGAATTTTTAATGCTTTGAGTATTCCAAGGTTTGAGCACAATCAACAGGTGGTATTTTTTTCATTTTCATATCTTAAAGAGATGTGGACACAAACAATGCACTTTTTTTTGTTGTCATAACTTATACCTTGAAAATTGATAATTAAGTAATTCAATAAATGAATAAATAACAAAAATATTTAATAAACTCAAATACATACACCCATACAAACAGACACACAAACATACCCATTAATAAAATGTTAAATGAATGGATAACATGAGATCATTTACTATGAAAACTCCACCCACAAGTCTTATAAGGAATCTGATTGGACAGAGACAAAAGTCAGAGTGCACAATGTGGGCCAGTGTCTGTCTCTCATATGTCAAAACCTAGGGGAGCCGACCTGCACCTGATACTTATGTCCCAGTACTGTCCCATCCATCCATTATCCATGCCCCATCCATCCATTATCTATATCCCATCCATCCATTAGCCATGCCCCATCCATCATTATCTATATCCCATCCATCCATTATCCATGCCCCATCCATCCATTATATATATCCCATCCATCCATTAGCCATGCCTCATCCATCATTATCTATACCACATCCATCCATTATCCATGCTCCATCCATCCATTATCTATATCCCATCCATCCATTATCCATGCCCCATCCATCCATTATCTATATCTCATCCATCCATTGTCCATGCTCCATCCATCCATTATCTATACCCGCTTATCCTGGGCAGGGTCTCAGGTTCCATCACAGGGCACACACACCATTCACTCACACACTCATCCCTAGGGGCAATTTAGAGTCTCCAATTAACCTAGCCTGCAGGTCTTTGGACTGTGGGAAGAAACCAGAGCACCCAAAGGAAACCCACATGGACACGGGGAGGACATGCAAACTCCACACAGACAGGCCTCGGCTGCATTCGGACCCAGGACTGTCGCCTCTTGCCGTGAGGTGACAGTGCTACCCACTGCACCACTGTGCCAGTACTGTTCCAGTACAAAAACGATTGGGTCCAGTGGCATCCACAATTATTCTTAAGGAACAAGCGACCTTTACTAATATTGATTTTATACATTAATTCTCCATTAGTAGCTGTATCACATATTTTGTTTATTAGTTTACTGATGTTTTGATCCGTGCTGTGAGTAATTCATTAACTTAGTAAATCGGTATATGACTGAAGTCCACCCCATGTTAATGATTACAAGAACAAAAGTTTGTGTATCAAATAGGATTTATTTATGAGAAATGTGGACGAAAACACTGCACTGTACATTGTGTTCACTCATAAAACTGCAACTGTGGATGAAAAGGAGTTTGATAATCCCTTGCTGCATGTTGGCACTTGTTGATGTTGAAACCTTTCCCCCAAATTTCCACAACGCTCTTGCTCTTATGTACTCATATCAACAAATAATACTATTAATATAAAAATAATTTCTCTCTCGCCTCCCCTCCCCAACAACTCTCTCTCCCTCTCATAGTCTCTCTCTCTCCCTCACCCTCTCTCCCTCTCATAGTCTCTCTCTCTCCCTCACCCTCTCTCCCCTCCTCTCTAGCTCTCTTCCTCTCTCCCTCCCTCCCTCTCTCTGTCTCTCTCTCTCTCACACACACACACACACACACACAAACGCACACAGACACACACTCACACACACACACACGTGCACACACGTGCACACACACACACACACACAGACACACACACACACACACGCACACAACCAGCCCTTTTCCCGTGAGCTCCTGTTGTTGCCATAGGGCAATAAACACAGTGATATTCCAGCCAACTGCAGAATCCCTTTCTTTGCCGCCGATGACATCAGCGGTGTGCAAAGCTCCCCGCCATTGTGCTGCCCATTGGCCCTTCTCTGCCCTCTTCAGTAATGTAATCGCCTGTTGAATGGCTGCAATAAAAACTCCAGTCAGCAGCTGGTCAGCAAATCACAACTGAAAGCTTCGAACAGTGGAACTGCTTCGTAAGCACCACACGCCGGGGGCATTGTGGATATAGATAGGTCGGGGAAATGGCGGACTGAATTTTTGTACTTTGCTGCCGAAGTTGGGGGGAGGGCGTCCAACTTTGTTGTTTTTTTTTTTTGATGGACCAGGAACACCGTAATCCAAAACTTCAGACACTCCAACCTCAGCTAGAAACCGGAAAGTGTAGATCAGAGTGTGTAAACTGGAATTAATCTGCATGTGTAAGTACTGAACGGTGAAAGGGCAGGTACCCTCTGTTGAAGAGAGAGAGAGGTCATTTGGGATCCTGTATTGCAGCTTCCAACCAATCACCAAGCTTTGAACCTCAAACCCTTTCTGTTTGTTGACGAGCACCTTGGCAGGCCACCCTCGCTTATATCTTGAGTGTGTGTGTGTGTGTGTGTGAGAGAGATAGAGAGTGAGTGTGTTTTTATATGTGTGTGTGTGCATAATGTGTATGCGTGTGTGAGTATGTGTGTGCATGTGTGTGTGAGTGTGTGTGTGTCTGTGCGTGTGTGTGAGTGTGTGTGCGTGCGTGCGCGTGTAAATGGACTGCATTTATGTGAGTGTGTGTGTGTGAGAGAGAGAGAGAGAGAGAGAGAGAGAGAGAGAAAGTGTGTGTGCACACGCGTGTGTGTGAGAGAGTGTGTGTGTGCGTACATGTGCATGTACATGTGCATGTGTATGACTGCGGGACACAAAGCAGTCCTATACAGGTGCATCTGCTGGGTGTGCAGGCGAAGCTTGTGGCAGAAAAAGGCACAGACCCTTCCAATATTCATTTAATTAATTTTTACAAAATAAAGGGAGGCCACTGTAAAATATTCAAACAATAACACCCAACACACCATCAATGCCAACGCATAGAAAACACAGAACCACAAACGCAAAATACGGTCAGACATACTTTTATATACTACGTATACTACGAAATGGACCTGTTTCACCTCGATCTGAAAACCACTCCAGCGTCGCTTTGTCTTCTGTGTGACTGCAGTTATAACTGCACTGTTTGCACTGAGAGGCTTGTGACATTTATCTTTCCTGTGACTGTGAAAATACTGTAGGCACAGGAGAACTCGATCTCTGGAGTGGATTTAGGAAAGGCCTGTGTGCCCTAACATGTCTTGCATCGTAAGGAATGATTATTACTCCCTAAGAATTTCCAGTGTAGATCAGTACGGTCCCGAATCAGGGTTGGACAAAATGAATGCGATAAACAGGGTGACATTCACTGAAATGTACTCAATTCTGTTTCATGCAGAAACTGGAAAAATGAGGCCTAAATCCATAGATCATGGAGTTCTTTCAATGATTAGTTCAAAAGTTTGGGTTTAAAATTGCCTCAGTAATTTACGGGCCTATCATTCATTTGGATGGTTTAACCTGCTGGAAATGTACAGCAGGAGCCTGATAGATACAGTACATCATGATTCATTCAGTGACCCAGTTTGAATAAGGGGGGGGGGGGGTTGACTCAGGAAGATTGAAAGTTACCCATACGAGCATGGTCTTGTCAAATATGCAAAAAGTACTTTAGGCGACAGTTTCTTTCCCCCCAAAAAAATCCTTCAGGTTATGTCAACTTCCGTCTGCTTTTGTACTCTTCAGAAGGATGGAGAATTCGACTCTTTGAGCACGCCTAAAAAGTTTAAATGAACTGGAAACGATACATACACCTGCCCTCCAAAATAAACAAACAAATAAAAAAGCAAATCAGTGAGTAAGAATGTTATTTTCATGCCGTGTGTCAGCGCACTGTGAGGACCCTGAGGCCTGCCGTTGACGTAGGTATAAACGCACGGACCTCTCCTCTCCGAGGAGTCTGGGAAGTGTTCAGCCGGCTGCAATCGACTCCTCCCAGCCAGAGTGCAGCTATCAGGGCCGTCCCGCGGCCTGGGTGGGGCGGGAACCGGGGGCATGCCGGCCTCAGATAGAGACCCCGCCCCCCCCCCCCCAAGCAGCTATGCCCATGTGACGCCCCCTCGCCCCACAGCTCTTGACGTCTAATCAATCCCCACGTAGCGTCGTACCATGCTTTTGTCACCCCCCCCCCCCAGTCCGTGATGCCCCCCCCCCGGCACTCAATCCTGTACCCCCTTTCAGTTCACACTCTCCCGCAGAGTAACGTGACGGTGTTTTCGTGGCATCACAAAGTACAGCGCGGGTGGTCAATAAAACTCTTCATCTGGCTGCCCCGACACCTTCTGAACATTACGCTTGCGTGCAAGTCACTCTCGCGAGTCAAAGTGCCAGCGTGCAGACGGAGGTTAACACCTCTGAATCGCTGCGAAGTTCATGCGCTTCACAAAAATCATAAATATTTATGAGCATATGGTCATGTGGGACGGTAGTTTCTTGGTATTCTGAGTAAGCACAGAAGTCCTGAAACCTATACTCTCCGCCACGGAGCCGGCCTTCATATTTAATTACATAAGGTGGCTTGCTGGGACGCTCTTCCAAACCGGGCAGAGGCCCAAAATATCTCGCACAAATACAGTGCTCTACAGCGCCCTCTTGTGGTCTGGGTGAATTATTTGATGAATAATTTGTTGTTCCGTGTCAAAAAAACGCCAGTCCGTGATGTGGACAAAGAAAGCCACGGACAGATCGGTACCAGTGGTTGCAGGACTAATCAGCACCAGTGAATAAAAAAGCACAGCCGTAAATAATATTTGGCAAAAAGCACAGCCCTTTCTTGATAATCCTCAAGTATGTTTGAGCGCAATGCAGTTTCATAGGTATTGTTCTTGCATTATACGCACTGTAGGTCATTGTTATAATTATTGGTACCCTGGGTAAAGATGAGCAGAAAAGCCAGTGTAAAATGAACATCCAGTAATGAGCTATATTGTATGTTCAAAACGGAAAAACATTTGTATTCATACAAATACAACCCAATAGATATTTTTAGATAATGAATTTTAGTTCCCAAAAAGAGAAGTGTCAAAATGACTGGCACCAGTTATTGCAGGCGTGGCCATTATTTCACAAAGCATTGCAGAAGGGGTTATTACTTGACCATCCCTGCATAAAGAATATTTAACGATCCTTCGAATCCTCCGGGCTGCACAACTCCAATTTAAATGAGAAATTATTGATGGGGTTCAAGACAAGGGGCCAGTTTTTTTAGCTTCCTAGCCGAGGCTAAGAAGCCTAAGATGTAACCCAGCTCTCTGTGCTGTCCAAGACTGTCCCAGACGTATCATTGCTTTTGCAGTAAACGCCAAGTACAAGCCAGCAGATATCGCTAAAGCAATTAAACTGATAAGGGAGGTTCAAAGGAATACAGAAACGGCTCCGCAAATTCCTCCACAGTATTCTCTTTGATCAATGACATCTGAATATATTGCCTTAGCGTAGCTGATCAACAGAACGACAGGATGATTGGCTGTTTATTAGAAACGGCTTAAAAAACTAAAATGAGACGTTGGTTAACATTGATCCTTGGTTAATGCGACCCGTATGTTTGGACATACTGTATAAATATGGAACTTGTTTTTAGTTAGTGAGGCGACGGGCCTACACAATGATAAACGCATACGCATATAACTTATCAGCCAATCATCTGCAGGGATTTAGATTTGGTTGCAGGGGAGGAAAGCAAGTTTATCTGACTCCATTAACTTCAAAGCCTGTCACCTGGATGTTGGTGTGAACACAGGTCTGCATATACCTGTGTTGACCAGAGTGTGCTGAAATAATGGGCGGAACAACCCTGAACACTGGAGAGCAAGACAATCTACTGCTGCCAGGCATTCACCTAGCTGTTCACTAACACTAAGACCTTCTGTCCTAGCAGGTAAAGGTGTTACTCATCCGGGGATCTTGCAAATAACGTTTTTGCACCAAGAAGAACCGACTTCAATCGGAAGAAAATATGTTTGTCTGGATACCACAATTAACAGCTATACTAGGGAGTCCTAACTAAGGTTACTCCATCTGGTGAGTAAGACTAATCTAAGTGTCCCAGACCATCCACCAACTCATCCATCCATTATCTATACCTGCTTATCCTGAGCAGGGTCGCTGGAACCTATCCCAGCATGCACTGTGCGAGAGGCAGGAATGCACCCTGGACAGGCCGCCAAGCTATCGCAGGGCACACACACCATTCACTCACACCTATGGGCAATTTAGAGTCTCCAATTAGCCTAGCTGCATGTCTATGGACCGTGAGATGAAACCGGAATAGCCGGAGGAAACCCACGTGGACATGGGGAGAACACTTAAGCTCCAAGCCGAGATTCTAACCCACGACCTTCTTGCTGTGAGGCGACAGCGCTGCCCCCTGCACTGACCTGAACCGCTGTCCCGGAGCGGCTGCAGATCCAGCACACCCTCACAGGGACTCGCGCAGCAGCTCACAGCAAAGAGGACCGTTTGCACGGCTGGCCCGCTCGTCTGCCTGACTCAAACACACCCGTGTGACCTGCGTACTCCCCCGCATGAGTCGAAGGGTGATAGGCCCCTCTCACCCCTCTCACTCTCAAAGTTCACACTTTCACAGAAACCTGCCATTCATTTCCTCCTACCATAATCCATGCATTTACATCTACCTTAAAACTTACATGTGCACATACGTACCCATCTCCAACACACAATCCCATCCATCCATCCATTATCTAACCCGCTTGTTTTGGTCAGGGTCGCAAGGGGAGCTGGAGCCTATCCCAGCATGCACTGGGTGAGAGGCAGGAATACATGCCTTCTTTTTTTTCTTTTTTTTTTTTGAGAGTGAACCGCGTAGCATTTCTTTCACAGTAGACGGCAGCAAAACACAAGCATCTGAAGTGGAGACTTTTGAAACCGACATTTATTCGGTTCTATTGAAAAACTGGGCTATGCAATAGCTACGTGTGCTTTGCTGCCATCTACTGCAAAAGTAATGCTACATCTTGGATAT
Source organism: Anguilla anguilla (assembly GCF_013347855.1). Taxonomy (NCBI): domain Eukaryota; kingdom Metazoa; phylum Chordata; class Actinopteri; order Anguilliformes; family Anguillidae; genus Anguilla; species Anguilla anguilla. Next base: position 2,053,320 of record NC_049209.1, on the reverse strand, counting down.
GAAAGAAAGAAATATTTTGTGTTCTCAGCTGATACGATTTACTCGGTCTACCCCACTGGCAGCAAAACGGGAAGCTATCTCTCAGCCAATCAAAATTAAAAGGGAGAATAAAAAGGAGAACTGACATTTGTTCAGTTCTATTGAACTTGGGCTCTCCCCTCAATGGTCTTGAAATACATTTCATGAGCTTAACCCTCCAGGACCCAGTGTTGCACAAAAAAAAAACAAAAAAAAAAACCCTTTTATTTTCAGGCATTCTAGAAACACGACTTCCCTTATTCCGTTCACCATTCAGCTTGGAACAGCATTTTCCAGTTCCTTTGGCCCTATATATTTTAGCAACATGCTTGGAGTGAAACATTTTCAACTGTAACTCAGAATGTCTAGAGTACACACAACATAGGTTTAAAAATGTAATTCATCAATGTCTATAACAAATAGATGATTAGATAGATTGATAGATACACAAACCAAACCAACACCAATAATAAATATAATACAAAAGTATAAATATTAAATCCTACACATAATTCAATAATACACAGCGCTACATCTACATACTCCACAAAACAGCAACATCCCCACATCCCATCCTCAGTAACAATAGACTGCTCCCGGAACTCTAAATAGGTAAGGGGGGGTCGGGCTTTACACCACTCCAGGCGCCCCTTGGCATTGCACGTGCTAATCTTAGACTTGTGTGCCCGCTCGGCCATGGAAACTAATTTCATGAAGCTCCAGACAAACAGTTCTTGTGCTGACATTGCAATATACAGTATACAACAGAAGTGAGTACACCCCTGTGCAATATCACTTAAATGTCAAATGATTTAACATTGTACCACCTTACAGTAATTGCACTACTTCTAAGTTGAACAGTAGGGTATTTGCTCTTGTGTAAAAATAATAACTAACAGTTTAGATTTACTATATTAAAAATACAGGCCCCACAGTAGGAACTCAATGCAACAAAAGTCAGTTCACCTTTCATTACTGAGATTCAAATCTTTTATTTTTTCAATACTTCGTATGTCCACCTTTATTTTTGATGACAGACTCAATCCTCCTCGGCATGGAGGATACCAATGTTGCACAAATTTCTGGATAGATGTTCTGCCATTCTTCAGAGACAATCGTTTTCAGTTGCTCTTTGCTGGAGGGGTTGTGTTGTTGCTCTACCTCTCTTTAAAATACCCCAAAGGTGTTCTATTGGATTCAAGTCAGGCGACATACTTGGCAGGGTCATAGTCATCACTTTTTTCTTCTTTAGAAACTCTTTCGTGATTTTGGCAGTGTGCTTTGGATCGTTATCATGCTGGAATATTCCTCTTCTGCCAAGCTTCTGGAGACTGGGAGTCATCTTGTCAGCCAGTATTTTGGCATATCCACAAACATTCATGGTGCCATCTATAAATGTGATCTCCGCAACACCTTTTGCACTCATGCAGCCCCATATCATCACACTCCCACCTCCGTGCTTCACTGTCGGGAATATGCATTCACTGTGGTAGTCCTGGCCAGGTTCACGCCAAACATGCTGGACCTCATCTGAGCCGATCAAATTTAGCTTGGTCTCATCTGACCAAAGAATGTGCTCCCAATATTTATCAGGCTTCTTTTCATGTTCTCTAGCAAAGTTTAAAAGAGACTGACGTTATGCAATGTCCTTCGCACCGTCTGAGCTGCCACAGAAACTCCTATTTCCATTGATAACCCCTGTGCCAAGTCTGAAGCACTTGCCTGTCTGTTTTTCAGAGCTAGATTGTGCAAGCAGCGCACTGTCCGTGCCTATACCTCTGATTACTGCTGTAACTGTGTTTCTACTGATGTTTAGTTGGTCACCCGTCTTCCTGTATCCCTCTCCATTTTTGTGAAGTCTCACAATCAGATTTTTCAGTTCCTCTGGCAATTCTTTTCCATGTGGAGCCATGATGCAGACATGCAGATAGACACAGCCCATAGGTCCAAAATTGAGAACGTTCTGGTGTTCACAGGTCATTTTATAACCATGTTCATGCAATTAGGCATTGAAATCACACGTGTACTCAATTTTGTTTCAATGATCACAGGTTTTCTAACTTGTGTGTCAGTGATCACAGGTGTATTCACTTTTGTTGCATTGAGTTTCTACTTTGAGGTCTGTATTTTCAATATAGTCTTTCTCATGTATTTTTTTTTGGTTGTTCATAAGAGGAAATACTCTACTTGGCAACTTAGAAATAATGCCATTATTGAGAGGTGATACAATTTTGAATCATTTGACATTTAAGTGATATTGCACAAGGGTGTACTTACTTCTGTTGTATACTGCATATATTATACGCAAAAAAAGGCCTTGCTACGTGCTGTCAAGAAGAAAAGACTTTAGTGGGCCAAGCACCATCAACACTGGACCAAGAAAGATCGGGAAGAGACAGACACACATCCTTTTAGTTGCTGTTTAACTGTATTCGGGATTCTTTCTAGTCACATTGAGTTCTTCCTGTAGTTGTGGTGCAGTTTTATGACGGTTTCTTTTGCTAGACAAGACAAGATATTTGTCTTCTGCCTCTTTAAGTTCCTGGTCTTCTCCAGTTAACATTACTGCCCATCAGCTGGACCATCCTGAGGGTGTACTGAACTCAGAACCAGGAAATATTAAACTTCTTTGTAATTTTTTCGCTGGGAATAATCTTGCCACAATACTTTTACTTGGCTCTGCACATCTTAGCCAAACTTGGTCTTTGGCATATTTCTTGCAACCTTAGTGTCTATTTTACTTACATTAAAAGCCAGGGGTACTAGGCTACCTGTGTTTTTTTAAAAACGTAAAAGTAGATAAGATTTCAGTCAATTTAACTACCTCTACACCTCCTTCCCACCCCTCCACCTCCCACTATTTTCCAATAGTAACACCCTTCCAATATACTGATTGGATAGGCTTCCAATATTTTTTTAAATTGTAATTAAAGCCAAAGGAGGCTATATCAAGGAAAGTCAAGTCTAAGATTATTTTAAACTGAGACTCATCTTTTTGAATTACTGTAGGTATAAATTGAAAAAAGTTTTGTACTTTGGTTTGTTATTCAATAAATGTGCATAAATTAACTGAATTGTTCAGTACCTAAAGTTTTTTTTTTTATACAACCACAGGTGGCCTAATACTTTTGGCCTGTACTGTATGCTCGCCTACTGCGGGTGTTTGCAGCTTCACATCCACAACAGAATGCCCACCCCTCAGGTGAGGATGAGGAGGTCCAGCACAGTCTCTGAGGGGCCACCATTTGCACTTGCAGCATTGCACCCATTCAAAGGTCAGCACGTCTGGATACAACAGCCTGACAAAGCAGAAGAACTCACTGCAGTTACATGCAGGCTTGAATAGGACCATCGGCGTAAAAAGGGACTAAAAACGATGAGTTGTTTTCATGTTTGTATCTGGTGATCAATCTGAGCTCATTTTTGACATTGGCAGTAAGGCCTCTGGTGGAGTTGGTCACAAATCATTGGTGAGGGGCGTGGTTGTGTTAGGGTGGCTGTGGCTGTGGCTGCGTGGCTATGTAAGCCTAACCATGATTAAAATGCAATAATACAACTACAATAGATTATTGGCAAATATTCTGGAAGAAATTCTACAGATTTTTTTTTTTTACAGTGTAACCATAAAGTACATAAAAATAAAATTTAATCCATACCTGACGTACGGTTAGACCATCCACCATATGCTGAGAAATTCTGCTGTTCCTACATCTTGCTTCTGCTAAGAAGAAGAGGAACCCGTTGACATGTGGGTACTGGGTCCTGCATAGTGACAAACATAGTGAGTGTTTGTCAAAATTATTTTAAGCAACATTGTGTGTCAGCAGTTGCACTGACGCAAAAAACTCCTCTTCAGAAATCTTCTCATGTATTCAGAGCAAATGTAGACACTGACATTATAATTTTCTCCTAGAAGCATATTGCATTTTTAACTTTTATCCAGCTTACACTAGTATCCAGTCCAGCGGCCAGTGATGTTGCTTATATATTCTAGTGTGGTGCGCCACACTGCTGCTTATGGACATGTTAGCCAGCATATCAATATGACATTTGGAGGGATGGCTGCAGTTCAGTGCTAGTGAACCTGCAATGGTCATGAATGTGACGCTGCGCCAGTGGTCAGAAGTAGGCCACGACGTAATACCCCCTCAGAAATGAAGTCAGTCTCCTGTGAACAAATTTCTCAGGGTTAAACGGTCGTCTCTACTGCAGTCTCTCTTCTGGGTGATAGTGGATAACGAATAATCACCAATCCTTCCATTGTAATAATATTCAGTTTGATCCATTTTGATACATTTTAGATGTTATGATTAGAAGGCCGGTTCATACCCCTATTTCTTGTGTGTAGGCTACCGTTTTTACGTGTTGTACCGTAAGCCTGTGAGAGAAAATACGAAACGAAGAAACACAACCTTAGAAGAGAGTGAGATATCTTGAACGAGGAAAACTATTTCTTTGTTGTTTTCCACATCTGTAGGCTCTTTATGATTTGTAGAGTCGTTCAAGTGCGACTTCCGTGTCGGAAACTCGTAGCCTATTTCCGACATTTTCAGTAACCTTAGAAGGCAGCATTCGTCTCGGTTTGCCACGCCCGCCGCTCACACATCGCATATGACACGGTGTTGCCTGTGTCGAAATTAATGAAACTTCGCTAACAACTCTGGACAGGGTTGAGCTCTAGAACGGTAAGCGCCTTATTTGACAATTCATAAAAAAGTTCCATCAAATTTAGTTTGAAGTGGATAAATAGCCTATAGGCTACGTGTTAAAAAAAACTGTTATTTTTGCACGGAGGTAGTCATAAATATTCACAGTAGGCCTAGGTGTTGGATGTTTTAGTGGCAGCCGGTGGGCGCCCAGTGACTCCAAGTCCTCTCATTATTTATTTATTTATTTATTTATTTATTTATTTATTTGTTTGTTTGTTTGTGACAGTAGAGGACACGTATGACTGGTTTGTAAAGACCACAATTCTAAGGTATATATTTTCAAGAAGACTTTATTTCTTGTTTCACCAGTTATGGCGTTAAGTGGTAAGATAGCTCTTGTAACCGGTGCCAGTCAAGGTTTGGGGAAAGGCTTTTCTGACGTTCTTCTGAAAAATGGAGCAAAGGTAACACTAACTGACGACAATATTAAGTATTCAAAACATTTCTTCCCATTCTACAGGACCGTATAGTTTTGTATGTGAATATTTAAAATTACTTTCATTTCAAAGTTATAGTTTAAAATGAACGTGTTGCTATTAAAATAAATCAAACAAGAATTGTTATTGCCTAGTTCTCTGGAATGTCTGTATTCTACGGTGTTTGTAACAATAGATCTTCGTGTTTAGGTGGCACTGCTGGACGTTAACGAAACGGCTGGGAAAAACGCCAAAGCGGATTTTGATAAAGAGTATGGAGAAGACAGCACCATTTTTCTGACATGCGATGTGACCTCATATGAACACCTGAAAGGTGGGCTATTTATGTATTTTTTGTTTATATATATATATATATATATATATATATAAATATATATATATATATATATTTCTCGAAGTAACGGGACAAAACTATAGCCTACTCTGGTAGCTTAGGGTGTGGAGTCAGATAGTAGGCTAAACAAAACCATAAGTTGTGTAGAGTCGGGGATATCATCTCCGAGGGAGCTAACACGAGAGAATACTAGAGACCTGGACCCTGAGTGTTACACTGCCAGGCAAACACAAAGAACAAGCAACGAAACACAAGACAAAAGGGGAACACTACAAGTAAACAAGTGCACCGAGATAAGCTAACGACACGGACGCATGCAGAAACCAAAATCGCTAATGCCACAATGGCAAGACAGGCCTGGCAAATCCGAGACATCAGGAATTGGTAATCGCCCTCTGGTGGCTGCTCGAGGCCACCAAGACACTGGACGTCTTTGGAATGAAGTTTGATGAATTGCAAGGTTATGTCCTGCGTTTCAACTGGTTAGAAAACATTGCTGATAATGCAGAATATATACATACATATATATACATATATATATATTATATATATATATAACGTGTCTAGGGGTCTCAAAGTTTTGACCTTGACTGGTTTGACTGTAAAGCCACCTTCCGTCATTATTATTTTATAAATAGCATTGCATATGTAACTGGTATCCTACTTAGACTACACTGTGAAAACATTCTCCCAATTAAAACTTCCATGGTTCTGTGGGCTACAAATTTTAAGCTATAGTGACCAACCTTTTATGTAGGCACAGCAATCACAAACAAGTTGCATTAATCCACATTGCACTGTTGAGCTAACGTGTCCAGCAAAATATTTGTAGTTTTGTGAAATTTTATTACTTCATGCAAACATAAAACCAAGAATATAGCTGCAAGCAGCAATTAACAGGGTCCAAGCATTATGGGGCAATGGTGCAATATGAATAAATGAAAGGAAGCATCTATTGTAATGAGTGAAACTACATCCCAGACTTGTTAAATAAAAGTTCAGTAAACTTATGGAGCTGACAAGTTAGTAAAACTGTACAGGGATGGATTCATATGGAACCCAGAGTGAGTGTTCTGGGGAGCTCAGCAAATTCGGTGGCTATTGTCCAAACAGCCACAGTTATAGGCAAAAACGTCACAGGCCACGCTCGCCGAAAGTGAGCTGACCAATTTTGATATTTTGATAATGATACTTTGCCCCATAGCATGCAGAACCAATTTCATGACATTTTGGTTCGTCCAATTGTGAGATATACAGTTTTGAATTTGTAGCACCACCTATGGGTTTAAGTTGGACTGCTGTTACACACATGCTTTTTTTTATCAGCCCTTAACATCAATTTTTTTTTGTTGTTGTTTTTTTGTGTTGTTTGTTCTGTTTTTTCATTTTGAAGAAATTAGCCAAGGGAGGTGAAAAAAGGTGTGGCCTAAAAAGAAAGTTGAATCTTGTTCGATTTTAATGAGTGATTGCTATTAAACTAACAACAACAACAGCAAAAAAAGTAAAACCAGGTGCTCTCTCTCTCTCTCCACCAGCCGGCGCAGCCGAGACCAATCTGCTTTTTCGGCGGATCGCATATAAACAGCATAGTATCCAGTTACGCAGCCAGCAGTGTTTCTTGTATATCCTGATGTGGTGCACCACACTACTGCTTAAAAACGTATTCCCGAGTATTTCGACAGCATCTAAGGGCGGCAGTCGTCTTGGTTTGTCACTCCCATATCTGACACATCCCGTACGACCTGAAAATTCACTTATAACTCTCGACAAAGGGTAAGCTCTCTAACAACAAGTGCCTTTTTTGGCAGTTCAAAACAATATTTTAATCAAATTCAGTCTGAAGTGGATAAGTAGCCTATAAGTGAGAAAGGTAGGGGAAAAAACGAAAAAATTCACGGAGGCACTGTGCCGCACATAACATAATTTTTGTAGACAGAAAGGTGTAGACATTTCTGTGGTAAATACGCTGAACTGATTTTCTTGTTTCTCCAGTTATGGCGTTAAGTGGTAAGATAGCTCTTGTTACCGGTGCCGGTCAAGGTTTGGGCAAAGGCTTTTCTGACATTCTTCTGAAAAATGGAGCGAAGGTAACACTAACTGACGACAGTAATTAAGTATTCAAAACATTTCTTCGCATTCTGAAAAACCGCATGGTTTTGTATGCGAACATCGAAAAGGACCTTCATTTCAACGTAATTTATAACTTTTAAATAAACGTTTCCATTTTTTAAAAATCGTTGTTACTTAGTTCTCTTAGTTCTGGAGAATGTCTGTCTTCTACGGTATTTGTGACAATAGATCTGCGTATTTAGGTGGCACTGTTGGACATTAATGAAAATGCTGGGAAAAACGCCAAAGCGGATTTTGATAAAGAGTATGGAAAAGATCGCAACATTTTCTTGACATGCGACGTGACCTCAAATGCACAACTGAAAGGTAGGCTATATTTTTGTTATACGGAAGCCCATAGAGACAACGGAGATAGTTACTGCTATTGTAAGAGTAGTAAAGGCGACTAATTTTCCTCAGGTGGATTGGGATCGTTTCAGACATCATGAGTTATGTCACAAGTAGACTAGCATCCTACATAAGCCTGTTTTGTGTCAACTTTTATAACGTTATAACGTTTAGCTATTAGCCATTGTTGTTTATGTCACTGTTCCACGCCAGCGTGACACCCCCGGAGAGGGAGATGCGCCCGTTCTGGGAAACACCGTTGGCTGTCGAGTGGAGAGAGAGAGAGACCTTCACGCTCAGGGGTTCCAGGCAAAAATAATTATCTAAAACAACAAACTAAAATAACAAAGACAAAAGAAAACAAAACTTTTCAGATCCCCCCTCCTAGCTGGCCAGAATTTCACATGGCCAGCTCCTCCCACCTTTCAGATGTTGAGGAGTGCTTTATTCCGAACCCTGCTTCATTTAAGTTAGTTTTTCGTTGGAGCAGAGAAATGGAGCTTTAGAATGTGGCCCAGGGCTGCCCAACCTTACTGCTGGGCTCCAGCCTTGCCTTCTCCAGCCCTAACAAAGCACACGTCGGTCAACAGATAGAGATCTCGTTGGGCTGCGAATTAGTGGAGTCAAGTGTGCCTGATTAGGGTTGAAATTAAACCCAAATGGATTGTAGTTCTCCAGGAACAGGATTGGGCATAGACAAGATTTGTCTTGCTTGCCACACTTCTCGCAAAACCAGTTCAGGCCTACTCAAAGCATTAGATTACTGCCATTAAGCAGATGCTCTTATCCAGAGCGAATTGCACAACTTGCTACACAGCATTTTACATTGCAATATATTTACCGAAGCAATTCAGGTTAAGTACCTTGCTCAGGGGTACAACGGCAGTGTCCTATCCAAGAATCAAACCTATGACTTTTCAGTTACAAGCCCAGTTCCTTACCCACTGTGCTACACTGCCACCCAAATCATGTTGACATTTCTGTTAGGACCATCCAACATTTAAGTCTGAATAAATTTATAGAACTGAAACAGAGAGCATACCTTGTCCCCTGCTGACAGATTATTCCCCCTTCGTGTGGGTTTCTGTAAAACACTTCTTTAATTGTACATGTCCACCTGCTGTTGTTTTAGTCCTCTAAGGGGTCTGTCCACCAGACACCTGCTAAATAGTGCTGGCTGTAGGATATATTCTTGGAAAATATTCATTTGTATACACAATTAAGATTTAATCTTTACCAGTAATTACCTAGGTGGCTGTTACACGTACAATGCGCGTCTCTCAAACCTAGCTTGCTAGTCAAATTGTTGGTACGCAGTCAGTGAAGTTACATTTTTGTTCTATATGCAGCAAATTTCCCAAATGTTCCCTGAAAGTACAGTAATGTTCTATTTGGTCAATAGTAAGTGCCTTTTATGAGCACGGAAGCTGCAGCTGAATTGTGCGCTGTGACCACGGGTACAATTTTATGTGACTGGCAGTTTGCACCCCAGTTTTTTTAGCATTTGTAACTTTTTAGGCACTTTTTGTAAAAAAAAAAAAAATAAATCTGAGAGTGTTAGCTAATTGATAATTTGTTTTATAATCAATGTCCTGAAAATGTTAATGTTTTTTTTCCCCTTATTCCTAAACAAACTGAAAATTACCCTTAATAATAAAAGGTAACCTTGGTTGTGTGTATGCTAGTGCTCGTGGTGAGATTCATTTTGTCAACAGATGCATTCCAAAAAACCATCGAAAAGTTTGGCAGAATCGACATTGTAAGCAACAATGCAGGGATTGTGGATGAGACTAACTGGGAGAAAACGGTGGAAGTAAATCTGGTAAAATATTTTTCAATAATCTTTTAAAATGAACAGCAGGGATGGATGTCTACTTGGGGGGGGGGGGGGGGGGGGGGGGTGCGTTTTCTCGTTGTCTGCAGTACAAATATGTATTACAATCAAGAAAAAGTGATGATCTAGTCAAAATGATGCCTGAAAAAGATTATACTCATAATGTCAACATAGTGAATTTTCTATTTTACCCAATTGACCACAAAAGTGATTCAGAATGTTGTGATATCATAGCCAGTATCGATCGTTTTCACAATGTAAATGTGTCTCTGACCATCAGAGAAGCAGCGAGTATTAGCCTCCCTGATGCAGGTCCAAACGTGAGGCCTCACCTGTAACTCTAACCAGTGAGCTGCCTTCGGTGTCTTTTACACAGAATGGAGTGATTAGGGGCACCTATCTGGCACTTGAGCACATGAAGAAGGGGAGTGGAGGAGGAGGAGAAGGAGGAGTAATAATTAACACATCTTCCATGGCAGGTAGTATCATCAGAATCGGCCTACGGCTTCTCTTTGCATTGATCTGTGTGCATGGGGACATTTTGCATAATTTCCTTTCTCTCACACACACACACACACCAGTTCAGTGTCAAAGTCCTCTAATTGAAAGACTGAAAAGGTGCTTCTCAGTTAAATGAAGACTTTTGGTATCCAGAATTTGTTTTAAAAAAAAAGTACAATAGTATTCCTTTAGTAGTAAGTGTTAAATGCTGCTCTTCACATGGACCCATTGTTTCTTTTCCTTTAAATTTGAGACCTAATTTCTGTAAACAAGACCAGGGATGCTAATCCTAATATAATGCTAACGGTTGTTTTTTAATACGAGGGCTCCTGAGCACAAGCCGTTTTGTAGTAAAACTGGTTTCAGTTAAAGGTTACGCAAGTTCATGAGTCACAAGAACGCCCCATTTAATTCACAGGCTTCAGGGAATTTGAATGCTTGTGGTACGAGTGTTGTCTACAAGCCTACAAATAACCATGAGTTTGACACTATAATTTTAGAGGCCTGGTTGTGGATGAAGGTTAGCAAGGGTAATGCTATGGATTGTGGTCTTTGTTAAGTAATTAACTAATTTAATCCAGTCTGCTTGCGTTTAGACGACTGATCCTGGTTTATCTGCACACAGGGCTGGGTCCCCTCTTAACCTCTCCTGTCTACACAGCCAGCAAACATGGAGTAGTTGGGTTCACCAGGGCGATGGCAGTAAGTTCCTTCAGGAGGAAAATGGACGCCTGTATTCTGTGATACAGTTCTGGTCTCTCTTGGAGTTCCCTCTGTTCATGCGTCTCTTCCTCCCCAAATGCTTTTACTGCAGGTTGGAATGATTTTTAGGTCTTATTGCATGCACTGCATGCTTTAGATCTCCCCACAAATTTTCGATAATACTCAAGTCTGGGGACTGTGAATGCCTTTTAAATGTAATCTTTCATTCCTTTGAGTAGTTCTTGATTGATTTTGAGGTATGTTTTGGATTGTCTTGTTGAAATATCTCAATAGCCTAATTTCAGCTTCACTGTCTTTAGTAACTCTGGAACATTAGCGTCTAGGATTTGTTGACATTTGGTTGAATCCGCTCTTACTTTCCACAACACTCACTAAGCTTAATAGGTCCACCTTCTTTCTTAACGTTGGCATGGTGTTCTTTTCTTAAAATGCTTCCCGTTTTTCTCCAAATGTGTCTTTGTTGGCTGTGGCCCAAGAGTTCAGTTTTTGATTCATCATAGTCCGCAGCACTTGTTTCATGCTAAAGTCTGGATCCTGCAGAAGTTAACTTTTCAGTTGGTGATTCAGCGAAACGTGCAGTTTGACGGGGGAAACCCGAGTGTTTGCACACCAGCGTATGTGCAGCTGTTTGCGGCAAAAATAAATATTGGGGATTACCTACATTAGGGACTGATGATTTGCGTGTGTGTGCGTGTGTTTGTGTATGTGTGTGCGTGCGCGTGTGTGCGTGTGTGTGTCTGTTTGTGTTACAGGAAGCCTCGAGGGCGAGTGGTTATGGTGTTAGGATCAACGCCTTCTGTCCCTCTTTCGTCAAAACTCCCATCCTCGATTTTATGAAGAATGAAAAGGCAGCAGGACAGCTTGGCCATCTCCAGAATTTGTCCGATAAAATTTTAGCGAAGACTGGCATACTCGAGTGAGTTCCTCTCAAACTTCTGTCCATTTCATCAATTCAGTTGCTGCTTGGCACCTTAAACAGCCTTATATCAGCTACATAACCCCGAAACAAAGCTCTCATACTTCCATTAAAACCATAACTAACCTGTTTATTCAGTTCAGTTCAATTTTATCTTTGTAGTGCTTTTTACAGAGACACTGTTGAGATGCTTCAGAGCAGGGGTGTCCAATCTTATCTGAAAAGGGCCAGTGAGAGTACAGGTTTGTGATTTAGCCCAGCTCTACAGCACCTGACTCTAATTATCAAGGTCTTGATTGAAGACCATGATTTGTTAATTAGTTGAGTCGGGTGTCGTAATGCTGGGTTAAAGCAAAAACCTGCACCCACACCGGCCCTTTTCGGGTAAGACTGGACGCACCTCCTTCACAGAAACAGGCAATATCGATGTTGTACCCCCACAAATCCAGCAGGTGAGGTAAAAGAAAAAAACTTGTAGTGTGCTGTGAAAAAAAGTACAGTGTTTGTAGTACAGTGAATAATTGCATTTACAGATTGTATCAGTTTCAGGCAATAAACATCTCTCTGTATAAGGGTGTGGGGTGTTGTGGTGGGTGTGTGTCTCTGTTTAAGGGTGTGGGGTGTTGTGGTGGGTGTGTGTCTCTGTTTAAGGGTGTGGGGTGCTGTGCATTTTTCAGGGTGCCAGTGGTTGCTGAGAGGTTCCTGCAGCTGGTGACGGACGAGGAGAAGAATGGGGCGGTGATGATGGTCACACAGGAGTGCACTGCCTACATGAATTTTCCGAAAGATTTTAAGGACGCACCCAAGACCATTCTCCCCTGAATCTTTGTTAAAGAAACTCTGCAAGTTCACTTGAATTTCATTTTTCTATAAACACGGAAAAAATGTCACAATATGTCCGGTGAGAACATTAAGGATGCGACCTGTTCAAGCAGGAACATGATGTGTTTCTGTTTGTGGGCAATGCAGTATCTGTGCCTTATTGTAGTTTTTTTTCAGTTTTGGATACACTGATAATACCACCGTACTGTACTGTATAATGCATAAAACATATATAGTACCAGCATATTTGGTGTATTTGATTCTCTATAGCCTAACCATGATTAAAATGGAAATATAACCACAAGTGACATTTAAGGGTGCAAGCCCATTGTATAAACACGAAGACGAGAGCAAAAACGCATTGCCTTCCCAGGTTAATGTCACGAGAGAACGCGGTAGAACCCAAACGGAGAGTGAAGCTCGCGCGGCCAGGAAATCGGAGCAAAGTCCGAGTCTTTACGTGAGGACTCGGAAAAAATAAAACAACCGCCAGGAGATGACACGAGAGAATACTAGAGACCGGACAGAGCTCTGAGTACACACAGACCCGCAAGCACAAAGACCAAGCAACGAAACGCAAGACACAAGGGGATTGAACATTAAAAATAACATGTGCATCGAATTAAGCTAACGAGACGAAAGCATGCAGAAACCAAAACCGCTAAAGTAATAATGACAAGTCAGGACAGGCAAATGGGTAACAGGTGCCCTCTGGTGGCTGATGGAGGACACCAGGACACTTGAGGTCTTTGGAATAACGTTCGATGAATTCCGTTATGTCAAACGTCTCAACTGGTTAGAAAGCATTGCTGACAATGCAGACTATTGTTTTCAAAAAACAAATTTTCGGTTGCAAATTAAGTTGGCACTTAATTAAGTACAAACTTCATCCACTCCTTCAAAATTATTCAAACTGGCAGAAAATCTCAAGTGCATTTCTTCGTTTTGTTTACTGGATTTTGTTCGACTTAAGGAGGCAGGGAGGGGGAGGGTGACAGCTAGGCCATGGGAAAGCTAGCTACATAGGAGCATAACTTTTTAGGAGCATATGGTATACAATATATAGAAGTTCGCACCTCTAAAGACCCATAATATCATTTGTTTATTATATACTTGTTCTTATGCTCATTCTTGGTGGTATTGTCATCAAATTTGAACCAGGCTTTGTCCAGCATTGTAGCTGTGGCTGCCTTGTGCGCATTTAAACCACCAGGCGCAGCCTCATCTGTATCCACTGGGAAAAAATAAAAATAAAATAAAATAATAATAATAATAATAATAAACTTCCACTGCGTATTAGCTTCTATTACTTTGCATCATAATATTTTGATTAATTCTGACTCTTGGAAAACAAAACTCCAAATTCAGAAGAGACCAGGATTATGCTTGTAGTCAAAAGGGTTCAAACATAGTAGCCGTTTTATTTCGGGTAGCCTATGTCATTTTCAGGCTTGAGTTTAAAAAATGGGGCACTATTTAAGCGGTTAAACGGCTGCAGGTCCCTATTTCTTGTATTTCTTGTCTATTACGTATAGTTTTACGCGTTGAACGTTAAAGATGAAATACGACACAAAGCAACGTAGCCCGAGAAGAGAGTGAGAGGCGGAACAAAGAAAACTCCTGCCTTGTCTCTGACGTACCCACTTGTTATTACAACTCGGGGGGTCGTTCAAGTGCAACTCGTATTCCAACAGCACCCATAGGCAGCTGAATCGTCTCGGGTTGCCACTCCCGTACACATCATACGCGACGTGATGCTGCCAATGTCGACATTAAATTTCACTTAGCCTATAATTATAGCTGCCTTCATGTGCTCCTCGTTAGCTCCCGCTACCAAATTCGGAAGTTATAATTACGACACGTCAGGCATTCAAGTGGCCTTTGTAAGATCTTTAAAATAAAATAAATAAATTATAACAATAATGGACGCACAATGGAAACAAGTTTTTGTGGCTAGTATTTTATGTACGAAAACAAGCGCGCATTTAAAAAAAAGAAAATCAACATCTGAAGCATTTGGACTTGCTGAAACGTGAGAACTGCGTGTAGGGCAGGCTAAACAGTATTCTCACATATACACTGCTTCGTTGGCATGAGCTGGCTGTTAAATAACAGGCTGTCATGCTAAACTTAGATAACACAATTCAACCCAATATTTTAACCAGTAGGCTTTTAGAACAATTTGACTTGAGTAACAGTCTTGTGGGTTGGATTCTTGACTTTTTAACTAATAGGACACAAAAGAGTGAGGGTAAATGGAATTCTGCCTGACCAAGTTTGCTCCTCAACTGGCTCCCCACAAGGATGTGTGCTTTCACCCCTATTATTTATCCTCTACACAATATGTGTCAGAGCAGGTGTGAAAATAGGACCATCTTAAAGTATGCAGATGACTCTGTTATTGTTAGTCGGCTCCAGGATAATGAGACCAGCCACGGCACCGGACATCAACGACTTTGTCAAGTGGTGTGAGGAGTCCTATCTTCAATTAAACATATAAATTAAACATATCTAAGACAAAAAACATGATAATCACTTTTAGAAGACAGGCCCACACACCTGAAGTCACATGCATTAAAGGTCAGACAGTGGAATGTGTGCAATTTTATAAATATCTTGGGACAATTATTGACTCAAAAATGAACTTTGAAGCAAATTGGGAAGCGGTGTGCAAAAAGGGGTGCCAGCGTTTGTTTAGTTTGAGGAAACTGTCTTATTTCCACACTGACAAAACCACGATGACCTCATTCTGCCGTGCTTTTATTGAATCGATTTCATCTTTTTCTTTGGTGTCATGGTCTGGAAACCTATCTTTAAAGAACAGTAACTCTCTGAATCAAATTGTTAAGTGGTCTAGTAGGCCGCTTGGTGAGTCACAGCTTAACCCGTGCGTCCCTGTAGCCTACGCCAGACAGTTACAGCGGATAACTGGCTTGATTTTAAATGACGACTCCCACCCTTTGCACAGTGAATTTCAGCTTCTTCCTTCTGGACGAAGGTTTATAGTCCCAAAGTGCAGAACAAAGCGGTATACAATAGCTTTGTTCCAGCAGCCATCACTCAGATGAACAAGTCGTAGCAACATTGCACAGATGATAGCCTACAGAAGCACGGTTTATCTTATTTATTTATTTATTTAATCTTTCAGTTTTAGTGGTTTTTAGTGATGATCGGAACCTTGAGTACTTGTATTATGTTTGTCTACTGTCTGTGTTGTTTCTAAATTGTGTGTCAAGATGGATGCCTCGTCTACTGCAAACCAAATCTACCTAAGGGTACAAATGAAGTAACCTGAACCTGAACCTTGCTACTGGCTTCATAGTAAAAGTTAGTTTGCAGTAGCTAACATGTGTATGCAGGCACAAAAGCGTGTGATAACTAAAAAATGAATGAAAATATTAACACATTAAAATCCTAATACTAGATACTAACAAAGAATGCTAAATATTAACACAAAACAGCGATATATATGATTCTGTCTTTTAACTTGACACGACTTAACCGCTTTGCGCCATTTTTCTTTGACAACACGCCTCCATAGCGTCACAACTTTGCAACTCGGTTATCGTATCATAGAAACAGCCCGCTGGTTTCCCACAGGTAATTACGACTTCGTTGGGTCGTTCGAGTGCACGCAACTCGTAAATACGATATTTCTGGCTGCACATGAAGGTAGCGTAACTCTGGACTGAGGATATAGGTCTTGCATATTTTCATCAAATTTCGTTTGAAGTGAATAAATAGACAATACGTGCAAAAAAAAAAAAGTTATTTTCCAAGAAGGTACGGTTCCATAGTGTATTATTTGTTTATTGTTTAGACAGCGCTGAACTGATTTTCTTATTTCTCCAGTTATGGCGTTAAGTGGTAAGGTAGCTCTTGTAACTGGTGCCAGTCAAGGTTTGGGGAAAGGCTTTTCTGACATTCTTCTGAAAAATGGAGCAAAGGTAATACTTAATGACAATATTAAATATTCTAAATATTTCTTCACGTTATAAAAGGCCGTATGGTTTTGTACGTAAATATGTCTTTTACGGTGCTTGTGACAATAGATCTGCGTATTTAGGTGGCAATGTTGGACATTAACGAAACGGTTGGGAAAACCGCCAAAGCGGATTTTGATAAAGAGTTCGGAGAAGACCGGACCATTTTTTTGAAATGCGATGTCACCTCAGCGGAACAATTAAAAGGTAATTTTATTTTTATTATTTCATACGAATGTCAGCAGAGGCCAAGTGTTTATTATAAAGGCTTTATATAGCACATATAAAAACTTAAACATAAACATGACATAAGCTGATGGCTTCATAAATCATAACCAATGTCAAACTTCATAAAGGGTGACATAACACCCTCTTATCGAACATGTTATGCCAACTGTGACATGACCGAGTAGAATGTCACATAATTCGCGGTGTCACAATGACCAGGGCTGCCCAAGCTTGTTCCTTTCACTCCAACCCTAACGAAGCACCTGCCATTCAACACCTAGAGGTCTTTTTGAGCTGCTACTCTGTAGAATCATGATTGCCAAAATAGAGTTGAAACCACAACCTTGATGGTAGATTTCCTGGAACAGAGTTTGGCAGCCCTGATGTGGAAAAAAAACATGTGCGCGTGAGCGAGACAGTTTGCTAAAATGAACGAAAAACCAGTTAATGCCCAGGACTGAAGCCGCATATCCTCTGGCGAGAAACGACTTCGAAAATCGGCTCCATTCGTTTCAACGGGAGCCGATTTAGGTACGATAACGAGTCAGATTAAAGATCCATCGTATAAACTGTATCCGATTTCAAATTTCCCCCTCACTACATAGTTCTGTTAAGGAGGACTCGTCATTATTGCTGTGTGGGGATTTCCAAAATATACGATCGATAAACATTGTTTTAAAAATAGAGGCGTCCAAGCGGCGGGAGGCGAGAGTGAAGCCTCTAGGTGACCAGATGCCAGGTGACCTCGTCGGAGGATGTGTGGCTTCAGTCTACAGGGCACGTTACATGACATTACAGGCATTTAGCAGACGCTCTTATCCAGAGCGATTTACACAACTTTTACATAGCATTTTACATTGTATCCATTTATACATACGGAAGCAATTTCGGTTAAGTACCTTGCTCAAGGGTATAACGGCAGTGTCCTACCCGGGAATCGAACCTGTGACCTTTCGGTTCCTTACCCACTGTGCTACACTCCGTGCTACACGTTGCGTAACTCCTAGTTTAAAATGTATGCCAGTGCAAGCTATCTCTCTAAGGGGATTAAACACTGCTGAATTTAAGCTATATTTATGGGGAGATATTAATTAATAAAAATTATTAGCATTTTATCTTTAACAGTAATGGCATAGCTACATGGCACGGGTACAATGCATGTTTCTCAAATCTTGCTCGCTAGTGAAAACGTTGCTACTGTCAATAGAGGTACACTTTTGTTTTGTATAGTGCAAATTTGCCTAATGTACTCTGAAAGTACACTAATGTTCTATTTGGGCACTAGTAAGTGCCTTTTACAAGCAAAAAAAGGTACAACTGAATTGTGTATTGTTGGCTAGCGGTACAAGTTTTTTTTTTTTTTAAAGGTGTTTCATACCTTTTTTTCTGACAGTGCAGGCGAATTAAAATGATTATAATTGATTTCCCTAAAATTCGGTGTTTTTCTATTTGTCCCTTATTCCGAATCAAATTCTAAAAGGTGATAGCATTGGTTGTGTGAATGCTCACATTCATGGTGACATTTATTTTTTCATCAGATGCGTTCCAGAAAACCATCGAGAGGTTTGGCGGACTCCACATTGTCGCGAACAACGCAGGGATTCTGGATGAGAGCGACTGGGAGAAAACGGTGCAGATAAATCTGGTAAGATTATCTTTCGATAACCTTCTAAAAATGAGCAGTAGGGATGGATGTCTGTACTTTGGGGAATTCGTTTTTCTGTTGTCTGCGGGACAAGTGCGAAGAAAAAACAAAGGTAAAAAGCTGGTGATCTAGCCAAATGTTGCCTGAAAAATATTATACTCATAAAGCCAAAATAGTGAATTTTCTATTTTGCCCAATTGACCACAAAGCATTCAAATAGTCATAATGTTTTGCTATCATAGCCAGTGTCGAGCGATTGCACAATCAAATCAATTATTTATATTGCACATTTCATACAGGAAGCAAGTCAGTGGGTTGTACACGAACAGTACATATTAAAAAAGAAATAATATAAAAATAAAAGAGCAACCACAGAATCATACAACAAATGAAGTAACAGTAAAATAAAAATGAAAACAATTAAATTCCCTTGATCTAAAGGTACGCGCTGAAAAGGTGTGTTTTCATCTTTCCCTTGAAACCCTTTAATGTTTCAACATTTCTAAAATCAGCTAGCAGGTTAGTCCAGGTTATTCCGGGTCATTCCAGGTTATTCCAGGTTATTCCGGGTCATTCCAGGTTATTCCAGGTTATTCCAGAGGCAGGAAGCATAGAAACAGAAAGCTGTTTGCCTGCAGTTTTAGTTTTAACCCTTGGAACAATTAAAAGACTAGCACCAGATTATCTATGAGATCTAAAAGGTTTATGATCTAAGAGCATATCACGTATGTACTTTGGAGCCAGTGTAATGACCTCATGTTAGATTTAATGCGTTTGTTTTTTATTTTTGTTAAAGCCCTTGCTGCTGTGTTCTGTATTACCTGCAGACAACCAATGGTTGTTTTTTGTTGTTGTTGTTGTTTTTGAATGATTTGAGACGAGGGCATTACAGTAATCTACTATGTAAATGTGTCTCTGACCATCAGAGAAGCAGTGAGTATTAGCCTCCCTGATGCAGGTCCAAACGTGAGGCCTCACCTGTAACTCTAACCAGTGAGCTGCCTTCGGTGTCTTTTACACAGAATGGAGTGATTAGGGGCACCTATCTGGCACTTGAGCACATGAAGAAGGGGAGTGGAGGAGGAGGAGGAGTAATAGTAAACACAGCCTCCATTGCAGGTAGTATTGGACGACAGCTTCTCTCTGCATTGATCTGTATGCATGGGGACATTCTGCACCCTTTCCTTTATTTGAATGTTTTCAAATTTATCAGTGGAATGGTGCCTTGGGGTTGGTTTCTGATGCCAAAGTTGAAATACAGAGTTGAATCCATCCCTCCATCCGTTATCTATAACCGCTTATCCTGGGCAGGGTCCATCCATTATCTGTACCCGCTTATCCTGGGCAGGGTCCATCCATTATCTATACCCGCTTATCCTGGGCAGGGTCTCGGGGGGACCCTATCCCAGCATGCATTGAAGAGGTGGGATTAAACCCTGGACAGGCCGCCAACCTGTCGCAGGGCACACACACGAGATTCGAACCCGTGACCTTCTTGCTGTGAGGCAACAGTGCTACCCACTGCACCACCGTGCCGCCCACAGTCCCAAACCACAGAGTTAAATTTCAGGGTTTAAGAGATAGCACTTTCTTCCATTAACCACAGTAGGCAGTGGTGTATATATATATATATATATATATATGTATATACTGCATAATAATACACTGCATTCCATACTGACATTAATGCACAGTATTAGAGATGAGAGATCATTTACTTGACCAAAGTAATGCTGAAGAGTAAAAGATGCCATGCAGCATTGTATTTTAGTCCTGTTGTCTTTGTTATGCTGCGGTTAACTGCATTGGGTTTGCTTGCGTTTAGACGGCTGATCCTGGTTTATCTGCACACAGGGCTGGGTCCCCTCTTAACCTCTCCTGTCTACACAGCCACCAAACATGGAGTCGTTGGGTTCACCAGGGCGATGGCAGTAAGTTCCTTCAGGAGGAAAATGGACGCCTGTACTCTGTGATACAGTTCTGATCTCCCACAAATGCAGTTCACTCTCTATTTTTCCCTTTAGGAATTCCCCCCCCCCCCCCCCCCGTTTCTTGCCAAACCCTACTAGGTCTAAGATATGTTTTGGTCTTGCATGGACTGCACGTTTGACATCTCTCCTCAGATATTCAATAATATTCAAGTCTGGGGACAGTGAAGGCCATTTCAGTTTATCATTCCTTGAAGTAGTTACTGATTGATTTTGAAGTATATTCAAGGTCTTGTTAACCTTTTACTTGGTGATTCAACAAAGCATGCAGTTTGAGTGGGGAAAAATGTGTGCATACCACTTGTCTGTGTATCTGTTTGTGGCAAAAAGAAATACGTCTACATGGGAAACATCTACATCAGGGACTGATTTCATGGGGTGCGTGTGTGTGCGTGCGTGTGTGCCTGTACGTGTGTGCACGTGCGTGTGTGTGCGTGCGTGCGTGTGTGTGTGCGTGTGTGCCCGTGCGTGTGTGCACGTGCGTGTGTGCGCGTGCGTGTGTGCGCGTGCGTGCATGTGTGTGTGCGTGCGTGTGTGCCCGTGCGTGTGTGCACGTGCGTGTGTGTGCGTGCATGTGTGTGTGCGTGCGTGTGTGCCCGTGCGTGTGTGCACGTGCGTGTGTGCGTGTGTGTGTGCGTGCGTGTGTGCCCGTGCGTGTGTGCACGTGCGTGTGTGTGCGTGCGTGCATGTGTGTGTGCGTGCGTGTGTGTGCGCGTGCGTGTGTGTGCGTGCGTGTGTTACAGGATGCCTCGAAGGCGAGTGATTATGGCGTAAGGATCAACGCCCTCTGTCCCACTTTCGTCCGAACGCCAATCCTCGATTTCCTGACCAATGAAAAGTCGGCGGGACAGTTTGGTGATCTCTTGCGTTTAGCCGAGCAGCTTAAGGAGAAGGCCGGCGTTCTCGAGTGAGTTCCTCTCAAACTTCTGTCCCTTTCCACCCAGCTCATCGGCTGCACAACCCTCACACAAATAATCTCTCAAACTTCTGTCCCTTTCCACCCAGCTCATCGGCTGCACAACCCTCACACAAATAATCTCTCAAACTTCTGTCCCTTTCCACCCAGCTCATCGGCTGCACAACCCTCACACAAATAATCTCTCAAACTTCTGTCCCTTTCCACCCAGCTCATCGGCTGCACAACCCTCACACAAATAATCTCTCAAACTTCTGTCCCTTTCCACCCAGCTCATCGGCTGCACAACCCTCACACAAATAATCTCTCAAACTTCTGTCCCTTTCCACCCAGCTCATCGGCTGCACAACCCTCACACAAATAATCTCTCAAACTTCTGTCCCTTTCCACCCAGCTCATCGGCTGCACAACCCTCACACAAATAATCTCTCAAACTTCTGTCCCTTTCCACCCAGCTCATCGGCTGCACAACCCTCACACAAATAATCTCTCAAACTTCTGTCCCTTTCCACCCAGCTCATCGGCTGCACAACCCTCACACAAATAATCTCTCAAACTTCTGTCCCTTTCCACCCAGCTCATCGGCTGCACAACCCTCACACAAATAATCTCTCAAACTTCTGTCCCTTTCCACCCAGCTCATCGGCTGCACAACCCTCACACAAATAATCTCTCAAACTTCTGTCCCTATTCACCAGCTCATCTGCACATCTGCTGCACAACCCTCACACAAATAATCTCTCATACTTCCATTCAAACTATGACTCACCTATTACAGTGTTACAACGGCCTTTTGTGCGGGGTGTAGTGGTGGCTATGTGTGTCTCTGTTTAAGGGTGTGGGGTGCTGTGGTGGGTGTGTGTCTCGGTATAAGGGTGTGGGGTGTTGTGGTGGGTGTGTGTCTCTGTTTAAGGGTGTGGGGTGTAGTGGTGGGTGTGTGTGTCTCTGTTTAAGGGTGTGGGGTGTTGTGGTGGGTGTGTGTCTCTGTTTAAGGGTGTGGGGTGCTGTGGTGGGTGTGGGTCTCTCTGTTTAAGGGTGTGGGGTGCTGTGGTGGGTGTGGGTCTCTCTGTTTAAGGGTGTGGGGTGTAGTGGTGGGTGTGTGTGTCTCTGTTTAAGAGTGTGGGGTGCTGTGGTGGGTGTGGGTCTCTCTGTTTAAGGGTGTGGGGTGCTGTGGTGGGTGTGGGTCTCTCTGTTTAAGGGTGTGGGGTGTTGTGGTGGGTGTGGGTCTCTCTGTTGCACAACCCTCACACAAATAATCTCTCATACTTCCATTCAAACTATGACTCACCTATTACAGTGTTACAACGGCCTTTTGTGTGGGGTGTAGTGGTGGCTATGTGTGTCTCTGTTTAAGGGTGTGGGGTGTTGTGGTGGGTGTGTGTCTCTGTTTAAGGGTGTGGGGTGCTGTGGTGGGTGTGGGTCTCTCTGTTTAAGGGTGTGGGGTGCTGTGGTGGGTGTGGGTCTCTCTGTTTAAGGGTGTGGGGTGTAGTGGTGGGTGTGTGTGTCTCTGTTTAAGAGTGTGGGGTGCTGTGGTGGGTGTGGGTCTCTCTGTTTAAGGGTGTGGGGTGCTGTGGTGGGTGTGGGTCTCTCTGTTTAAGGGTGTGGGGTGTTGTGGTGGGTGTGTGTCTCTGTTTAAGGGTGTGGGGTGCTGTGGTGGGTGTGGGTCTCTCTGTTTAAGGGTGTAAGGTGCTGTGGTGGGTGTGAGTCTCTCTGTATAAGGGTGTGGGGTGTTGTGGTGGGTGTGTGTCTCTGTTTAAGGGTGTGGGGTGTAGTGGTGGGTGTGTGTCTCTGTTTAAGGGTGTGGGGTGTAGTGGTGGGTGTGTGTGTCTCTGTTTAAGGGTGTGGGGTGCTGTGGTGGGTGTGGGTCTCTCTGTATAAGGGTGTGGGGTGCTGTGGTGGGTGTGTGTCTCTGTTTAAGGGCGTGGGGTGTAGTGGTGGGTGTGTGTCTCTGTATAAGGGTGTGGGGTGTTGTGGTGGGTGTGTGTCTCTGTTTAAGGGTGTGGGGTGCTGTGGTGGGTGTTTGTCTCTGTTTAAGGGTGTGGGGTGTAGTGGTGGCTATGTGTGTCTCTGTTTAAGGGTGTGGGGTGTTGTGGTGGGTGTGTGTCTCTGTTTAAGGGTGTGGGGTGTTGTGGTGGGTGTGTGTCTCTGTTTAAAGGTGTGGGGTGCTGTGGTGGGTGTGGGTCTCTCTGTTTAAGGGTGTGGGGTGTTGTGGTGGGTGTGGGTCTCTCTGTTTAAGGGTGTGGGGTGTTGTGGTGGGTGTGGGTCTCTCTGTTTAAGGGTGTGGGGTGCTGTGGTGGGTGTGTGTCTCTGTTTAAGGGTGTGGGGTGTAGTGGTGGGTGTGTGTCTCTGTATAAGGGTGTGGGGTGTTGTGGTGGGTGTGTGTCTCTGTTTAAGGGTGTGGGGTGCTGTGGTGGGTGTGTGTCTCTGTTTAAGGGTGTGGGGTGTAGTGGTGGCTATGTGTGTCTCTGTTTAAGGGTGTGGGGTGTTGTGGTGGGTGTGTGTCTCTGTTTAAGGGTGTGGGGTGCTGTGGTGGGTGTGGGTCTCTCTGTTTAAGGGTGTGGGGTGTTGTGGTGGGTGTGTGTCTCTGTTTAAGGGTGTGGGGTGCTGTGGTGGGTGTGTCTCTGTATAAGGGTGTGGGGTGTTGTGGTGAGCGTGTGTCTCTGTTTAAGGGTGTGGGGTGTTGTGGTGGGTGTGTGTCTCTGTTTAAGGGTGTGGGGTGTAGTGGTGTGTGGGTCTCTGTTTAAGGGTGTGGGGTGTTGTGGTGGGTGTGTGTCTCTGTTTAAGGGTGTGGGGTGCTGTGGTGGGTGTGTGTCTCTGTTTAAGGGTGTGGGGTGTTGTGGTGGGTGTGTGTCTCTGTTTAAGGGTGTGGGGTGCTGTGGTGGGTGTGTGTCTCTGTTTAAGGGTGTGGGGTGTTGTGGTGGGTGTGGGTCTCTCTGTTTAAGGGTGTGGGGTGTTGTGGTGGGTGTGTGTGTCTCTGTTTAAGGGTGTGGGGTGCTGTGGTGGGTGTGTGTCTCTGTTTAAGGGTGTGGGGTGTTGTGGTGGGTGTGTGTCTCTGTTTAAGGGTGTGGGGTGCTGTGGTGGGTGTGTGTGTCTCTGTTTAAGGGTGTGGGGTGCTGTGGTGGGTGTGTCTCTCTGTTTAAGGGTGTGGGGTGTAGTGGTGGGTGTGTCTCTCTGTTAAAGGGTGTGGGGTGTAGTGGTGTGTGTGTCTCTCTGTTTAAGGGTGTGGGGTGTTGTGGTGGGTGTGGGTCTCTCTGTATAAGGGTGTGGGGTGTTGTGGTGGGTGTGGGTCTCTCTGTTTAAGGGTGTGGGGTGTTGTGGTGGGTGTGTGTCTCTGTTTAAGGGTGTGGGGTGTTGTGGTGGGTGTGTGTCTCTGTTTAAGGGTGTGGGGTGTTGTAGTGGGTGTGTGTCTCTGTTTAAGGGTGTGGGGTGTTGTAGTGGGTGTGTGTCTCTGTTTAAGGGTGTGGGGTGTTGTGGTGGGTGTGTGTGTCTCTGTTTAAGGGTGTGGGGTGCTGTGGTGGGTGTGGGTCTCTCTGTTTAAGGGTGTGGGGTGTTGTGGTGGGTGTGTGTCTCTGTTTAAGGGTGTGGGGTGTAGTGGTGGGTGTGTGTCTCTCTGTTTAAGGGTGTGGGGTGCTGTGGTGGGTGTGTATCTCTGTTTAAGGGTGTGGGGTGCTGTGGTGGGTGTGTCTCTGTTTAAGGGTGTGGGGTGCTGTGGTGGGTGTGTCTCTGTTTAAGGGTGTGGGGTGTAGTGGTGGGTGTGTGTCTCTGTTTAAGGGTGTGGGGTGTTGTGGTGGGTGTGGGTCTCTCTGTTTAAGGGTGTGGGGTGCTGTGGTGGGTGTGAGTCTCTCTGTTTAAGGGTGTGGGGTGCTGTGGTGGGTGTGTCTCTCTGTTTAAGGGTGTGGGGTGCTGTGGTGGGTGTGGGTCTCTCTGTATAAGGGTGTGGGGTGTTGTGGTGGGTGTGTGTCTCTGTTTAAGGGTGTGGGGTGCTGTGGTGGGTGTGTGTCTCTGTATAAGGGTGTGGGGTGTTGTGGTGGGTGTGGGTCTCTCTGTATAAGGGTGTGGGGTGTTGTGGTGGGTGTGTGTCTCTGTATAAGGGTGTGGGGTGCTGTGGTGGGTGTGTGTCTCTGTTTAAGGGTGTGGGGTGTTGTGGTGGGTGTGTGTGTCTCTGTTTAAGGGTGTGGGGTGTAGTGGTGGGTGTGTGTGTCTCTGTTTAAGGGTGTGGGGTGTAGTGGTGGGTGTGTGTGTCTCTGTTTAAGGGTGTGGGGTGTAGTGGTGGGTGTGTGTGTCTCTGTTTAAGGGTGTGGGGTGCTGTGGTGGGTGTGGGTCTCTCTGTTTAAGGGTGTGGGGTGCTGTGGTGGGTGTGAGTCTCTCTGTTTAAGGGTGTGGGGTGCTGTGGTGGGTGTGTCTCTCTGTTTAAGGGTGTGGGGTGCTGTGGTGGGTGTGGGTCTCTCTGTATAAGGGTGTGGGGTGTTGTGGTGGGTGTGTGTCTCTGTTTAAGGGTGTGGGGTGCTATGGTGGGTGTGTGTGTCTCTGTTTAAGGGTGTGGGGTGCTGTGCGTTTTTCAGGGTGCCAGACGTGGCTGAGAGGTTCCTGCAGCTGGTGACGGACGAGGAGAAGAATGGGGCGGTGATGATGGTGACGCTGGAGGGCGGCACCGTTGTGAGTTTTCCAGAGCTTTTTAAGGTCGCGGTCGACCTGGGGCCGCCGTCCCAGTAGGCCGCCATCGAAAGGGTAGCGTTTCCTTAGAGGGGCGGGTCGCCCCAAAAATGAGAGAATGCTTTAGCTGCACTAACCCGGAGTGCCGGCCGTCAATCCAGGCCGTTTCGCTCAGATTTAATTTAGAGTTTTCTAGATGTCCGCTGCAGCTCTCCCTGATACAGCGAATCTCAGCGGTGCCAACGTTTGTGGTGCTCGAGGCACCGAAAATTTACTTTAAAAAAAAACTGCCAGTGTTTCTTTCCAAATGTAGTGCCACAGTTATGAACATGAATAGACCTTATTGTGTTCCGGTTTCATAAAAAAACTGCTTTCTGCCGCAAGTACAGCGACTGTGTGTATCCGCGTAAAAACTTTCAAACAAAGCTTGCCAGTATTCTCTATTTTAAAACTTTGTAGAACTTTGTAGAACATCTAAGAAAAAACGATCACTAAGAAAATGTGAAAATAAAAGCTGATGTTCATATTGTAACATATGTCTTTAATACCAAATAACATCTTTCTGATAAATTACTGCGCCGTCTGACTGCACGTTTAAAAGAAATGTATTAATTCACGATGCTACGTGATAATGGTACACGTACAGTTCACTTACACAGGTCTGAGTTCCTCATGAATAAAACTATTTTCACGTGCGTCTTGTGAACCTGTTTCATTTTTTTTCTATTTGTTGTAACGAGGGCTGTCGAGTAGGAAACAACTGACACAAATGTGCACGGCCACTAGGTGCCGCTATTGAGATAACGACAGCTTTTGAGAAGCTTTTTGAACCCCCTAACGTGCACTCGGACTACACCTAACGTAGGTGCGGGATGTACTGATAAGCATGAGGGAATAAGAAGAAACAATATAATTAATAGCTTGCATAGTTCTGTAAGCACTAAGAATAAGATACAGCACTAGTTTGATTGGCTCTATACACACAAACAATAACATATGGCACTAGTTTGAATAGCTCTATAAGCACAAACAATAAAATAGCAGTAGTTTGAATAGCTTTATAAGCACGAATAATAACATAAACACTAGTTTGAATAGCTCTATAAACAAACAATAACAGCACTAGTTTGAATAGCACCATAAGCATGAACAATAACATATAGCACTAGTTTGAATAGCTCTATAAACAAACAATAACATACAGCACTTGTTTGAATAGCTGCGTAAGCAGGAACAGTGTCATGCTGAAGTTTGCAATTGTTTGTATCGTTATCCGTGAACATCAGCCTTTTTGATAACACAACTCTGCCAAATAGTGTAAAACAAATAGTGACAAAACTGAAGCCATGACCTGTGGTTAAAACAGGAGTTTGTGGGAAGGAGTGCAAATATTTGTGTTGCAGGTGACACCCCCCACCCTGCCCCTTGCACAGTATTACTTTATGCATGTTCATTTCAGCTCAAAATGAAAAAGCCATTTAAAAACGTTTTAATTTATTTTACTGACGGAAGAAATCGGAGTACCAGGAAGAAAGCCACGCAAACACGGGGAGAACATGCCAACTCCACACAGAGAGGACCTGGCTGGCTGGGACTCAAACCTGCAACCCCTTCTTGAGAGGCTGTATCCACTGAGTCTACAAAGCATGCGTGCGAAATACACGTTTGGGGGAGATTAATGCTGGCCAGGACTGATCAACTGCCAGGACAATACACAGGGGCGGCAGTGTAGTATAATGGGTAACGAACTGGTCACGTAACCTAAAGGTCGCAGGTTCGATTCCCCGGTAGGACACTGCCATTGTACCCTTGAGCAAGGTACTTAACCTGCATTGCTTCAGTACATATCCAGCTGTATAAAATGGGGGCAAAGTAAATTCTGTGTAATTCGCCCTGGACACGAGCGTCCACTAAATGCCTGTAATGTACACCTGAAATGTTTCTGGCAAAATCCATCCATGCGACTGGACATTGTTGTAAATGCATGAGGTCACACATGTAAGTGCGTCAGCCCAGTCTGAAAACAAACAATAGGTTTAAAGCCCTTTCTTTGCAGAAGGTAAAAAGAGCGGAGACCGTCGTGCTTCTGTGCAAATTTCGGCACAAACACCGAAACGAGAGAGACAGAGCAGGTCCCTCACTCCTGCGAGCACCAAACTCCCGAATGTCCAGGAAGAAATAAAAAAATGTTAAATGTTTTAAACGGCGTAAGATCGGACGAAGATGCGTGCCGTCTGTCCTTATCTGAGCCGGGCCTGGAGACGTCTTGGCCTGTACACTTGATGACCGCTGCCTTCCATCAGCACTTTATGGCCATTATAAACTCATTTACTCACTGCTGGTGTTGTAAAAAAAAAAAGAAGAAAAATCTCAGAATCTCCAATAAGACGGAGAGAAAGACCAGACGGATGAAGGAGAGATTTACAGGATTAATGATACTGATGTTTAATCTACACCTCTGTTTCTACACTCCACTCTTCCTCGCTCGTTTGACCACTGCTGAACGTGTTCTTCCAGACCTTTCTTCAGGTTTGTTTGATGCCCAAAATTAACTCGGGGATGAAGAGGGAAAGAGAGGGTGGCGAAGCAGCGCCGCTTCTCTGTAATTTTTGGCAAATTAAACTCGATAAACGTTCCCGTCTTCTCCGCCGCGGTTACCGAGCGTAATCGGTCAGGACCCGGGGTCCGCAGGATCGCCTGCGTTTGCACTGTAAACTGCTCCGCCGGTTGTATTTAATGGGATTATAACGACAGTTATGCTTTACAAGAATTGATGTTTGTGACTTTTATGAGGTGCGAGTGAAGAGGCGGGCCTAGGCCCGGGCCATAAAAGCGGGAGGAATTTTAATTGGTCGAAGCTGTGGCCAGTTCGCTGCGCCGCTTTGTTCTGGCTGCTCTGGGGGTGGGGTGGGGTGGGGGGGTTCCCTTGTGCCACCGGCCTGATTTAAAATCTGTGAGCCCCTCTCCCCCTCCCCCCCCGCGCCCCACCCCCCAATTTTAATGCTAAACCTCCACGCCCAAAAAGAAAAAAAAAAAAAAAAGGCCAGGCTTTTAATTTGCTTCATGTTCTGTTAATTAAGCGGTCACTTCTCTCTGTTGTTTTATCTGGGGGGGTGGGGGGTGGGGGGGCGGCAGACACAGGCAGTGTATCTCACTGTTCTACCCCCAAACAGCCCATCTGCTGTTTCTTTTCAACAAGCTTTAAAAAAAAAAAAAAGTGTAAACAAAAATCTATTTACATTTTTTGCCTTTTTTTTTTTTGCCTTTGCCCATTTGCAGAATGTGGAAGCGATATTTATGGTGCAGTATTTATGGTTCTTGCAGTATTTATTGATTTCAGGATTTGAACTGGAAATCTTAATTAGCAGATTGTGGATGCTTAGCTTTGACTGATTCATTTTTTTAATCATCCGATTGCTTCATTAGCAACCTCCTGACAAGAAAGCTAATGGTGGATGATGCCAGTCCCCTGTGCTGTGCACAAGTACGATGTTTATGACAAGGTTAGCAGGAGCTAGGTTAGCGCAATGTGATGTCAAATTATTTTTTGTGTGCTGCCGGTTTGTGTGTGTGTGTGTGGGGGGGGTGGGCGGTGGGGTCGGGGGGGAGGATGGGGGGGGGGGGGGCAGTCAACCCTAGTGGTTGAGTAGAGATAAGAGCAGGAGTGCTGTCTGACGTGTGTCAGAAACGTCAGGGATTTAATCTTCCATACGACTGCCCCCCCCCCCCCCCCCCCCCCAGCCCCCCTCCCTCCTTTAATCAGCTAATCCCCAGCCTGGCTCTTCATTTGCATGTTTCTGTATTGGAATGCCCCCCCCCCCCCCACTCCCCTGTACACCCCGCTGTGTTCCTGACTGGATCTGACCAGCTCCAGGCAGGTCAAGGTTCGGATCGGCTCCTTAAACAGAAGTAGCCACATCACAGATTCATTTACTCCGGCCTCTGGGCGGCGAATCGGATGACTGATCTGGGCAGGTGTTCATATAAAAGGGGCAGGGTAACACACTTATTTCGGTCAGGGTTAATATTAAACAAAAAATGACTGATCGTTTTCAGAGGGGATTCCAGGGTCCACTGCACAAAGTACAGCACAGACACTCCGGGATTTCTGCCAAATAGAAAAATGAACAAACAAGCTGTTTTCCTCCTGTCTGTTACCCACATCGCTTCTGATTCAAAATGGAGGTGACTTCGCAGCCCGTTCGATTGGCGTCCGTTTGATTCAGACGACCACGGAGGCTGAACTGCCTTCGCTGCCTCCGGGCTGGTCTGAGAAGAGCTGAACACACAGCCGTCTGGCACACTGCACAGGAGAGAGACCGGGAAACAGCTGGAGGCATATTTAAGGAGCTCCCTTGGGCCGGGGAGAAGTATTCCAATTGACATACTGAAGCTGCGCATTACAAACTCTCACCAAACAGAATGGAACAGAAACAAGATTCTTGCTACGTGAAAGATAAAGAATAAGAAAGATGCCACGTGACTTTGGGTGAGTTGCACGCAAAGCCTTTGAAAGGACCTGTGAAATTCCCGCCCTCAAGATCTCAGCCAATCATGACCTGTGAAACACCCACTCTCCAGATCACAGCCAATCAGGACCTGTGACACATTCAGAGCCTGACTTGAATTTTTACTGCTTTGACTAATGCAGAGAGAGATGGAGCATTTGAGAAAGTACGCAATGATGATTAACTGTTAACCTAAGATTTTTTTTGGGGGGGGGGGGGGGGGGGGGGGGGGGGTGGAATAATCACTCTCTGTCTTACATAAGAGATGGCTCTGTCTGCTTTGAAGCAGGAGTTATGCAGCACTTATCCTCTGTCTGGATAGCCTGTAGTTTTGAAAATAGTTGAAACTTAACTTCTGCGATATTAAATATTAAAAGCTGGCCCTGATCACAGCTGTGAGAACTTTCACTCGTCATGCTTATCCTGGGGTCGAGTCGTCTTCTGCGAGGAAAACAAATTAGGGCGTAACCCTGCCTCAGTCACACCATGTGGGGGGGGGGGGGGGGGGGCAAGGCTGGGGAGGGTGAGGGGCCCCAGGACCCAATCTGAACCGTGGTGGTTTATGTGTGATCTGGGACAGGGTGGTGATGGGGGAGGGGGGGGGGTTGACCCTGCTGAACACCACAGCCTTTGATTACTGAACCCTGTCATTCTCACAGAAAAATATTTAGCCAAGGAGGTGTAAGCAGGGTTATAGCACTACAACCAATGGGACAGTGTCCAGCGTGCTGGACCGCATACGTACTTACACACACACACAGCTCATGCACATACACACACACACACACACACACACACACACACACACAGCTCATGCACACACACACACACACACACACACACACACAGCTCATGCACACACACACACATACACACACACCTCACATGCACACACACACACACCGCATGCACCCAAACACACACCTCACACACACAGCTCATGCACATACACACAACTCATGCACACACAGCGCATGCACACACACACACACACACACACATACACCTCACGAACACACACGGCCTAAACACCCTGCCCATACCCACAAGCACCCCCCCCCCCCTCCTCTGCCCAAACACACCAGACAGAACTGTGAGAACCTACCAAATGACAGTACTTCTAATCTCCTCATAATGCATTAAACACTGGCAGGAGGGAGAGCTGGCTGTTAAGGGTAACTCTGCGGGTTCTGTGCTTGGTTCCCTCTCCTGCTGCTGGTGTACTGTGGAAAGCAGCATAACTTCAACCAGCGGTCCACAGACAAGCTTGTCTTCATGGTTTCAAAGCAACAAACAAGCTTGGGAAAGATTGATAACCATTGTTACAATACAAAGAATTAAAGTAATCGCTAAAAAGGTTTTCTTGCAGATGCCATTCAATGTCTTCAATGTCCTTGGATTATTTGCAACAGTTAGGATGATATAAAACTTCTTTTAAAGTAGCCTATTGTTTCGATTTCCTTGGAATTTTTGTCATGCAGGAAAACATGACAGAACAGTCCAGAAAAAAGTAACACATCGTGTCCACTAGATGGTAGCACTAAGGTTTGTAACTTCAATTCGCTCAATATTCCTTTAGTTCGGAAATATGCTTTTAGATTTTAAAAAAGAAAAAAAAATGTTCAGCCAATATTTTAAAGCAATTCTCAAAACTACTCCTGAGCTTTATAAAATGCTGATATATTTTGCCATTACAGGAAAATACGCTAAGTGCATAATGTACAGTAAAAAAATTCTATGATTTGTTTTTTATATCGATGGTTTACCCTTCTAATAATACATGGAATAACATTAATAGGCCTTCCTGCTGTTTTAGTGTAGTTGTATCATGCGCATATTCAAAGAAAAAAAACCAAACTACATTTTACCAAAAACCATTTCCATCTACAAAAATACACACAAACACACACGTACACATACGTATTCTCCTCAGCCACCTTTCAAAGCCATCGAGGTTTTAAATAAAACAGGCCTGTTTTTGCCATTTTTAAATCATGTTTTGGGACGACGTCTGTCACCACCGCGGATAAACTTGGGGAGCCGTGATGCTGTAGGGCGGGGCCGAGCTGCCCGAAGCCCCGCCTCCTCCCTCCCAGACTCCGTGTCACCATTGTGATTGGTAGACTAAACAGAACAAATATTCGGCCAGACCAACACACCCAGCCATTTAAATGCAAAGACACTGAAAAAGGAAGCGAACTTAAGGTTCACCCTCTCCGAACACTGAACTGACATGCCCCTGACATATACAGTCCACTAAACACACACACACCTACATATAGCCGGGATATACGTGTATAAAGCCTGATAGTGAATATCATGAATATTTTAGGGGTTTGTCTTATAACTACTGAAGAGTTGCACTGAAAAGTCATCTAAAAAAAAATAAAAAAATAGAGTAACCCAGCTGTGTAGTGCGGCTTACACGAGTAGAACTGACGATGTGATGAGAACTGACTCTTTCTGCAGTGAGACCCATCCACTATTTCAGAGATCTGGCAGATGGACTTCCACCATCTTCCAAGTTGATAACGACCCGGGTCTCCGCAGAAATCAAGCGAGAAGATAGCAGGGTAAGGCTGGTGGATGAAAAAATGATCCCCCCCCCCCTTTTCAAATTTTCTAATCTGTATTGCGCTCTGTGGGAGTTTGGGTCTCTAATAGCATATGTGGGGGGAGTGCATACATACCAGTACTTTGCATGAAACGTCGAAATAAATCATATGGAGCTGTAGCTTCCATCTTTCTCCAGCGCTTGAGTAATTAGGAAAAGCGCTGCATCCATGGTGCACTTTAAACAAAGTCGTCCACTCCGCATTTTTAATTCTACGCATATTTCAGTCCTTCGCGCGTCGTTGGTTTCACGCGCTTACTGCACGAGATCCTAACGGGCCGCATTTGTTGATATCTGGGATTTGCCCCCTGTTCTCTGCTGTTCCGCATATTTACGGGAACTTATTTCACGGATCCAGTTCAAGGCTAAAACCTGCCCCCTTTGACCAATGAAATCGCAGCCTCGACAAGTCGGGAGAGGGGGCACAGCAGTGCGGCCAGTCACAAGAAAAATATTTATGATGCGTTTTAGGAACCCCAAAAACTGTCCCGGTTTCCACTGGAAATGGGAAAAGTCGGGGGGACATAGAGTTAAAAAAAGGGACCAATCACAGAGCACGACCCGCGCCGATCCTCACGGCTTGTTTACAGGCGAGGATAAATGACCCCCTTGATATGCGTGCGCGTTCCACGCCGGCATGCCGCTTGCTTAAAATTTCAAAGGAAAATAAACAAAACTGAACGTTTCAAACTGCTGATATTAAAAAGCAAGATGCAAACAGCCGGTATAAAAATGTTTAGGGAGGACGATCGCACCTTGACCAAGACTGTAGGCCTACTCCTGTGAAATGGCGGTCGAGGGCTAATGTGACTTGGAAGCAGTGACAGTAGTGCGCGCAGCCGGGAAGGTGTTC
Source organism: Anguilla anguilla (assembly GCF_013347855.1). Taxonomy (NCBI): domain Eukaryota; kingdom Metazoa; phylum Chordata; class Actinopteri; order Anguilliformes; family Anguillidae; genus Anguilla; species Anguilla anguilla. The sequence continues at coordinate 2,019,181 of NC_049209.1, read as the reverse complement.
TCTCTGTGGGATCTGCAGGGTCTTTGCACTCACTCCAAGCGCGAGATAAGGAGAGCCGTGCCGTCAGCGCGCCAAGGCAGACACTGTGCCTGTCACTCCACACAGGACTGGGTGTAAGAGCGCGCCTCAACAGAGACATCACCCACAAGCATTCCACACACGCACGCACGCGGGCACACACACACACAAACTATACCCTCACGCACACATAAACCATACACCATCCGCACGCGCACACACACAGTGGCACAGACACACGTACACCACACACATACTCACTCCACCCACACACGCTCACACACATACACATACGCGCACGCACAGACGCGCATACATACACTACACGCACACACTGACACACATGTACTCACACACACGCACACACATACACACACACAAGCACTCAGACACACGCAGGCATGCATGCTCACACACATGCACGCTCACATACGCACACACACCACCCCAAAAGTGAACAAAAGCACTAGGCTCTAAACGGTCATTGCACCATGAAGGCGATCAGTAATAATACTCTGCCACTTCGTGCAGCGGTTCAGTGTCCTCTGGAAAATCCCATTAGGACTGAACGAGCCAGCGCTGGGGAAAGAGCACATGCCAGCGACCCAGCTCCTCCCCTGCCAGCTAAACTCCCTTTAATTACACCTCCTAAAGCTCAAGGTGTTGCATGCTATGAAGGTTTATAGCAGTCGGTTTACAGCAGTGGAAGCTATCATAGGCCCGACAGACAGCCCAGGGAGATAATATTTTTTAAAGGTGAGATACCTGCTCCGGAGTTTCATTACTGAGAATAATCCATTCCCTGAGAAAACTCAAACTGCACCGAAGTGTAAGAGCACATAACAGGAACCAAACCGAACTTCACATCCCAACCGACACAAATGAAACAAGTGCCATCGATTTCTTTTAAAAATCCACCCAGGTTAGAATAAGGGAATGGAGCTATTCATATTCACAAGGACAAAAACTTTAGGAAGAGGTGGAGAAAAAATATATTTGGTTTCTTTAAAGATGGGTTTAAAAACAGTCCCCGCGCCGCGGTGTTTAGACAGCGAGCTGCGGGATGTAACGGCTCATCACCGGGCCTTCGGCTCCGCGGAGCGTCGCGGCTCTTGTAAATGTCAAAAGAGACAGAGATGTCGTCCGCGGGGGGAAAACAAACGCATAAACCGAGTGTTAAACTCTTAAAGGTCGCGAAGGTCTAAAATGGAAAAAAATAAAATAAACCGTTCACACCATTTTTCATTTTTCTTCTCGGTTTTACCTTGGTGCGCAAACGTAAATATTTAAGCCAGTTGCGGTAAACAGTTCTAAATCTTTTCTCGTTTTTTTTTTTGGTGCTACGAATACACATACCTTACAGGAGCTCCCAGAAATCATAAGATTTAAAGCAGCGCTTTTGCGTTTTCGCTGTGTATTTGAAGTTGACAGAAGGGCCACGGGGAGATTTACCCTCGCACACAGGAAAGAACCTCAATCCTGAGCGAGTTCTGTTTGAAACTGCTGTTGCCAGGTCTTGTCAAAGCTTTTTTTCCCCAGTCCTGCGACGGTAACTGATTGTGGATAAGGTTCTCTCAGAAGAACAACGCGTCTTCCTTCTATCTTTTCCACAGATATCAGCGTGTTGCAAATAAAGCCTTTTTTTCACGTGAAAAATTATAGAACCTGCTCTGAGACTATAAGACAGTAAAGGCAGTATAACCCTCTATAAGACTATAAGACAGATAACGTAAAGACAGTATAAGGTTCTATAAGACTATAGGGCAGTATAGGTAGTATATAACTCTATAATTCAGCAAACACTGGAACCCATTTCTTAGTCACAGAACAGATACTATTCAAGATTAACTTTCAACATACAAACAATGCAACCATTTTCAAACTAGTTTTAGTTTTGAAAGGTACAGTGATAATATCCTCTGGGATAAAACATATGGCAATCTGTAGAAAGAAATATGTACATAAATATCAATCTATTGCATATCTACTACTACTATTAAGTCCATTCTGCTGTTGTTCTGATAACCTACACCAGGAAATAAATTAGGGGGGGGGGGGGGGGGGATAGTCTTTTTTTCCAGGCGCTCGCTATAGCGCCGCTATCTCTAGCGCCTAGGAAGCTTCGATGGAGCCACAGTTCTGCCCATACATCATCCTTATCAGGGGAGTCTGGCGGGACGGGACTGCCCGACTGTGGGGCCTGCTTCTCGGGAGGGGCTGGTAGCGCAGGGGCCTGTGGGCCCGGCTCAGACACAGCTCCCAAACACGGCGATAAGCTCACGATACAAACAAAAACAACCGTCCTCGCCAGGAACATCAAAGCCGCCATTTAGATTTGGCAAAAAAGAAGGGGGCGCGAGGGAGGGGGTATGCATAACTGCGTCATCAAAGACTTCACGGCAGCTGGACTGGTATCTCACAAGCGTAGTTATTAAGAAGAATATTTATTGAGATCACAGACCAAAAATAAGTGGTAAAATAGCGCGTATGCATTCAAAACAATTTGTTGATCTCCAAGGATGTTAGCTGGAGTTTCGAATTGATAGACCTGAAAAATAAGCTGGGAACACTTCCATAATATACATTTACACACAAAGCTTTTACTCAAATAAACGTGGGGGCTTATTTAAGCCTAAAGCCACGGCCTCTGAACCATGCCGCGAGCCAAAATACTGTGACAGAGTGACTTTCGCAAAACAGAGTGGACGTGAGTTACAGTACGCGTAAAGATCATTCACGGTCTTTTTGCATCATTCCTGCGTGACAGTTCGAACCGGTCACAGACACTGCGGCAGGATGCGAAAGAATTCTTTGTCCAGCTGATGACTTCCATGCGGGTTTTACTACAATACTCAGGAAAAATATTCCAAAGTTCAGCGGAAATGACAGGGAAATCGCTAAGAGCGTACTGTAGGACTTGTAAAGTCCCGTCCGGGCAGTTCTGCGTCTTTCATGACAACGTGATGGCTAAAAAAGCAGAACTTGCTCAGCTCAATCACAGGTCTGTCCCGAGAGGGCAGTCGTTAATCACACAGACGAGGGACACGCTAAGATCGATCTAACTGACTGACCGGGGATGAGTACGTTTGCTTAAGCCTGCAATATAATAAAAGACCAATCTAATGTCTGGCAGACCTGTTAAAGCAGGTTTATGACGAAAACCACAAAGGAACCGGCGCACAGAGGAAAAGCACAATGTAATTAGCGCGCTGATGAAGATTGCATTTTGATAACATTATGGGAAATCTTCCATCTCGTGGTTCTGATCTGCACTGTCCCGCTTCTAATTCCATTTGGCACAAAGCAACCAGACGTCACTTTGAAGTCAAGGAACGGGGTCACATCTTCCCGTTTGTAACGTGCTACGAAGCAGGCGCTTGATAAGTCGGTGTCTGCTAAATTAGAGCGGAAAGACAGTGTTCTGATGGACAAATCAATTATACCACATATAACACGCCGAAATTTAACATAAAAAATGGCACGGAACTCAAGCGAAAATAATAGAATCTTACAGAAAAAATATTTATGTTCAGAAAGGGAAAATCTGGGACTCAGTCATACGTCATAGGAGAGTGGAACCAGCACATTACATCACAATGTTTAATGACACTTTACCCAGTAAACAGCCTACATTGCTGAGATACATTGTTGCCATATAATGGGACACACGGCCCTACTTCGACAGTCCACACTTTGATTTGGAAGGGACATTTTCAATAAACCACTTTACGAATTACTATGATTGCAGGATAAATCAGACAGAATTACAACCAAGCTCAAGTGGGTAGAGAGGGAATTGGTTCCATGTTGTCTATATCTGAATACTATATGATTGGTGAATTTTAATTTGCACTTACAAACGTGCAACCAAACCTTCATATATACATCCAATAACATATTCTTTGTATTCACATCCTTTTTCAAATAAAGGTTCACTTTCAAATGTACACATCACTATGAAGGAACTAATTCCAAGAGTCATATGGTGTGTAATGGCCTACATGTAAGGTGTATGAAGACTAGCATTAACAACCTATTTATATGCTAGTCTTAATACAAATTTTGCGTTACATTTCTTTTTCATTGTATTTACCACTTTGTTTCAAATAAAGCATGCTTTTAAACATACATCTTTTAAGGAACTCATTTTACTTATGCAATGCATGTACCATGAAATGTATATAATGTATAGGACTAGCATATAAATAGTATGTAAATAGTATTCTTATATACTGTGTCAGTGCTAACCCTTACGTCTGTTTTGAAAGGGTCATAGATCTGAACTTCACATTCATGCTCTGATTAATAAGATTGATTAATAATGGCTGATGGTTAAGAACATTCTCCCATCCCTCTATACTGAATGGCTCGACCAGTCTTGTGTTACATTGTTTCAACACATCAGTGCTGCTTGAATGTTGTCCATAGTAAACCATGCAAAGTAACACAATCTTTTGAGATCATATAAGATCTGTAGATTCAGTATGACATCATAGTAGACTTGGAGCCAGTTTCGAGGACACAGATTAAGCCTAGTCCCAGACTAAATTCAAATTTTAAAGGGGACGCTCCATACAAAACTCAATTTAGTCCAGGACTAAGTTTAAGATTTTTCAGTGAAACTAGCACTTAAACTGCCAAAAAAAAAAAAGCTTTGTGACAAAACAAATAGGTTAAAGCACCACACTAACAAGATTCCACTGTAAGGGCTAACCTATTCACCAGAGGGAACTTGCCTCTCTAATATAACGTCATTTTTGCTGCCAAAAAGCATCATGTGCTCCCTAGGGGCGACAGTGAGACCCACGGACGTTGCACAACGTTCTTCCAGAAGCCTTTAATCCCAGAGATTTAATTCGAACACTCATTCGAAAAGTTATATCTCAAATCTTGGCAAAAAAAGTCTTGTTCGTAAAAAAAACCACTACATGACATGAGGATAAAAGTTGACATTAAGTAACATCTAACATCAGCGGTCTCAGGTATAAATCCAGGACGAAGCCATGAAAACGTGGAACAATGGCCAGCCAAAACACATGGGCCAGATGGGGCTAGGCGCATTTGATTGGAGAGACACATTTATGGGGGTTTCTTTAATGAGGTAACATCCTTTTCACTCATATACTTTTCAGAACATTTTTTTCTCCTTCTTTCTACCACATGTGAAGAAACAGGAAACGGTAGTTTAGGGAGTCGAGGAGAAATAAATAGCCTGAATTGTCTCCAGAAACTAAAAAAAAAAAAAAACCTAAACAGGAACGTTGCTAGTCTAGCATAGACTGCGAGTTGCAAGAGGTTTCGCGAGAATCCTGGATGGGACTTTATGAGCGGTGTTCACTGAATTTTTTTCGAGACCAATGCACTTCAAATTTAGAGAATGACTTATCTGTCAACTGTGAAGTGACTCCTTCCAAAAGGCAATTAACTTGCACGGAAGAATATCACATAAATGAAAAGGGGCTGAATTGTTTTGGTCGAGCGGTGGGGCGACCTTTTACGAGCTGTTAACACGAATGAAACAAAGTATTTAAACAGAGCAGGTAACAGAGAATCCGCGCAGCGGAGCTCGAGGCCCGGCCGAACACTGGGGTGGATTGTGCCTTTCCCCGAAAGCCGGTTCAGCCGTCTTTAACTCTTCTGCGACACTCGGCACTCTCGCGACTGTTTTTTTTCTCTCCCTAAAAACAATGTTTGAATAGTGCTGAAGGACTCTCGTTAAGCAGAAAAGCCCCCACGACATGAATGGGTGCAGTTCCCTTTTAAAAAAAAAAAACAATTAAATAAATAAATAAAAAGAACGAACGAAAGAAAGAAAAAAACTCTCGCAGAAGTCACGGCGATCGAGACGGCGGCGAAACTCGAAATTGAATTTCCGCAAAAGTGATGTAATCCGGTGCTCTGGGTCAAAGCGGCGATGTTATTATCTGGATTTGGGGTTCATTAATTCAGGCCACGGCCGGCCGATGACAGGGCTTCCACCTCGTCCCAGCTGCCGGGACCCGCCAGCTGATTTAGGAGCGCTCCCGCCCTTGGTATGTAAACCATTTGCGGCAGGAATGCATAAGCAAGCCATAAAAATAGGATTTGGGCCGAGACGCGCAAGACAGCTCGTGCCATAAAACAATGCGTCCATCGCCATGGCGGAGAGAGAGTGGCGGTTCTCACCGGCCGTGAAGAGATCTCTGGTTCTCCGCTAGCCGAACAACAGGCCGTAGATTTCAGGGGCCACACGTTTAACGCTGAGAATGGATTATGGGGCCAGAACAGTTTAAGCCTCTTCCCAAATAAACCGTTTGTAAGGTATGACCCCCAAGAGGCAATTACTTTCCCAAAACCTGAGAAACCTGCGATGGACGACCTCAGACCCTTTTACCCACTACATCGGGTAACACCCAGATTACAACTGCAACTGCAACACACTGCAATGTCCCTGATAACTGCATAACCAAAAACACACACACACACACACACGCACACGTACACACACACTCTCACTCTCTTACATGCACGCACACACACATACGCACACACTCTGACTCTCTTACATGCATGCGCACACACACACGCACGCACAAACGCACACACACATACACGCACATACTCTCGCTCTTTTTCTCACATGCACGCGTGCACACAGACAGACACACACACACACTCTCACATACACGCACATGCACACACACAAGATGAGCTCAGAACATTCTCCATGTCTGTCTCTAAAATACCTTCTGCAGCAGTGAGAGGTGTAATTACCACTGCGCACACACATCACACCCTCACACATTAATGCCTGGGATGAATTCAGCGTGTGCCGTTTTAAAATCTCACTTTGTGCAAAAACTCAAACTTAACCCACCTGAGAAATGAACTGCAGTACCCTGAGAACCCACCGACAGATCTAGCATCCTGTTCAGATATGAGCATTCAGTATTCACTCTCAATACTGGGGACCATAACGGTGTAAAAGCTCATATCTCACCTCCTGTAATGCTCCTATGCATGCATCAACCACAGCAAGTCAAAACACAAGCAACGTTAAAGACTGGTCCAACTCCCACAAAAAGGATCTATGATTCATATTATTTATAATTATATATATGTTATATTCGCAATGCTGATGCGCTTCGACAGTAACTTACTCTGAGCATATACAACATCAGTGTTATAGATCGCATATTACTGCAATGAATCACTTTTTTTGCAGAATGCATACAACTGTCCTCCGTCAACAATGCATCTGTGTTCCATTAAGGTCCAGCGACTGCTGGCACGTCAAAATGGCTGAAATAGTCGTCAGATCACTCCACAAATCAGAACAAAGCTATTCAGATTTTTTGGTAAAGGCAGATTTGAAAAAAGACTAAAACACTTTTGGTTTCTGAAGATGTTTTGTTTTTTTTTTGTCATATTATTCTTTGTGCTTTGAGGCACCGTATTGGTTACTCTTGGAAACACACAGTTACCCTCACATTTAAGGAATGAAAAATTAAATTTTTCATTTTTCATTGCAAACGGTGTCCGTAATGAACTCTGCACCTGGTGTATATGCCAGTGCTGAAATATGCCCCATTCCTGTAGTCCAGTGATGGTAATAACTCAAACGCTAGCCGCGGTTTGGGTGTGACGGGTGTAAAAGAGCAGGGTTCGAGGTCGTCCATCGCAGGTTTCGCAGGTTTTGGGAAAGTAATTGCCTCTTGGGGGGTCGTACCTTACACATGGCAGCTATGGGGGGGTGACGGGGAGACGCAGGGTTCTGCGGCACGAATCGCTCAGTCGCGCGGTGGATACGTGGAGAAGGGAGACGATGGAGAAGTCAGGGGTCCATGCTGTGATTTTTTTACTGCACACTACACTGAAAATCCAGGTGAGTGCACCCTGACCGACCGGATTAAAGTGGGTCCGCACAGAAAAGGGGGTGTAAATTAAGCAAGTTCTCACAGCCGAAAACATGCACAGCCAGAGCACGTAGAGTAGAACCCCCATCCCCCGCCTGTGCCCCCCCCCCCCCCCCCCGTGCCCCCCCCGCAGGGACGTCTACGTACGCGCACGCGTGTGTAAATACGCAGTATGTATTCATGATAGTGTACACGCTGTCTGCGTGTATGATGGTGTACACGCTGTCTGCGTGTATGATGGTGTACACGCTGTCTGCGTGTATGATGGTGTACACGCTGTCTGCGTGTATGATAGTGTACACGCTGTCTGCGTGTATGATAGTGTACACGCTGTCTGCGTGTATGATAGTGTACACGCTGTCTAATGCATCACTGAGGTCATGTGTCAGAGATGCCGCCATAAAACAGGGCAGAGACGAAAAGGCCGGGGGGGGGGGGGGGGGGGGGTGAAAGCCGAGAGGGGGAAGGGGGGGACAGGGGGGGCGGAGGTGTCTGTTTTTCCTCAGGGGCTGAGCTACAGAGTGAAGCCGACGTGGAAAAGCCAGGGAGGGGGGACGAGGGGAAGGGGGGGGGGGGGCAGAGCCGTTACTGGGGCAGGGGTTGGGTCCCGGCTCGCCCCAGACCCCCGGAGTCAGGGCTCCAGTCCCGGGACGGCGCTGTTGAGAGGCGTCCCACCGGTACTGGGGCCCCAGGGCCAGCGCTGACCCAGGATTCGGCACGGGGGGGCGGGGGGGGGGGGGGGGGCAGAGGGGGGCAAAGCAACCCGGCCAAGCACTGCTAAAACATGAGCAGATGAAGATGATGATGATGATGAAGGTGAGAAGACCCAACGGCAGCACTCTCTGCCCTCCACACGCACATATAATGAGATATATTTGTTTTAAATTAAATTGTACAAAAAGATGGAAAGTCTGCATTTTAAAAGCTTGATCCATGGATATATATATATAGTTTTTTAAATTATTATTTTTTTTATACAGCTTAATCTTTTACCACAAATGTTGTTCCACTGTCTTGACTTTCTCACTGAAAAAGACTCAGGGCTCACTGTGATTTTTTGAGTATAAATAGATTTGTTCCACGCACACACTTGAGCGTGGTGTTGTAAATAATTCCTGGACTCAAGAAAACCCTTATTATGCGCTGCTATTCATACATACAGTATACATGTGGTGTTATATTTACCTATTTACTTTTTCTTTGTGTATGACCATCACAGAAATGTCAGAAAGCGCCTATATTTTATGTTGGGTTAATTTCAAACATCCTTGATTGCACCATTCATTTTGGGAGTCGGTCAACATGCAGCAGTTAGAACAGGAAGGACTACAAAGTCTCTCTTCCCTCAGCGGCAGAACACACTTCCTCTCAGACGAAGAGTCAAGTCGCCAGTCACGACCAGGCCTGCCAGGTGAAATTACCTGGCCTGGGACAAAATCACATTATTATATTATTCCTGAGCCTGGACAGTAATATTAACAAGTTCACAGACGATCCCCGCCCCCTCCCTGGGCCTGGGACAACGTACCCGGTTCCCCACATACAGTCAGATGTTCATTTCAGCGTCAGGCCGATTTTAAAGGACCCTTAAAAGGAGTGCACAGTGGGCACGAGCAGCAGACAGTGCTCCGAAATTAAACGAAGCCCCTTATTGGCACAAGTACCAGAGCAGTTCAGCATCACATCAGCAAACCCATCGGAATCATCGGGAGGGGGGAACTGAATTCAGGGTTAAACGTTTTGACATAATGAAGGCTCACGCACTGGCGACTATAACATCTGTGAATAAGAATCGAGGCGCTTCTGTGAGCATCGGAAGCTACTGCGCTCACAGACGGATTCCGGTCAGAGAGAGTTTGTCATGCTGTCCTCGTTTTACACTGACATCAGCACCGCGGCCTTCTGCGGTTCGAACGGGCCAGGAGCTAAACGCGTAATTACAGTTCCCTGAAACCGGTGCGCTGGGTCTGCCTCCTGAGATCACAACTATTTCTGTTAATAAACATGAAGGGGTCTGGCCCGAGGAGAGAGAAGGTGAAGTGGCTAGTCCACGTCCTCAGCTCCTCCCCAAAAAACCCGACGAGCTCTTCAAAACGAGCTGTGCTAGGCCTGGGCCACCCACACGCAGAATCACACGTTTTTAATCGCCTTCAGGGGGGCTGGGACTGCCCCGCACTTCCAGCACCCGTACACTTTATTTTGGTTTTAAGCTGTAAGCCGAACATGGCACAGATTTTTTAAACATATCACTTGCAATTCTGAAGTGGCCCAAAAAACAGAAAGACCCATTGATACTGCGCAGTCTGAATACCACACTTCCCAATTCATTAGCTGCAGTACTGCTGGGGGTCCAAAGAGAAGACTGGGGGTGGAGTGGGGAGTGGGGGGGGGGGGGGGGGGTGTGGTGTGGTGTCTGCCCCTGATATTATCCCATATGGCAGTTAAGTCTGCTGGGGTACAGGCTTCTGTCCAGATGAGTGTTCTGGGGGGTACACACAGAATAAATCAGTTTAGAGGGCACGGCGGGGTCCACACGGTCTCATTACTGCTGTAAACAAGCAGCGATCTGCTGCAAAAAGTGTCTCGCGAAGCCGCCTTCAGCGCATTCCATCCGCGAGCTCTTATCTTTATTGGTGGTGGAGCAAAAAAAAAGAAAAGAAAAAAAAACGCCCGCTACTACGACCATGGGAGCGATTCGCAAATTCTCACAATGCAGAAGACGTACGGAATTCTGGGAAAAGCTGAGTGTTCTTAGAAAGGGGGAGAAAGCAGAGCCGCGCAGCGCGCGCATCATTTCCACAATCTGCACCCAAGCCTCGCACGTGAGCGGTGATGAGGAAAAAAAAAGCGATGAGCGCAATCCAAAGGGGAAAAGAGAGGGAGAGAGAAATAAAACATTCTTAAAGAGTAGCCAGCACTCTAAGCACGTTAATGACCGAATTGGGAGATATTTGTTTAAAATCCAAAACCCAGAGTAAGCAATTTAAAGTGGAGGAAAGACCAGCCATTGAAAATCTACATGATGACACAAACAATTATGAGGGGAATTCATAACACGGCCAAGATGCCTTTTGGTGACCTATTTTGGATGTTTCCATGGGATTTCAGCTCTGACAGAGAGGGGGGGGGGAGAGAGAGAGAGAGAGAGAGAGGGGGGAGGGGGGGGCTGGTTCTGCCAGCATCTCTAAGTGCTCCCGTTAACGAAACATTGAGTCATGTGGAGGGGAAAAAAGCCGACCCTGATCCAAGTCAGTGCGACGGACGATACTTCAGGCTCCCGAAGTGTCAGCTATAAAGACCTATGGGGAAATCTGAGCGGGATAGGGTTTCATATCTGGATAGTGGATGTCTTAATCAACAATGTCAGGGGTTTCTTTTTGTATATATGGGTCCAAGAGGCTTTGATGACTACGGGAAACTGGATGGAAAGAATTTAGACAAGCGAGTGATTTCAGAACGAGAGAGTTTGGGCACAGAAAAGTACGCTGTAGCATCGAACAGATACGATAACAATACTAATAGTTCGAGCATTGTGTCGACGCTAGTACAGATTTCTGAAATAAAAAATCTTAATTGGAACGAAACTCAATATTTCTTGAGAAAAAGGGAAATAATATTCTCAGCATTTGAACTTTCCTTTCATCAATATGTTGTACCAAGAACAAGAAATAAACTTTACTACACAAGGGTCTGCATGTTCTAATAATATTATTACACTATTAGTTTGCTTAGTGACTTAGGTTACATCTCAGTACAAACAGTACCAAAATTCCCTGATTAATAATAGATTTTTTTAAAATTGTAGATATCTTTCAAAGCCATGTTAGTACAATAAGCATCAGAACCAGAATGACCAGCGCGTGGTCTGGAAGTCGTCAGCTGCGAGAGTCGCCAGACCCGTTCCCTCAGTACCTCACTCTCCTTCACGACCTGGCAACCCATGATGTAGCTTTTTGTTTTACTTTGCTAGTAACAGATTTATTTTGTGAATCTGCATCGATATGATCAATCCCTAAAATGTCAGAATAAAAATACTGCGTTCAGCTTTGTAATGGCTGGCACCGACTGGGAAGACAGTAAAATATGCGGCGAACTGCTTTAATATAAACACCAGCTCTGCAAGGAGGCTTTTATGGAATATGTGTGTTTAACAGGAACCTGACACCTCTGATTTATTGCTATATTTAGATAAGAAATGCAGTAAATGGTTTCTAAATAGCGTCAAGGTCATGTAATGTAATGGGATAATGTTTTAGTCTGATACAGATAAGATGATAGCGCGCGGGCTACAGCGGAGCGGAATGCTACTTGAATGAGGTATGAAGAATTAACAATGCCCAGCGCGAGAGGTGATAACCGGGCGCGTTCCTTTCAGCTGTCTCGAGATGGCTCCCACGTTATGATTAAAAACAAGTCCCCCCTCGCTCCCCCTCCACACCCAGATAGGTGAGTTTAGAGGCAGTACTAGCACGAAAGCCGTTCATTTCAGTTAGTTAGTGCGATTAGTGCGATTTCCAGTCATTCCATAGAAATAGTTGACTCGCGGTTCAAGAAAATTATTTTTTAAATTAGTAGGCCTGTGTGGTTTAAAAAATGTTCTCCTTGAATTTTCGTTTGAAATTAGTATCCGAATTACACGGAGTTTCCCACTGATTACAGAAAAACTGTTTGAAGTAGAGAGACTTCATTAATCACCGTAATTCCTACGATTCGGAATGTCGGTTATCTGCACGCGCCAAAATATAGAGGTAGGCGACAATGGGATTATTACACACGTCTCAGTGCCTAACCTGCCTAAATACACTCATACTCAGTATATATGAACGGTATTATAATTTTAACATCTGAGAAACTCACACGCATGTTATGCATTGCAGGCAATTTTTAGGAAATCACATTATTAGAATAATGTGCAACCAAGCCCAAACAGTTCAGTGTGGGTAGGAGTAACTACATATTTAGGATACTACCTTGAAACTTTGTACTTCATAATTTTTCGAAAACTACTAAATTTTGTGCGCGCGCGCGCACACACACACGTATGCGATGACACAATTGGTGAACAAATATATTAAATTATACATTCAATTAATTTTAATCTCTACAAGGCAAAACAAAATGAACTGTGGTAAATTCAGCAGAATGTTATCGTGTTCTGTAAAGATGCTATAACAGCATTTTCATTCGCTTCTTCTGTGCGCGTGTTGTGTATAGTTTGAGGAAATTCAACATGGTAAAAAAAATTGGTAAGATGGTAAAATTAAGTGTTACAGCTAGTGTCAGTTTCGGTGACAACAAAAAATCCATAGCATGTCGACTATATAATACACAAAGTTACAAAATAAAAGTTTTTATATTGAAAATAATAATTTCATGAAAAGTTATGTTTGAAGGACTTAAAATTGAAATACATATTCAGGAGTTGTCCGCGCTGTAGTAGAAACTATGCAGAATTAAATAGTGGTAAAATACATACTGTATAATGCATTGTTTTGAGTTGATCGACTCAAATTATAATAATACACTAACTGTAGCGTTGCATGCTTAGTATTGGCTATACACGCTATTCATTTTATTGTTGGTTCCATTTTGACACCTATGTTGTACGCGTGTCATCATAATGGATCCAGTTGCTCACTCGTTCTTAAAGATGTGCGCTTAGACCCTCACCCTTGTTAGCTTAGCTGATAAAGGCGACTCCCCCACCCACCCCCATGCAACCACGCACGCGGTGTTAAATATGTATGGTGCGCAATAGGGACCACACCATAACCTCGTTAAATGATCATTTGACAAGGCGCTGTCAAGAAGTGATGGAAGACAAGTTGAACTGAATGACATAATTAAAATGGATACTGCCTACACGAAACACTTTCCCACGTCTTTATAGTAACTACAATTGCTTCTTATAACTGTGTTAAAACAATCCAGTCTGAATTTAATTAGGCCTTCAAGCAAGTTGATAATTTCTGTTTTCATGTGCATTGAATATTTGCTTGGATAGGTACAATGTTAATTTGAGAGTGATACAAACGTGTAACAGAATTTTTAAATGACATTTATTTAAACCACATTTTGTCTGCGTATTTTCGTCAGATAAATAACTTGGTGCACAGTGAAGCGTAGGCCACAGTTAGGGACTGAAGCCTTCGGAAAAGCTTGGGAGAAGTAGTTAGGCTATATTGGCGCAATATATATCATTGTAAAAAAAATACAATGCAAACACGTACGTTAAAATATTAATAGACAAAAGATGATGTTAACATACAAAATATACTTCGATAAATCTCCCCTATCAATTTTGCAATAAAAAATTCGCATTATACAGCAACAACATAAGGCCAAATTAAAAGAAGTGGAACATTAACGAAAAGTCTTAATAAACAAACTGAATTTGAATTCTAATGTAAATTGTGATTGGTTTAATTAGTAGAGAAATAGGAAAACATATTAATACCATGTCTGTTTATGCCTCTAATTTTCTTAATCTCTTGCTTTGAGTGCCATCGCCCATCCTCCCAGCATTTCATATCGAGAAGAAGCGTCACCATGCTTCAGAGATTGTTCTGCGCCGTTACAAACAGCCGCACCGCAAAATCTCCGCCCCATTCGTGGTATCTAAACTCCTATTGGCTGGCGCGTTGTTATGCCACTTTCAGCGCAATATAAACCTGGGCCTCAGCACCTTCAACAAGGGTCAGATTTCCAGCACAAATGACTCTAATCAACGGGTGGAAGACTTTACTCGAGACTGCATAGACGTATCCGGATTTGCTATATTTATCATTGACTTCACTAAAACCCTTTAACAGTATGACGTTATTATTCTGTTATTTTAAATTAATGGGCAAATAGCGAAAAACATTTATAAAGGATGCATCTTGAGATTGCACTTAAATCCACGAAGAAATCGCGATTCCGTGGGGCGCACAATTCTGATTAGACAATTCTTATTATTGTTCACCACATGGAAAAATTCTGAACTCTGAAAAGTAGCCGAGGGCGACCATTTTTCAAGACTCCAAGACGCGTAGGCTAATTTGGGTCCCCGTGCGTTTCAAGATGAACCTAATTGGGAGCTACCAGCACCATCACCTAATGCACGAGACCTTTCCGTTCGTCCAGAGGTGTCATCCAGACGCACAGTACTTCCAGAGCTGGGTGGTGAATCACGCAGAGGTTCCCGCAGACTTTCAGATCCAGCAGCCGTACTCTTCCGAGTTCAGCGGTCCGAGCGTCGCGCAAGACGCCCAGATGGACGCGCTGTCCGGGCGAATGGGGAAAAGACGAGCGTCCGGACCCAAGAAAGAGCGGAAAAGGACAGAGAGCATCAACACTGCTTTTGCCGAACTGAGAGAATGTATACCAAACGTTCCCGCGGACACCAAACTGTCCAAAATAAAGACACTGAGACTGGCCACAAGTTACATTGCCTATCTGATGGATGTTCTGGCAAAAGACACTGGTGAAACGGAGGGATTCAAAGCAGAAATAAAGAAATTTGACAGTAGAGATTTAAAAAGGAAACGAGAAGTGGTACGTTATGCTCGCCTGCATATGCAACTGAATTCACTGCTTACAATGCAGGACGATTCCTATACTATGGCCATGTGTTCTTTGTGAAATGCAAGAATTATGAATACAATAATAGGAAATGTTATGAAATATAGGATATATATACATATAATGGTATAATAGAATAATAGTTCCTTACCTGGTATTTAACGGTGTTCTCGTCTCACCATTCGCACACAGTGTACCAAATATGCCTTCACACAACAACAGCCAGGAACACCAAGTCGTACACGACAAAAAACATCGGTTTTGAGTGTTTTATTTACCATAAGGTAACATGCCTAGGTTTAATAAATAATGTGGTATTTAGTCGTAAATTGTATTCAAAGCAATAAAAGGACTATGGCAACGACATATAGTATAAAAGTTGCAGAAGCGTGCATGGAGCCGCTAACTAGCAACTGTGTATTATTTTCGTCGAGACAAACAGGCCTACTCAGATTCAGATCTTGGTGAATATATAATGCAGTGCTGGATAGTCACCTTTTTCTAATTCAGTGACTTATTTATACATTCTCTTATAAAAGCCATCGAATGGTTAAAAAGGATTTACACTCTAGACCTTTCACTTTGTTCGGGCCTACTTGGAAATTGGCAGCTACGGAAAGCATTTTGTTCTGCAGGCAGATACACACAGGCACAGATACACACAGGCACACGCACACATACGGAAATTGTAATGGATGTCTGTAGTGTCAGAGCCTATTAATCACGCTGCACATTGTACATCAATCATATTGCAACCGAATTAACGTATAGACTGTATTTTTGCACAGGGCCTGCACGTTACAGTAGACCGTGGCTTTATTAACCTGTGCTGCTGCTTTTTTAAATTTTAATAAATAACCGATTTTAAAGAGTTCTAATGCATACACTCTCTGTTTTCACAGAATGACGGTCTTCAGGATTCACTAGGAAGCGAGAAAAAGTTCAAAGGCAGGACGGGTTGGCCTCAACAGGTTTGGGCTCTGGAACTCAACCAGTGAATGGCTCGCGCCCCACCGAACGGCACCCGGCACTCAGACTCGGTATTCAAGCGCGCGTCTGGGAATACAACCACTTGTACACTTCAAAGTGCAATGTTATTCATTTGAATCTGGGGGGGGCGGGATATTAGAGGACTTGAAAACGGCACCATTGCTAATAATTTAACCGTCTTATTAATTCGTTCTGTGCTATGGTTGTACCTAACTGTGATATTTCCCACATAATTTAAAACTAAATCATAAAAGAATGAAAAAAGCCATTATTTTGTTGTGTTACGTTATTTTTAGTGTACAAAAAGGTGATTTAAGAAATGTCCTTGATCTTATAATGTTATGGCCACGTTAGCACTAGATACTTTTCTACTGAGGTGGTACTGACAAGCAAATATTGTATTTGTCGTACTGTATTCTGTGTGTGTAAATGTTTGAATCTACCTCAAATAACTGTCACCTTACGTTTGGCTCAGATGAAATAAATATTAAAATTATAAAATGATCTGTACTCCTAAATACAGAATATGGCAATAGAAATTATTTTGCCGCAGTTGTATGCACTCTCTATACGCATTCGCTTCTATCCAGAAATCTAGGCATGCGAATTATTATTATTGTTATTATTATGATTATTTCGACATAATTCCTTACATATAAAATAAACATAATAAAATTAAGGCTTATAGACAATAAATTGAAGGGTAAAAGGCCAAAGTACTTTTCCGATGGTTGATTATGATGCTCATAACCCAAGTTGACACAGGATGCAAAATCCATAATTTTGATATTGCACGAAGGCAGAATTGGAGTACGCTCTTAACATTATGAAGGTACACTAATATTATTGATATTACTAAGGTTGTGCCGGTTATATCTGCACTTCAGCCCAGAGTAAAACCATATCCAACTTAGCGATAAACAGATTTAAGAGAGTGGTAAAAACATTAGCTGGTCCTGTAAGAAACGAAACAATATAACAATTACTCGAACAATCATTAAGTGCCGTGCTCCAGGTGTAAGGACAAAACGCACGAGACTTAAACTGAATCCAACATATTTCTCACTAATAATATCCAGTGATACTCACAATAATATACGAACATTAGTATCTTACAGTTTCATACTGATATAAATTATATATGCCATCACAGTATAAATCAGGGGTTATATTGAAAATTGGATGTAGCTTGCAATGTGCCGTGCGATTGATATAACAATATACATATGCACCATAATTTCTGGCAATATAAGATTTCTATATGCTTTTAATATTTGCAGCTGTAATACCAATACATATTTTATTTTACACATTCAATTATGATATTAAAAGGTATCAGGAAAAATCTCAAGAGATGCTTGTTTAAAATAAACTTTAAAAACACAGAGCAGATGGAGTTTGTCTTGGCATTGCCCGTCGCTGGATTCGTAGGAGTAGGCCTATTTGCTTTCGATAAATCTCGTGTTTATTTACGTGTTTCTTATCTCGTGCTTGGTGCTGAGGAAACACACAAAAAAGGGGTTAACACGCGAAGCCACGAGACTTCGAGGAGCCGCATAAAAATTCCTTTTTCCGACGTTAGGTTCATTCGGAATTAGTGGTAAACCTGGCAAAAATCAATGTCAGGCTGTCGCAGGAGAGATGACGCAATTATGTAGCTCTATACAGGCGCCCTTTCCCGTACCCTTTGATAAATAAACAAGCGTCAAATTATATAGAGAATTTTATTTTGATGTCAGGTTTAAATCTGAATCCATATTTTTCCAACAAGGCTTGTGCATGCCGTCCACTCACGTCAATTGGTAAGTTATAATATTTGAAGCGAATGTAGGCCACTGGGGATTTGCGCATTTAAAAAATAATTCGAAATTTGAGCGCACGCATAGCCATGATGCAATTAACTATTTGACCGATTAAACAGAAAGGGGTTAATAATAAATATCTGCCACCCAGCCAATGCTTCGATGAACACCCAGAGATGAGCTCGTAAGACAGAGCCTAGAACGGCCTTAAAGATAGAAGTCTGCGATGCGCCGTATCTCCAGTTACTGGCCAGAGCAGATGGAAACCCCGGTTGACTGAACTGCTCTGAGTGGTCAACAATTTCCATCAATCAGTATCAAATGCTTGCATCTATCGAAAGACGCAAGCTGGTCTTATTTTTGAAGATTCCGAAACAAAATAAAAGCAGAATAAAATTTCCGTCGTTATGACTGCATATGCTCGAAAACCACAACTGTATATGAAGCCCTCTAAGCGCTGCGCAGCTATGAAAAAAACATCATAGCATAACAACTATGTTCCACAATAGAAAACGATATCTTTCCTTTTCTATTAGCACATTCGAAAATCTGAATAAAAACTATGCATTAATTAAAATGCTTTATGTTAATATCGACTATTTAAAGGTAGGGAAAACATGTGAAAATCATACAAAATAAAACCTAATTAAATCATAATGGTTGAACGATTACCTTTAGCACCCAGTAAACAAAATTAATGGCAAAAAAAGCCAGTTTATGTCGCATCAGTCCCGTCCAATAGGAAGACGGCGGCACGTGGCACGAATTGTTTCAGGGAGATATCTGAAACGGAGTAGATTGATTACGGGATTACTCGTGCGTTTCTAAAGTCACGTGCAACAACAACGGTACCCAATATCCCGGCACAATCAACACATCAGATTATAACCAACGCAAACCAGGTGGTTGCTTCTGTATCTTTAAAACCCTAAACAATACAACACCAGCACAGTGGCCAACTGCAAACAGAACTGAAATATGAAATACAAATTGCCAACTAAATAAGCAGCCTACATTTACGCAATTGTATTTTCAATAAGCGTGCGCAAAGTGATACTAAGAAAATGTCAATTGCTGCCAATAGGCATTCGCAGTGGCGTCACAGCAACATTACGCGTGCATCAGAGGCCGGATTTGGCTACAGCTTATACTAGGAATCGTCATGATCAGCCACTTACATTATTCTAGAATTATAGCTGGTCTTGGAAACCTGGACAAACGTGATAGTTTCACGACAATCACCAGCTTACTAATCAACAATTACAGTGTACACGTGGCCCCTATTGGACTCATAAACTCTGTTAGAGTTGAATTAACACTGGACATATTACTCTGTATGCAGTCGTTTAGGGCCATCCCGAGGCCACACAATTTAACTTTTTAAATTAGATTTTTAATGTTGGAGCACCCTGGGGCCACAACAGCATTCTTGCTCAGGGACACCAAAGCCCTCGGTCCGGCACTGCTTGTTGCGCACAGTGGGTTCCAACGACTCAGATTTAGCAAACGGATGTATGTAGAATGTGTCACAACAAACACGTTCTATTATTTCTCTACAAGGCGTCCTGCATATATTTAAAAAAAAACTGAACAACCAAAAAGAACAACCAAGCGGATATCAAACGGAAAATGTAACGTGTAAAGTTAAGAAGAAAAAAATCAGAATAGCATACAGCAGGCGGAAAATTGTTGCACGCGACTATAATCGTAATGACACCTTCGAGCGGTCAGCATACAGGTGGGTAGTTTTCGACTTCCCACATTTAAACGCTTTTCACGGGAGCCAACGCAGAAAGGTAAGCGCGGGAAAGGTTCACATTATTTTATAAACGGTTTTTGGCTTTGGGCAGCTGGTCGCGTACTGGGCACCAGGGAGGGCCAATAGAAATTACGACAATGGTGCCACCAAGTGGTAGCACAGACAACAGACCGTGTTCACTCACCCATTTCGACAGGCACCTCTGCTGCTTCGAAAGACAAATCACAAACAGGCCTATGCGTGGCTCACTGGGAATACTATTCATATCACTGCACTGGTCAAAAAAACAACAACAAAAACATGCAACATGCATATTATCAGAAAGCGCTAAAAGGTAAGAACTATAACCATTAATAGCATGGAATGCCAGATTGATATTTTTTTTTAAAAAGGAAAAAAAAAAAAAAAAAAAAAACATTCCACACTGGTTAAATCGTCTTTCTATGGGCTTAAAAAGGAGGGTGGGAAAAATGTGTAACAAGAACAACTTATATTTGTTCAGTTAAAATCACTCCTGAGCATTCAAACTAAATCCCAAACCTACAGTACATCGGTACGAGTCACCATGATAGCAGTAAAATGGCGAAATTCTTGTTATTGACACATGACATTTATTAAACGCAATAAGCAGCACGATAGATATGCGTTTGGAAATTAACAGCAATTTAGTCGATTTAGTTACAGCCAGAGTTTACATATTACACAACCTTGGGAAAAAAACAGAAAATTCTACAACCTATATTCGACCTGGCAAAGGCATTTACCTACAGCACACAGGAGGACAACTGTAAACAAACTAAAAAGGCAAACAAATAACAGAAACATGATCAAACTCTACTAAGGGCAGGGCTCCACATGTGGAAAAATACCATGTTATCACCTCTCTCCGAGATCTGTTCTTCCAGCAAACAACACACTTGGATATGCAGTGTTAGCAACATCATCTAATTTACAATGGACAAACCACCTCTTAAAGGCAACACTATAAGTCTAACAGACCTGTGATACCTCTGACAAGGTATCTGAGTTTACGAGCTGTGTACAATAGTAGAGTGAAGTCCCACAGGCTGAACTTACAATTCTTACCTCATAACAACCACCCCCCCCCCCCCCCCACAACAGTTGCCAGGATGGTTTTAGAGATGCATAATACTCTTTTATTTTTTTCTCTTAAAACTTAAGTGCCAGCGTTGGTGTCACTACTTTATTCTGGAACATTATGAACCATAATTGATATTTTTACAGCCATATTTTGTCTTAAACAGCCAGCACAGGTAAACGTGATCAACTCTCACCACTGACTGTAGCCAAAACGGCTACAGAAGCTTCGGTCCGGAGGAGGGAATAATTCTAACATTTAAGCCTTTCCATTTGGCTACACTGAAGAGGACATCTGCACCTTGAGTCAATAAAACAAAAGGCTTTTTCTCCACAGAAGTTATTTACAGTAAAAATTGTCTCCTGAATTAATTCTGCTTTATTCAATATTAATATTCAATTTTTAGGGTGAAATATAATAAAAGGCCTCACTGAAGATTAAACAACCATTTCAGTTTTTGAGTGAAATGAATTAACCACTGTCTAAAAACAAACTGTGAACGATCATGATTTTAAATTGTGACAAAACTGACAAATGAGGAAACTGAACATTTAAAATCGTATCACTCCCCAACCACCAGGCCCCAAAACTTGGTAGAGTGGGAATTTAGAGCTGTTTTACTTTAAGTGACAAGTACAAAAGAAAAAAAAAAAAAAACATCCTTTAATTTTTAAACACCTTGATTTCGTTTGACACATGAAGCAAAAAAAAAAAAAAAAAAAAAAAAAGCAGACCGGAAATAAGTCATTTTTTAATTTACATAGTCCATACAATCTCAAACTAAGAAACTAAAACATTCAAACATTCATACGTTTCAGCGGACAGATCCTATATCTGGAGAGGCGCAAGCGGGAAGCCAGGGCGCACAGGGAAGGAAACGGCTCGTGACGCCCGAGTCCTCGGCCGCGAGGCTGATAACGGGCGAGCTCTCGGCCGTGTGGCTCGTAACGCGCGAGTCATCGGTAGTATGAAGCAACGCAGCCTGTATTACGAGTTCTAATGCGTTACGGGTCTGCTCCTGCCAGTCACAGAAAGACGGGCAGAAAACAACAGAGCTGAAGGGGGAAAGTGTCAAATCAGCACAGAGAAGCGGCAGGCTACACCGGTCAGGCCCAGAGTCTCTGACAGTCTTCAGTCTCGGCGCAGCAGTCCGTATTTAAATAACGACGCTTTCTCGGCACTCACAGCATTAGCTACTGGACCACGCTGCCGGCGTTATCTCAGCAAAATCACCAAGGGGAACATTTCCATCAGGATTAACTTTTTTTGCCCTGGGGTTTGGCACAATGAACAGCCAAGACAAGAATTTGAAGTAGAAAAAGGATAATAATAAAAAATCACCATAAGAGTAGGCCTATTTCTACCTCAGCCAAACTGGGTCTCGTCCGTTACATTTTATTCAACTGCAACTCAATATGACGGAGTTCTGTGGAACAATATTAAGAAACTGCTACTTCTGTTTTCGACACAACATTTAACAGTTGGAAAGACTCACCAGTAAACTGTGTGGGGGGTTTATAACCCCTACATTTGTAGTATAAAGTTAAGTATAAAGATTGGATCTGGGGCTTAACTAAATGAATTATTTCTTCCAGATAATGGTGTATTCACAAAATAAATTCACCCTGCGGAGTCTGAAAAGTCTTAATTTAGGCCAGGCTGGGTAGGCCTACAAACCATTCGGCTTACGAGCACAACCACCAAATTAAAATCGCGCTGAAATATGTAACCTCAGTCAAGCTGTTTACTGCCGTCGGATTTCTGGTCCAGTCGGCTTTTGTTGCTCTTCACCATGTAGATGAAGTAGGTCAGCGTCTCCTTCTCGTTCACAGGAATATTCCGGAAGTGACGGCTCACCGTCTACAAAACATAAGGGCAAAATGCAATTTGCTTACAACGCAATCGGAAAACGTTTTCTGCTTCAAGCAAGGTGGAGAAAAAGCACACGCAAAAACAAATAACAAAACAAGATAACTGGAAAAGTAGCACTGCCGAAGACAAGCCTGAATGCATATCAAGCCATTAATAATCATTTCTTGCCTACAATTCAGTCCAACTTCCCTCTCGGAAAATTCCAAAAAATAAAATAAAATAAAAATAATTTCATATCCAAACAGCAGCAAAGCACGAGAGAGGCCGGGAATGTTTAACAACGCAGGGGAGTCTTTCCGACCCAAAAAACAAACTAACTCAAGGACATTATCGATCGCTCTTCAGGGCAAACGGCAAAGTCAAAACCCGACAGGCCCATTCAGGAGAGCAGCGGCAGCTAGCAGCAGCTATCCACAGCAGTAATTGGGCGGAGGTGTGGACTCGTGCTTTTATTAATGGTGTGCAGGTCTCATTACGGGGAGTCTGGACCTCTCCGCAGCCAGGGGGGAAACGTTCAACTTGCAGCGCAGCGCGGCTTCATTTATTTTCACAAAGCTCCTAATCACCCCGGCAGGCTGGGGAGCTCGCGCCGAGAGCGCGAGGACAGGGTCAGAGCCAGCTGCGGGATTACAACGGCTTCACCTGTTGATTTCACAAATGCCCTTAACAGCCACCGGACCACCAATTATTTCCCAATGTAACGGTCTCACCACATACATCACCGTTTGTGTATCGTAAAGGCTGCATTAATCACCGGGCACGCGGGTTCAATAGCCCTAATTTGTGGGCACAGCGTGTTTGTTTTTGCAAACTTGCAAAAGCTAATTGAGCTTCCATGACTTCTAAACAGGCACACCATTCGTTATGCTGTCAGACCAGAATTCCTACAGTTATTGCAATTTCCCTGTTTGCAGGCTGCAGGACTCTAGATAACTGTCAGTTTGAGCAAAGGTAACCCTAAAAAAAGAGAGGGGTTTCACTGCTTTCAGTTTTGATGTTTGAAGTGCTAAATGAATTGCCTTTCCCAGAATGCCAGTTTGGGGGAGATCTTACCCCCCCCCCCCCAGTTACGCCCCAGTGTCATTTTTACCCTGCCCATAACTACATAAAAGCGATCAGATATCACCTTTGAACGGTTGATGCAAGTCAGTCATGTAGTATTTTCATTTTGGTAGCGGAGTCGCGGGTAATTACAGTGTGAAAGTTAAAGCCGGTGGAATGCATCATTGTTTAAAAAAAAGGGGGGGGGGGGAACAAAAAAAAAAAAACACTTGCATGCAATGAAAGTCGGCGTTTGATTCTTCAAAATGCCTGCTTACCATCCACATGACTACAAAGACAGTATTGTTTGTCATTTGGGTATATTGATGTTAAACAGTGTTCAAGGGCGAGTTAATTGAAATAGAAAGGAGTTTGCACTAGAAAGAGCTGAGCCTTTTTTCCCTGTTATGCTTGACTGGCTTTTGGCCTGTGACATTTTACATCATAGCAGCCAGCTTACCTCTAAAGACTACGAAACAGATGTGCGGCAGAAGTGGCCGAGATCTTTTAATAATTCCACGCCAATTGAGGATAGCAAGCCAACGGCCCCAGCTGTTTAAAGATTAAAGGAAACGTTTCTTTCTTTGTCCTAAGCCCCTGTACATCCTCAAAATAAAGTGCTTAAATTGAAAACATTTTATGCAATCTTTAGTCATTTTTGAGATTTGTGTACCCTGGGATGTTGTCATGCAGTAATATCCCAGGGAATATATTTTGTTGCGCAAAGCATTTGTGGCAAAAATAAAATAAAAATAAATCAGCGTGATAAACGTGGCCTTTATGGAGCTTTCTGGCATCGAATCAAACATTTTCACTTATGAAAACATACAATCTTGTCCAAATGAACAAAAACCCATTTCAAACGAACTGGAAGGACACCGAAGTATGCAGCAGATTTATGGGTCCTTAGACTTCCTACTCTGCTCAGCAGGACACTAAAACACTCTTGAAATGTTTTGGAGCCCCAGTCAAACGTGCCGCCCAATGCACGTTGTTCGGAGCCAAATTTTTAAAGTGGGAACTGCAGCCATTGCTGCGCTACACTACAGACACCATGACTGCACTGCAACACCCAGCATCCTTCAGAAGAGAATCCCTGAGTCAGGGCATATAAGGGAAGGAAAGAGAGCAGCACACCAGTGACCACTCAAGGATTCATATTTAATATTTAACCAGACCAGTGCTGGCAGTGAGCACAAAAGAGATTCAGATTTATTAAATATTTAACCACACCAGTGCTAACGGTGACCACTAAAGGATTCATATTTAATATTTAACCAGACCAGTGCTGGCAGTGAGCACTAAAGAGATTCATATTTATTGAATATTTAACAACACCAGTGCTAACAGTGACCACTAAAGAATTCATATTTATATATTTAACCAGACCAGTGCTGGCAGTGAGCACTAAAGAGATTTATATTTATTAAATATTGAACGCACAGGCCAGTCTCTGTGTTACCCCTGCTGGCTGTGCTATGTTTAGGAGGAAACCCTGAATGCACAGGCCGATCTCTGCGTTACCCCTGCTGGCTGTGCTGTGTTTAGGATGAAACCCTGAACGCACAGGCCGATCTCTGTGTTACCCCTGCGGGCTGTGCTGTGTTTAGGATGAAACCCTGAACGCACAGGCCGATCTCTGCGTTACCTCTGCCAGCTGTGCTTTGTTAAGGCCGGGCCTGGTCTGCAGCTTGTAGTGCCTCTTGTAGCGTCTCAGAGTGTTCACCTGAAGCTGAAACAGATCCACCTGCAAAGACATTAACACAAGCTGTTCAGAGGGGCTTCTGGGAAAAAGAGCAGAGGAAAGTGCACACGGTAAGAGATACTGGCTGATTTCACCATGAGCAGAGAAGTTGGGCTCGATTCACATTACACATACGAATGCAGAAAATACTATGAATATAAGTATCTTACGTCACGTGTGAGGTAGTAATGTGAACCAACCTCAAATATATTATTGATTCAGTCACAATGACAACTATACAGTGTCATGCCTGGACTAATTTGACTTGAATTTGCAAGACACCTGGTTTAAAAAGCAGTGTTCTGTATTAATCTGACGGTCATACAGCTAATTCTACAAGTTCAATGAACAGGAAATGTATGGCAGTATTGAAAGAGGAATGTCAGAAGTCTTCACACCCTGGTTATTAAATTGACTATATTTCAGATCAAAGTGTATTCTGAGTACAAATAAAGAGAACTGTTCTTTTTTTTTGCCCATATCTTGCTTAAATTTTACCTCTGGTATTTCAACGTCGTGGTCGGGGGATTCCCCGCCATCGTCGCTGGTTTTTCTCTTGCGTTTGTTGCGGACGCTCTGGATGAAGTTCTTGTGGAAGTCACAGATGTACAGGTGTCTCACCTAGAACCAGGAATGGATATGAGCCACAGCATCCACAGCAGCGCACATGACCCACACCATCCACAGCAGTGCACATGACCCACACAATCCACAGCAGTGCACATGACCCACACCATCCACAGCAGTGCACATGAGCCACACCATCCACACCAGTGCACATGACCCACAGCATCCAAAGCAGTGCACATGACCCACACTATCCACAGCAGTGCACATGACCCACACCATCCACAGCAGTGCACATGAGCCACACCATCCACACCAGTGCACATGACCCACAGCATCCAAAGCAGTGCACATGACCCACACTATCCACAGCACCATCCACAGCAGTGCACATGACCCACAGCATCCAAAGCAGTGCACATGACCCACAGCATCCAAAGCAGTGCACATGACCCACACTATCAACAGCATCATCCACAGCAGTGCACAAGACCCACACCATCCACAGCAGTGCACATGACCCACACCATCCACACCAGTGCACATGACCCACACCATCCACACCAGTGCACATGACCCACATGACCCACAGCAGCATATTCATATCTGTGTCTCTGCATTTCAGCCAACTATTCTCCTGCTCAGTGAAGGTATGTTTGCAAAGGCTTTTTGTATTTGTTTAACTTTGAGTGGGAGAAGAGTGGGGGGGGGGGGGGGTGGAATCACACCCACATCACTATGTACCTTGTACTAATACGCACTAAGTATTTTTATGTTAACATTACTTTGGTAAAAATGAAACATTCCCGTAACCCAATACTAGACCTCGTTCACAGTGCAAGAACCTAAAAAAGAGTAACTAAAACACATGTATTAATTTGTATTAAACTAGCCCAATATGAAAAATAATTTTAGATTTGGAGTCACTACACATGCATCTATTTGTAAGGTGCACTAATACAATATAAACAGTCTGCAACACTCAAAAATCTGCACTAATGAAAATACAGCTGAGTTTATAAAGTAGATGCATAACTGTCAAGTCAGTGAAGGCATCTTCAGTCAAGACGCATTTTAAATTGTTTTCATTTACAGTTTTGAGTTTGATATCAAGGCATGCAGTGTGAGTTCATATCTGCAAGACTGGTTAATTGCTGATATAAAACCAGAACAAATATTGTCATTAGTAGGCTATATTCAGCATATGAATGAGAGGTCGCCGGTTATAATTTAGCATTTTAAGAATTGACAAGTTTAAATTTTCCGCACGTGGGTCCCAATGCCCACTAGTGGCGCGTATTTCTCCTACACTCAGCCCAGCTCAGACTGACACCGCTCGCGGAACGGAATTCCCTGCAGGATGAAGGGCAGTGTGCACCAGCGCGCCCTTCCTTTTCAGTAGCGGAATTCGCGTTCGTGTGGCGGCATTCAGTCTCGCGCACCACGCAACCGATGGCTTCCTTAGCAACAGCCTTCTCAGTGTAGTAGGAGGCGTGGAAACAAGTGATGTCATTTAGCAAGTTAAGGCTGGGGACACGCCATTTAACCAGACTACTGTGTGCATTTAACCAACATAAGCAAGCTAGCAATAGGTCACATTCAAAGCGCGCTTGCTTTCTCCCGAACTCCATTTCGAATAAAACAAAATAAGACGCAGTCCAAAACGTATTTTTCAATCTAATAAATTTAACTTGCCTAAATATCACTATTGATCGATTAAATCGTAACCTAGATTGCAAGGTTAGATATTATTTTTCAGCAATTACGCTAGCAAGCTAAGCTACTTTTTGGTGGTAATTATGATCACACTGTACATTAACGCACTACAGAACTGTTCTTAATCATGCAGGTAGTTCTACGTTCATCTTGCACAAACCAACTATGCCTTTGTAAAATGCAAATCTAACCATAAGTTACTTACGCTCTTGTCGATGTCCAGTTTCAGTTTCTTCTGCGATATGCTCTTCTGGATCCGCTTGCTGAAGGAGGCGTTTCCAGCAGAGCGGCCACAGCGCTCCCCGTCTTCAATTAAACAACAACTCTGGCCGTAAAACGGCGGCGCCGACGGGCCATCGTGGCTGTCTTCTTCCGTACTAAACCCATTCATACTGTAATTATCAGTCAATAACGAGTTCCCTCAGGAGTATCGTTATTAGCTAGCTCCCACCCCAGTTATGGTTGGCCACCTAACGTTTGCGAACAATAATATAAACAATAACGCGCGATAGTAGTACTTACGTAGCGCGACCTATTTTGTTAGACTAAATAAATCGTCATAAACGCGAGATTAAGAACCCCGTCTTCACAAATTGGCAGTTAGCAAACTACGTGTGAATTATCGCCAATGGCCAACCTTGTAGAAAAATATCACGATCACACAAGGCCTCCAACTAAACTAGTCAGGTACAAGGTTACTTAGACTACGTTGTTTCACTCCCGGTCGTTTTGCATTAGCTACCTAACATTTGCCAAGAGCTACCACCGAATGCTATAAACTCGACTATAGATACTAGCCAGCTAACAGTTCAAAACACTGTAGTGTAGTTAGTCGATGTTTGCGCTAATAAAAACACGGGAGTTGGCAAGCTAGGAACAATCTGTTGACGCTGGCACCCGTAAACGATAGGTGACTGAGAAATGCTAGTTCAGCTACATCTGCTACCACGCTAGATAGCGTTACGTGAACTGTGTATTTAGAGCAATGAAGGAAAGATGTCGAACTGTAACGTTAAGTTAGAGCTAACTTAAAGCTATCGTTCGTTCGTATAACACTTCCACTTACTGCATACCGAAAGTTAACAATAACTATCGGGTAACAACTACTAAATCGAAATGTGTGTAACGTTAGGCTAGTATCCCAATTCCCTCAGTTTTCTATGGTCGATTCCAGATATCGTTACTCTAACTGTAGATAAAGGCTGTTGACTATGCTACCAAAAAGACCTCAACACGGACAGACAGACTTGCGGAAGGTTAGTAATCGTTACTCTTTCAATAAATGACAAAAACGCCTCTTCGTCCGCACCACCAATTGCACACAATATCCAAAATTAATTGTAACGTTGTCAGGCTAAGGTAGCCGCATCTCTAAACTAAACGGTACAATGTAACTACACATCTAATCCTTACCGCGGAAGTATAGAAGCTAAACTTGATTGGCTAATTTTTCATATAGGCGGGCTTTAGTAGAACCATTTTGCACTTCATTGGCTGGTGTCACCGCTTCCCGAATCTCCAGCGCAGTTTAAGTTGATAATATAGATAGAACCACAGGAGGCTCAGTGACATCGTAGTTTGGATGTCGATAGTAAACCATATATAGTAGTCGACATGCATACTGACAGAATGATAGCTACTTTATGTGACGTGAGCTGGTCAGCTTGGTGCCAAGCTAACGGAGCCAGAAACTCACTCGCCCAGTTTGAAAGTAAGTTGTGAGTATATGACAAGGCAAGGGTTACCGTGAGAGTGTTCATGAACCATCGAAGTGTTTACTGAGGCCAAATAGAAAAGGTTGTCCACGCGACACTTCAATCTCAGCCTCGCTTTTTTGCATCTGGATTTTTAGTCCTGATCAAGCAATTTTATCCATCTTTATATTTATGTCCTATGCGCTTTTATTTTTCTTTGTTGCCATTTTCGTCTCATTTGTTCTCAAAAACTTTTTATTGTTTTTATCATGATATTTTGATGCAATATTACTCGTCTCAGTTGCTTTTGTTTTATCAACATCTATGCATCATTTGCGCACAATGTCTTAAAACTTTTACGCAAAGTTTATGACTGTTATTATTATTCTTTTATTATTAAAATTATTAATATATCTATCATGGCCAGGACGCAGAGGTTCACAAACAGTTTAATGTGATGAAAGGCAGCATCTCATCAACATTAACCTCTTATCCCATTTGTCCAAAGGGAGGCAAAGCTGTTCTGGACCTGAGCTAACAAGGATGATACAGGTTCCACTCCCAAGAAGGAAAGTACTGCAGTACTGCTGAGCAAGATGTATAACATGAGCCCCATCAATAATTATCCAGCAGTATACACTGTATGACAAAAAGTATCTGGACGCTTCTTGGTCTGGGGCTGTTTTTCATGGTTTGGGCTAGGCCCGTTAGTTCCAGTTAAGGCAAATCTTAAAGCTACAACATACAATCATATTCTAGACTATTCTGTGCTTCCCCAACAGTTTGGAGGAAGACCCTTTCATTTTTCAGCATGACAATGCCCCCAGGCACACAGGAGGGCCATATAGAAATGGTCTTGTCAAAAACGGTGTGGAAGAACTGGCCTGCACAGAGCCCTGACCTCAGTCCCATCCAACATGTTTGGGATCAATTGGAAAAACAACTGCGAGCCAGGCCTAATCGCCCGATCAGTGCCTGACCTCACCAATGCTCTTCTGGCTGAATGGAAGCAAATACCTGTAGCAATGCTCCCACATCTAGTATAAAGCCTTCCCAAAGAGTGGAGGTAATTGTAGCAGCAAAGGGTGGATCAGCTCCATATTAAAGCCAATAATGAATGCATTGGGTGAGAGGCAGGAATACACACTAGACAGGTCGCCAATCCATCACAGGGTACACATCAACATTCACTTGCACACCCATAGGGTCTAGGGGCAATTTAGGCTCTCCAATTAGCCTAATCTTCAGGTCTATGGACTGTGGGGGGTAAGTGAAATACTCAGAGGAAACCCACGCGGACGTAGGGAGAACATGCAAACTCCACACAGAAAGGCCCAGGCCAGGATTCTAACCCAATACTATCTTGCTGTGAGGAAGCCCCATACAATTGGGCTGTGAAAAAGGCAATAAATGCATCAACAGTGTCATCTGCTGGGCTCGAACCTTCCTTTCCTTTTGAGCGAGTACGTCCATTGGGTAAAGGTGGATTTTTCAGAATTCTGTTTCAGCCGAAATGAGAGATTATTCTGCGACTTTGCATGCATTCTCCTCCTTGGCTGTGTACTGATTTGAAAACACTAATTTTCGACAGGAATATGTGACGCACACAAAATGTATGGTCACATTTTATGCAATTCTATTTAGTACGCATTTGTTATATTTGTTTCTCTGAGCGGACCACTCTAATATGAGCCAGAACGGTCAGCTATTGCCCCCTTGTGAATTTACAATGACTCTCTACGGAAACGTAATTTGAGTAATTCAGTCTTGCCAGTGGAGGGCAGTGTGGCGCTTTGCATCTCCCATGGGCTGTCTTAGCGAACGGACTTCTCACAGACCTATTTGTGGATTTTTTCCCCCAAATTGTGCCGCAAGGATTGTATCAAAAATCCACATATAAGTGCAAGCAACATTAAATTCTCGAATGAGAACCAGCTACATTTATTTGCGCATCAGCTACATTTATTTGTGAATCAACTGGATTTATTTGTGGGTCGGTTACATTTATTTATTTTTGAGACAATAATACTCCCTTAAAGCTGCACTGAAAGCATGTGTCGCCTGTGTTCCGCTTCCTTTTATACAGAAAGTCAGGAACTCTTATCTGTTTATGGACTCAGAGCCTTAGACCTGTAACTGATACACCATAAAATGCAAAAGACAAATTGTGTTCATGTTTTCCTTAGACAACTCTGGGAAAAAAACAAACAAACAAAAAACCAAAAACAAACAAACAAAAAAACTCATGGTTGGTCACCGTTTCAACCCACAGCCAGACATCTACCAACGAATGATGTGTACAAACATTTAACTTTATTTCCTAGCAGATCGGAGTTGATCTTCTTTGAATGTAGTATGTTCTGAAATCTGTATTCATGGAACACGATAGGCTACACTATGGTAAATGGCCTGAAAGCACTCTAGTGGTTGTGGAAGTGGTACATTATTGATTATCGTGTGTGTGTGTGTGTGTGTGTGTGTGCGTGGGAAGGTCTTACCCTCACTTCTCAGGATGTTCTAACCACTAAGGTTCTATTTTCACATGATATGTGGTTTTACCTCAGTGCCGACGGATATGCATAACCATGTATGCCAGTAGTATAAAATGCCTGTCTGTGCTCTTTCTTCATTGCTCGGATAGCTCTGTGAACATTAGAGCTCTGCAAATAGCCTGCATTAATACCACAGTGCCAACCTGAAAGTGGCCTTTGTCCACATCAATTCATGGTGCTGTGACCCGGATGGCAAAAGATTTCCACAAGTCACAACTGCTTCGGATCGACAACTAAGCAGACACTGCTGGCCTGAAATATAGGCAAGGGACCTTTTGAAATCCCTGTTAGAGTGTCTGTGTTGTCGGGTCGAATTACGTGACGCTATCCACTTTGAATAACTGTTGGTATTAATGTTGGAATAGCTGTCTTTGAAATATGAAATATGACAACTATATGATCACAGACGTGAAAGGCATTTGTAAGTTGTGCATATAGGAGGTTCGAGTCCCATATTTGATTAAAGAACATTTGTGTTTGTGGGTGAGAGTCCCACACTCACATTCAAGAGGGCTTGTGAATGTGGTAGGATGTGGTAGGTGTATAAAACTGCATCAATTTTGGGTTAAAGTTCCACTTAGATGTAAAGTTGAAGTAATACCAATATTGGAATGGGTTAAAGTCCCAATTGTAATAGTTAAAGTCCTTAATGACGGTTTGGTGTCCCGAGCAAAGATCTGACGACACACGCTGAATAAACATATTGCAAATAATTGATAAATAAAATAAACAAAATGGGAGGTGATTCTTCAGTTCCAGTCCCTCCTAGAGGTACCCCTGCATTTCATATGTATACCCATTATTCTCAGGCTAGTTGTGAATTCTTAGATGACTGGAATTCGTACACGTGCAACAATCTAGAACTCCAATTTCCAAAACATGGCACTTTCGATCTAGATAGAATTAAGCATTTGAAGGGTGCACTTGAATCCCGCAGAATTAAAACACCACAAAAGCAATGGAGTCAATATACCTCATGGTACGAAGAGGCGATGAAACGACGCACTGAATCTCAATCACATGAGCTGGCTAATTCTCTGGCTGAATTGGAAAGTGCGTTAAATGAAACACATATAGAATTAAATGGAATGGAAGAACAGCTTGATTTCTCTCAGGCTGTTATTTTTCAGCAACGCGATGTTCAACATCACCAATATCAACATCAGCATGTCACTTATTTTGAGGAACCTGGTCTTACAGTGGTCCAAACATCCCGTCTTGTTATCAACAGGCCACTGGCTCGTGCTGAGCCCACTTGGTATCACATGTTGCCATGGCAGTGGCACAGGGCCCACCAGTCATGTCGCTTATTTTGAGGAACCTGAACCTCAAGACAGTAATTTGTTGGTAGCGAAGGAAATTAATAAGAGGAAAATCAGCGCAGGAAATGGAGGATTCTAACAAAAGTAGGCTAACCTATTTCATAGAAAAGAACCGATAAGAATTTAATAAGTTTAAATTAAAATTCCGAGTGTGTGCTTGATTCAACTAATTTGCACAAGGATGTAAATCCTCTAATTTTTAATTGATTAAAAAAATCTTTTGAAAAGTATATATGAAGTTGAAATTGTGGAAATAAAGGGTAAAGAAACAAGGTGAGCTGGCAGAGTTTTTATGTTGGGGCTTTTATTTTATTTTTTATTTTATTTAACCAGGAAAACCACATTGAGATTGAAATCTCTTCTGCAAGGGGGACCTCCCACAGTTACACAAGACCGCACGCGTTACACTCTCCCAGTGAAACTCCTCGCTGTCAGGTGAAAAGAAGCGGCTGGCGACTCCACATGTATTGGAGGAGGCATGTGGCAGTCTACACCCTCCCCAGACCGACAGAGGATAGCGCATGGACCAGGACTGTGGCTGGTCCACACGGAGAATTGGTATAATGACTAAATTGGGGAGAAAATGGGAGAAAAATGGCAAAAAAAAATTAAAATTAAACAATTAAATTAAAAACAAAAATATCTGAGACCCAACATTTCATGGGCTGAATTACAAAGACCTCCCCCCACCAGCTGATTTTGTGAGGGTTGCCCAGTGGGAGACCCCTTTGGGCTCAGCGCACGGTGAACTGTGGGCAGCCTGAGCCTCAAATGCCCACACAAAGCCAGCGTTGGGCCAATTCTGTGCTGTTTGCTGGGCCTGGCGCCCTGCCGCACCTCAGAAGCCTATGGTCCAAAATCACTCATTGTGGATGTTGTGCAAAATTACAGATTATTGTAAATGTGTGTGTGTGTGTGTCTTGACAGGAAGTTATAACCACCATAAGGTTCTGTTTTCACATGATATGTGATTTTTTAAGATCAACTGTAAACACGCCCCAGTGACAGCAGATATTTTTAAAAATTATTATTATTAAACCTTTATTTAACCAGGGAAGGTCCCATTGAGATTAAAAATCTCCTTTTCAAGAGAGCCCTGATCAAGACAGGCAGCAGCACAAAAATGTTGCAAATAAGACAAAACAGTACAACAAACAATTAGCACTACAACATGAAACAATCAACAACAATGTTCAATAAAAGCAACACATCAAAAATTCAATTTAAACATCGACATCCTATCGATTCCGCCTTTAGTTCTTTCATCGTGGATTTAAAAGTATTCAACGAAATCAAAACATTAAGCTTTAAGTCATTTTGCAACTTATTCCAGTCCGAAGGTGAAGAATACATAAATGCCCTTTTTCCAGTCTCTGTACGGGCACTTGAGACAGAAAGCATAAAAACGTCCTGAGATCGCAAGGCATACTGTCCAGTATTTTTCTGCGATATAAATATTCGGAGATACGATGGGAGCAGACCAAGAATTGCCTTGTATATAAAAGTACACCAATGAACAAGTCGACGGGTTGCCAAAGCAGGCCATCCTACCCGAGAGTTTAGCTCACAATGGTGAGTCAAGGCTTTGCAATTTGTAATAAATCTCAGGGAAGCATGGTAAACTGTGTCAAGCATGTGAAGAGATTGAGCAGAGGCATGCATATATAAAAGATCACCATAGTCCAACACTGGCAGAAAGGTGGCAACAACAAGTCTCTTTTTGATGTTAAAAGAAAAACACAGCATATTTCTAAAATAAAAACTCAATTTAAGCCTCAGTTTTTTCACCAGATACTATACACGTGGCCTAAAAGTAAGAGAATCATCATTCAAAATACTCTCGGTCTCAATAACCGTTCCCTCAAGAGTGACTGTTGAATGGGTATTTAGTGGCCTATTTCTGGAGTTCGAAAACAACATAAGTTGGTCTTATCAGCGTTGAGAACAAGTTTCAGTCGAGATATGCATAACCGTGCATGCTATAAAAACTGAATGTCTGTCTGAGCTCTTTGTTCTTTGCTCTGAGGGTTCTGTGATCACTAGAGCTCTGCATTATTACCACAGTGCCAACCTGCTTCGGATCGACAACTAAGCAGACACTGCTGGCCTGAAATATAGGTAAGGGACCTTTTGAAATCCCTCTTAGAGTGTCTGTGTTAGTTGTCGAATTGAATTGTCAAGTTGGGCAGATTGTTCATGCCATAAACTTTGAATAACTGTTGGTATTAAAGTTGGAATACAGTTGATACATGTTGAAAATTATATGATCACAGACATGAAAGGCATTTGCATGTGAGACTGGTCATATAGGAGGTTGGAGTCCTGCTGTGAACTCAGCTACTGGATTTGAATCCCATGTTTGATTTTTTTTTAAAAAGAAAAAAGGTTTGAGTCGGACGGCTTAAGTTTATGAATCACGTAGTATAAACATTTAGCGAATAATTGATAGCCAAAGTAAAATAAACAAAATGAGCGGTAATAAAGTGGAACTACCTCCTAAAGATACTCCTGCATACTTTATGTATAAACACTATTCCCACCAAACTTGTGCATTCTTGAATAAATGGAATTCCTACACACGCAACCATCCAACACTCAAATTTCCAAAAAAAGGCACTTTCGTACTGGCTGTACTTGAGTTTTTAAGGGCCGCGCTTGCGTCGCGTGGTGCAGAAACATTAAAAAACGAATGGAATCAATTCACGTTATGGTACCAAGAGGCAGTGAGGCGAAATGGAGAAGAGCAATCACGCGAGCACGATGAAATGCAGAGTGAGCTCAAACGTACGAAGGAAAGGCTTGCTTACGCTCAGGGTGCTCTTTTTCAGCAATGCACCGTAACCGGCGATGTTGAGACTTGCAGGCGGCTTTACCCATCGGAGTACGAAACTCAAGCTGGGTCCAGTAGATTGGAACCTCGTGCGAAGCCCGGTGGTCCCAGTGGTGCTGGCCCAAGGGGAAGCACCAACTAACCCCCTACTTAGTCATATTTGCCCCTTTTTTTTTTTAGATCTTATTAAGGTAAAAATATATTTTGCACTTTTCCATACCTGAAATCCAACAAAATAAACAGGCCACCGGATGACTTTTTTCCCCTTTTATTTCAACCAATCTTTCCATTCGCCTTCCCAGTGAGCCCAATCCCGAATATAGACGGAATTTAATCTAGACGTTTAGATATGTGGAAATCTAGGCTGACAGATGTTTTGACACATAAAAACTAGTTTAGTGCAATTTAGCTCAGGTTTTACCCTGATATAGCCTGGCTATGCCCTAGTCAGTTAGAATACTTTCACATTTCTACCAAAACTAGCCGTTTTTTCACCAAACGTCTAGATTGTATATAGGACATTCGGTGAAAAACCGGTTAGTTGGTGTGCTGAAAGATTAAGGGTAAGTTTTCTGCCCAACCAATTCGTCTCATTCAGTCATTCTCCTTGATTATCAGTAAAATTATTAATTCACAAAAAACCCAGTACCATCAGGTATAGCCAGCTCTCCTCTCTCTTGATTTAGGCCATTAAGCAAGTTGGTAATAGAATTTTTTTTTTTTTTTGCATTGGAAAATTGTGCACATTTTATTGAGATAATTTGTGGTTACATGTAGACCTTTACTTGTCCACACTCACAATCAGAAAAACTATTCAAAGCAAAGATCTGCAATCCACAGATTTTAAACAATCTTGGAGGATAGGATTTTGTTATTGCAGGTTCTGCTGAAAGCTAATGCAGTGGTTAACAGAGTGGTGTATCGTTTTTTATGTATACTTAATGATTAAAATAGATTTTTCTAAATTGAATTCATCAATAAATCCCCCTAACACAATGTGAAGAAGCTAAGTATTACTTGGCAATTGATTAACCTGATCATTGGCATGCTTGTTAATCAAGGAAAATTAATAAAAACAGTTTGAGAGCAATGATCAGTTTTAAGGAAATTTTTTCACCCCGTCAATTTTCAGCTCAGCAGCCACCACTGCTATGGCGTCCCTCAAGGCAGAATATTGGGACCCCTCCTGTGACCTCTATATGCTGCCTCTCGTAGACATCATTCACAGGCATGGTGTGAACGTTCATTCTTATGCTGACCACGCTCAGCTCTATTTGTCAGTGAAGCCAAATAACCCAAGTGCCATCTTTACATTAACAAACTGCCTCACTGATATAAATGATTGGATGAACAGTAACTTTCTGAAATTAAATGAGCAAGACTGAAATTTTACTGTTTGGCCCCAAATCATACTGAAATTTAGTTCACTCAAGGCTGGGCACTTTGGCATCACAGAAAAAACAGGGGTAAGGAATCTGGGTGTTATAAAACTTATTGGTTTTTAAATCACTTAATGGTAGTGCACCTCCATATTCAGCAGATATGCTTTTTATGGCATGTGTCCGGCAGACCCCAGAGGTCCTCTGGTACTGG
Source organism: Anguilla anguilla (assembly GCF_013347855.1). Lineage (NCBI taxonomy): Eukaryota > Metazoa > Chordata > Actinopteri > Anguilliformes > Anguillidae > Anguilla > Anguilla anguilla. The sequence goes on along the minus strand of NC_049209.1, from coordinate 1,981,124 downwards.
CCTCCTAGCTGTTCCAAGGATTGGGGCCAAGATAAGTGAGGGGGCATTCAGTTTCTGTGGCCCTAGCCTTTGGAACAGACTGCCAGAGGATCTACGGGATTCCGCACCTGTGAACAGTTTTTAAAAGAATCTCAAGAATTACCTTTTTGGCATTGCTTTTACTTAAAGTGGCCCCTTGTTGTAATTTTAGTCATTTTAAGCTTTTTAATAATATTTTTATTAATTTTTCTTAACCTGACTTCTATATTATTTAGTCTTATTTCCTTCATTGTGCTTTTATCTAGTGTGTTTGATATTTTATTTTGTGTTAAACACACATTGTTCCAAATTTGTGTGAGATGTGCCCTGTAAATGAAGCTTGATTTGATTTGAATCCCCACCGGGGCCAGTGCACAGTGAACTGTGGGCAGCCTGAGCCTCAACTGCCCACACAAAGCTGGCGTTGGGCCAGTGCTGTGCTGATTGCTGGGTCTGGTGCCCATGGGACCGCCACCCTGCCACACCTCAGAACCCTATAATCCCCCCCCCCCCCGCCCCCCATCTCGCTCACATGTCACATGAAGTAGCACATGTGAGCCTATAATCCCCCCCCCCACCCCTCATCTGGCTCACATGTCACATGAAGTAGCACATGTGAGCGAAGGTGGGAAAACTGCAGCCATGAACTGAGATGGATACTCACCTGGACTCTCCACAGTCATAAAACAACATTGTTATCCTGTCAACAGCACAACATGAGCAAAGCTCAAAAGACTGAGTCAGCTGCACATCCTCCCCCTTTGGGGACTGTCTGTGAATATTCTGATTGCATTTAGAATAGCAAAATGCCCTGGTTTTAATTATGTGCTTGTAATTGTTGATATGTTTTCAAAATGGGTTGAAGCCTTCCCTCGTCATAAAGCAGATGCTACACTCTCAGAAAAAAAGGTACCATTCAGTACCTAGAAAGGTACAATCGCTTGTCACTGTGGCAGTACCCCTTGAAGGTACAGAACTGTACCTTTACCAGAAAAAAGGTACCATTCAGTACCGAGAAAGGTACAATCGCTTGTCACTAGTACCTTTAGAGGTACAGTTTTTTACTTGTACAGAATTTGTATCCTTGTGTACCTTTATTTCTGAGAGAACTGTTGCAGAAGTACTGTTGAAAGAAGTGTTTTGTAGGTTTGGAAACATCAACAGTGACAGGGGCCCTCATTTCACTGGAAAAATAATCAAGGAACTAAATAACAATGCTCTGCTTTGGACATTAAGCAACACTTCCTCTGTCCCTACTACTCCTGACTGCAGAGGTGGTGGAGCGACAGAATGACATTTCAATTCACTGGTTGGACATGGGCCGTCTGGGTAGAGTAGAGGTATAAGCACTCGCCTACCACGGCAGAGACCGGGGTTCAATCCCCGGAGGCAGTACGTCCGGCTTGGTCAGTCACGTTCCTACGCCACAGTTGGCAGTGTTTGCGGGTGGGAAGCCGGTGACTGTGAGAAGGGAACCCTTTAATCTGATAACCATTAAAGCTCTCACCCGCCACACCTCAGTATGAGGCACATCTCGGTGAAACTCAGCGCCAGGATCTTAGAAGACGATGACGGCAACCCCGGGATGGGGACGTGCCTGCAGACTGCATCACTGCACCATGAAGCGAAAGGTTCCAGGCTCTTACCCCAATCCCACACAAGACCTCCGTGTGAGAAAAAGAGAGGGGGTTCTGGAGAAGTGGAGAAAGGGAAGAGAGAGAGAGAGTCACCGCTGCAGAATGGTGAGATTGGTATTTCATTGCATTTTATTTGAGTCAACATCTAATTCGCATTTTGATTCAGCATTTAATTTGATTGCAGTTTGATTTAACATTTATTTGATTAACATTTAACATCAAGCGACATGCATACTCCGCAGTCCAAATGCATGCAGGTTGGGTTAATCGGAGAGTCTGAATTGCCCCTAGGTGTGTGTGTGAATGGTGTGTGTCCTGTGATGGACTGGCTGGGTGTATTCCTTTCGCCCAGTGCATGCTGGGATATGCTCCAGCTCCTCGTGCGAACCTGACCAGGGAAAAGGCGGGTATAGATAATGGATGGATTAATCGATTCAGTGTTTGTTACTTCCACCCCTCGTACGCAAGGCCCTACGGATGAAAGAATAAAATTTCATGAGAAATCTATCAATCGTTTAGTAAATCTGGCTGTTCAGATTCGCCCCTGTGGCTGTACGCAGTGCTGAGGAACTAATTGACACGATAAGCGTGTGGAAGTTCAGTATGAATATCTGCTTTTGCTGACTGTAATTCAATTGAAAAGAAATTGGTTCAGAATGAATAAGACATTCTGGTGGAATGTCTTAATCATTGTACCTGCCCACTGAAGACAGCAACATGCCGAAACGTTTGTGTCCATGATTCTGCATTGAAGAAAACAAATTAAAAAATAAATAATGACATTTTTTTGAAGCATTTTTTGAGTGCGAACTAATTGCTTTTCAATTGACGATATTTCACTGGTTTCAACGCACCAAACAAATTAAAACGGGTGAGCGCGGTGATTTCTCTTGCTATGAGCTGACTAACTCACCCAGAAGAGAAAGCAGAACAGAAACACCACTGTCCTTTTAATGAACTAATGGATACATGACTTAAGATGTGTGAATAATATGTTTTTTCCTGATATGGGAAATATCTGTTGTTTACATGCTCGCGCGAACTACAAGTGCCCTTGAACGATTGATAGCACTCTTTGTTTTTCTACTTTGTTATCTTAATTTTGTTGTGTTGTTGCCTTGCACAGCAGTACAATGACAATAACGTTTCTTACCTTATATTACTATCCCAACTTAGGGGAATGTTTTTTCCATATGTGCAGAAATACTGTAAAAAATAAAAATAAAAAAACCCTTGTATTGGCTCCCTCCCCCAGAGTAAAGAAGCTGTGCAGCTCTAAATAGAGACTGGTCATTTTCCACAAGTGTGTCAAAAGCCACAGAAATGGGACAACTCCTCAGAAATGCCCACACATTGGCAAGGGAAGCTCAGCCTTTCAAAGTATTTGAATGGGTAAGTATGAGCCAACATCCATCAATCATTTTTACACCCAACAGAGTACAACTATATTAAAGGTAAATGCAGGATCATAGCTATATACAGCATGTAAAATGAATAACCTAAAAAGAATGATAATTTGACCAAAACAATACTTGGTGTGAATGTAGTGCAAATAGAATGATTGAACTGTTCAGTGTTGTCTTCTTGTGCAATCTCTTTTTTCAGGCTTTGTCTGGCGGGCAGGATCAGCTGGGGGCTTTCAGGAGTGCTGGGGCAGCATGACTGGGTCCATGCGTGGGGTTGTCAGACATCTGGTTTTCGACTGGAATGTTTTCAAATTCAAATTCAAATTCTAAATCTGGCAACCCTATGAGGGGGAGGAGTTGCTGCCAAGCTGAAAGAGAAGACAAGAAGACTGATTGATTGACTGAAGACACCTCACCTGTTTGCCTTCCTCTGCATGGCCCACTGGATGGAGCTGGTTTGTGAAGAAGCCATCAGAGGCCTACGCCCCCAGCAAGGCCTGGACACACTGCTACATGGGCTCAAAGCTCTTCATCACCAAAGCCCACTGTGCCCTTCCAGCTTGGAAGCTGCCCACAGAAACATGGGCACGAGGCCTCTCATGCCAACACGTAGAGGTGGCACCCGCTGGACTGAACATCACCAGAGCGCCCTGGACTACCTCCTCTACGGCTCCGAGGTCCTTGAGCAGGTCTGTCATTCTGCTCTACCTCGATGATTTATTTCACAGTTCAGTGAGTGACGATTGTGTACGTTTTTTAGCCATGATCCCCCAAAAGGTGCACATGAGCAATGACCCAGAGTGGGCTGGCTTCCTCTAGCTGGCCAAGTCAAAGGCGGTCATGGCTTGTGCCCGCTTCATGAAGGACGTCCTGGAACACCAGGCCAGGCCATCCAGGCTTATTCAGGGACTGCAGCCTTTGCTGATGTGCAGACTGGACTGGAGGAGCCCAAAGATGGATGGTCAGAGAGTACCAGACTCGGTAAGGAAGATGCAAGCTGCAGCTATATTGGCTTATTTCATGTAAAATGGCCGCTCTCTATTTTAGGGCTGCAAGGGTTCTTTTTTTTCCCATGCAGCATGAAGAGATGAAGTGCAAAAGAACTCCTGGGGAGAACTCAAATAAAGCTCTCAATGCAGCACTTCTTTGTTGATTAAAGAAATCCCCCAGAGTTGAGATGATAGAAAGAAAGACAGTTCAAAAGGGCACTTGCAGATAGCGCATATCGATGAAGAATCACAGAAACACTTCTGCTTGTCTGTGAAAACACAGCTTGCAGTATTCACACGTCTTTGGTCACGTATGCCCTAGTTTATCTGCCAGTGCTTTATCCGCTCTTCTTTCTCTTTTCAGTAAGGTAAAAAGTCAGTAAAAGCATATACCTATATTAAACATGCACACTTATTATGCTTAATTTAATCGGTATGATGCAAACAATTTCATAAATCCAGCACTGTTGCCGTTTGATCATTAAGGATGTGTTCTCATTCCCCAAATGAATTTCCGTCCAGGTCCTCAGTTTCGGACTGGCAGAGAGAGGAGAGGGAAAGTTCCAGAAGGATTCTCATACAGGGCGCAGTCCTGGGCAGGCAGTGTCATCCTTCTTGATTTGGGGTGAAGACGGCGATGTACAGACAACAGGGCCGGCTTCCCTTCCTGCAGCCTGTGACATCGGTAGGTCCCCCCCCGAGATGGTTTGTGCCCCTGCGTGTAGAGATATCTCCACCACACTGCATAAGGAAGTAAAGAACCGCACAGCCCTGAAGAGAGAGAGCGGGGATTTTCTGCAATCCTGCATTTCTCCGCTCTTCCAGGGCTGAGACCAATCAGCGGCATCGAGAACCTGCCTGCCCTTACTGACCTCCTCCTCCTCCTCCCTCCTCCTCCTTCCTCCCCCTCCTCCTCCTCCTCCTCCTCACCCTGCCATCTTACGGCAGCTGAGTGCTGGGGGGGGGGGGGGGGGGAGGGTGGAGGGGGGGGTTGTCCGACTCCGTAACTCCACAAGGAAGATGGAATCAGACAGGAGAGAAAGACGGGCCTCCGGCACGCTGAACGACCCGATGACTGCGCCGCTGCGTTCACCGGCGGCCATCTTCTTCCGGGCCGACGGACGCCGCGAACGCGCCGTACGGAAAGAGCCGGCGGGGAGGAGGAGGCCGCCGACGAAGAGCCGTCGGATATCTATGGTTCAGATTATATCTATGGTTTAGATTATATCTATGGTTTAGATTATGTCTATGGTTTAGATTATATCTATGGTTTAGATTATGTCTGTGGTTTAGATTATATCTATGGTTTAGATTATGTCTATGGTTTAGATTATGTCTATGGTTTAGATTATGTCTGTGGCAGGGGTGCACAGCAAGGGCCAATCCATTTCAGGATTTTGTGCGGACGTTCGCCAACATTTATTTAGTTAGCCCAATCACATCTTGATCTGACGTGTGTATAAGCACCAGCTACAGCCGCAGACTGCAAGTGTATCCTAGAGATTGTTCTGTGCTCAAGTACAGGAGTGAAGCAGTGTAGTTTATAGAGCGGTAAGAAACGGTAATCGGTTGGAACAAAAACCAGCACACAGATCGGCCCTCCAGGGCCGGAGGTGTGCACCCCTGGTCTATGGTCTTCCAGAGAGAGAGAGAGAGACTATATATTCGGATAGGACAAATCTATTTATGATCCATACAATATTACATTATTACGAAGTAGTCTGCTCTGGTTGACCTGACTGTACAATGTCATATGTTCTCTCTTAATATCTGGTTTAATGTCTTTATTTTTACAAATTATAAGTAGTGAGCCTACATTCAATAATGAATGTATGATTTAAATTCAATATTCTAGTTTAGATTTTTTCCATGTAAAAAAAGTGAATTCATTTTAAAACCTGATGGAGTTTGTTTAGACTCGTTGTTTAATTACACCGGGTTACTGTTCGACCGACCTGTTAATGAATTTGGTGATTTAATTGATTGTCATTTCTAATAATAATTATTAAATGAAGTCACATTATAAATGTAGGTTAAGTAAGGGGTTTTAGCACACAATACTGTGTGGTCAGCATGCTGAACATCTTAACAAGGGCACTGACTGTTGGAACCACTGGATTCGGAAAGTAAACATATTTTACTTAATCCTCACTTCCCTGAAAGAATGAAGAGGATGGAGTTGTGGGGGAAGAAGAAAAAGAAGAGAGGAGGATGCTTTTAATTAGTGTACACATTGAAAATGCAATTATTTTGAAATCGTTAATGAACAATTTAATCCTTGAACACTTTCAACACTCCCTAAATCAGGGGTGGCCAACTCCGGTCCTGGGGAGCCGCAGGGTCTGCGGGTTTTGGTTTTCACCTTAAATACAACAACCACTTACACAAAATAAACCAGGTGAGGTGAGTTAACTGTGTAATCAACTGCTTTAATTGATCAATTAAGTGCTGAGTAAAAACAAAAGCCAGCACACCCTACGGCTCTCCAGGACCTGGGTTGGCCACTCCTGCCCTAAATCACAAAATTGATCTGTGTGAATGTACTGAATCCTGCTCGCTATCACATAAAATTGATCTGTGTCATTAAGGTTGTCAATATGAATAAATTAACTTTTTTCCCCATTATAGTCTGCCTCTTGCCCATCCCTTTTTTATTAAACTTTTTTTGTTGTCAAAACCATGAATTTATTGAGTTGATAATCAGGGCTAAATTATAGCGGGGATAGATAAAAATTTATTTGCCCATTTTTTCAGGCTACTAGCCCAGCTGGCTAATGCCAAAAAACCCTAAAGTTCCACCCTTGCATGGCATTAGCACTTACCTCTCCTCATCCATAATGTATTCAAAGGGAATAAATACCAGTACACACAGGGTCTGTTCCCATCTAGATAGCAAGCGACACCAGGCCAGGTCAGAAACGGAAATGTCCCCACCGTGCCCAAGGGGGGGGGGGGGGGGGGCGGGGTTCCCTTTGGGATGATATATCCCCCCGCTATCTGAACGTCTGGGATTCTTCAGCTGGTTAAACCTGATTGGTCAGGATAGTGTCGACCACTGGAGTGGAGATGTCCAGGAGATAGTGAGAATCAATAACACATTATAATGCATTATAACACCACAGTTCCAACCCAAGAGTGATCCTTTGTCCACGACATTGTCAATTGTCATGGCACTCACCAATTAGTTGAAGGAGTCCAAAGTGAGTCACACCCAGTGCTGTCGACTCTGAGAGTTAAAAGGACTCCATTCCCCATTCAAATCACAAGAGGGCGCTAGAGTCATTGGTAAAGAAATCCGATTTTAAAAAGTGGAAATACATGCTATTAAAGTATTGTTAAGGTAGGAAGTTAGATCAGTAAACAGTACAAAAATGCAAGACAATAAAACCATCAAAATATATTTCTTAAGTCATTCAAGAATATTTGTCATTCAAAGCTTAATTGGTACAATATCATGAGCAAAATGGAGTAAAAAAAAGAAAGAAGCTGAATCCCTTACAGTTCATTTAACAAAAAGTTGAATATTCAGTATTGTTTGGAAAAAAAAAAGTCATGTAAAGTCGTACAAAAAACAAACAAAAAAAAAACGTTCCTGTAAAGTCGTCTCTGGAGTTTCTACGCGAGTTCGACTCGGGGCACGCGCTCCAGACAGCTCATGTTTGCAGATAAAGCGTTTCAGCCTAATGCCCGATTTCATTAATCGCCGCTCGGAGGGGGACGGATTTAAAAAATGCATGACTGAACTGCCGCTCGTAGAACGAGAGCTCCCTGAATCCTATTTTCCCTCCACAACGGTAAAAAAAAAAAAAAAAAAAAAAAAAAAAAAAATTTACTGCAGTTCGGTCCGACAATACAATTCATCTCTCCAGCAACTGCTAGAATACAGAGGCCGTTGTCTGACTGCTTATATATTTCAGAAAAGCCGTGTACCTCATTAACAAGGACAGAACTAGTTTCAGACACTTAATAATAATCAATCCAGAAGTCATTAAGGCAAATTACCGAATCAGACAGGTCTTGAAGCAAGCCGTCAAAATAGATCACGAGCATTAATATGTCTGTAGAGCGATGGTGTCCCAGATAGTTACGTTCTGAAGCCAAACCCAGACGGGGTTTGATTTAACTAATGGAAAATATAATGAATTACATAAATAATAAATGGTGTGGTGCATTGATATCTACCAGCTCACAAACCAGGCGAAGTCATTCAAATATAGAAACATTTTATTTTACATCTCATCAAAAATATTGTACATTTCCAGTTTAGTTGTAGTTTGTTAAATATCTAAATACATTTTTACAGTCATGTCAGTAGAAAAAATATTGGATATTTATGAGATACAAAATGTACACTTGGATTTCCTAAACATCAAATTGCACACACGTGTACACAGCATAGTGCTAATTATCAATAACGGTCTCAAAATGAAAAACTGGTATCAAAAAAGGAAATTTTCACAATTTGGCTAATTATTTCATTTCCACCACTTTATCAAAGAATTAGCACTGTCAAAAAATATGCGTATGTAATTTATAACCAATGCTATAAAAATGTTCTTGCACCTTAAATCACAACTAAAATGACACTCGGGCTGGATCACAAAAACATGTGCAATGGACATCAAGATCAAAGTACAGTAAAGCAATACAGGTTCTTCGCACTACCTTTACGGCTAGGTATTCAGTAAGCTCTCTGAGTTCAATGCAATTAGCAAAATTCCTATAGCCTAACAAACAACTATTTCCACAAGTAAAACTTTTCTAAAACAGGAAATGTACAAACGAAGGAGGGTTTTCTACCCATAATTCCTGCACTGCAAGATCCCGCCCCAGCTGAACTGTGCTCTCCTGCATTCTAGAATAAATGCATGACCATCTCAAAACGCCACGTTCATTTCACAGACAGACTTTTTGCAGCTCATCACAAACGAGCCCCATTTTGAGTCTTTGAGTCAGGTCTATGAGTCTGTGAGTCGGGTCTATGAGTCTCTGAGTCAGGTCTGTGAGTCTGTGAGTCGGGTCTATGAGTCTCTGAGTCAGGTCTATGATCTGGTAAGTCAGGTCTATGAGTCAGTGATTCGGGTCTATGAGTCTGTCAGTCGGGACTATGAGTCTGTGAGTCGGGTCTATGAGTCTGTGAGTCGGGTTTGTGAGTTGGGTCTTTGAGTCTGTGAGTCGGGTCTATGAGTCTGTGAGTCGGGTCTATGAGTCTGTGAGTCGGGTTTGTGAGTCAGGTCTATGAGTCAGTGAGTCAGGTCTATGAGTCTGTGAGTCGGGTCTGTGAGTCTGTGAGTCGGGTCTAGGAGTCTGTGAGTCGGGTCTATGAGTCTGTGAGTCGGGTTTGTGAGTCAGGTCTATGAGTCTGTGAGTCGGGTCTATGAGTCTGTGAGTCGGGTCTATGAGTCAGGTCTATGAGTCTGTGAGTCGGGTCTATGAGTCAGGTCTATGAGTCTGTGAGTCGGGTCTATGAGTCTGTGAGTCGGGTTTGTGAGTCAGGTCTATGAGTCAGTGAGTCAGGTCTATGAGTCTGTGAGTCGGGTCTGTGAGTCTGTGAGTCGGGTCTAGGAGTCTGTGAGTCGGGTCTATGAGTCTGTGAGTCGGGTCTATGAGTCTGTGAGTCGGGTCTATGAGTCAGTGAGTCAGGTCTATGAGTCAGTGAGTCAGATCTGTGAGTCAGTGAGTCGGGTCTAGGAGTCTGTGAGTCGGGTCTATGAGTCAGTGAGTCAGGTCTATGAGTCAGTGAGTCAGGTCTGTGAGTCAGTGAGTCGGGTCTAGGAGTCTGTGAGTCGGGTCTAGGAGTCTGTGAGTCGTGTCTATGAGTCTGTGAGTCGTGTCTATGAGTCAGTGAGTCAGGTCTATGAGTCTGTGAGTCGGGTCTATGAGTCAGTGAGTCGGGACTATGAGTCTGTGAGTCGGGTCTATGAGTCTGTGAGTCAGGTCTATGTTGTTTAGGCCGTGTTACCCACAGACTTGATGCCAGGGGCTAATCGACAAGACCAGCTTAAAACGTGAGCCCATAAACATTCCAACAGATCATCTTCATTTTCACCTCAGCCATCTATCCAGCAAACCCTTCCCTTTGATTACAAACTCACACAGAGCACGTGAAAACAAACTGCATCAAAAAATAGACCTTTGAAAGGTTATTGTTAGTGCTTGATCATTGTACTTTGACATCCGCTGTACACACCCTTTTAAAGACAATAAGAACAAACATCTGACACACCACACTGAAAAATGTGGGTGACGCAATCAAAGACAGAGATATCACTGCAAAAAACCGCGCCACCAATCAGCATCAGGTCTTCTATTTTAATCAAATTCAATCTTGAAAAGCTTTGGTTTTCAATATTTAACCTTTTACACATCTACTGGACAACCTGCGGTTCCTTAATATACCATATGAGAAAATCTGATTCAATTTTATCAAGTACATTTGATTTGAACTGGTGACTTCAGAAGCCCCATTTGATATCATATATCATACACCATCAGTTTAACACAAATAAGATCTTTATCAATTAAATATACTTCAGAAATGAACGAATGATTGGCAATGTATGTGCTGCGTGTGTGAAAGTGCAGAATTTCTTCATTAAAGCACCTCCCACCAAAAACACTGCCAATTCTCTCTCATATGTAAAGAGTAATTAAAAGAAAAAAAGACCAGTGCGTGTAATTTCTGATCATTTACTCTCCATCAGAAAAATCATGTAATTTTGGCCAATAGGATTAGAATTTTTAGGGGACAACTGGCTTTAAGAGAACCAAACCACGTGCTTACGCAGTAACATACATTTAGTTACTTTGAGTGGAAAAGGCCACAGAGGACATCTCTCTTTCAGAAAGCAGACATTAGACACGCTGCCATGCTGGTCTACCACAAACACACACACACGCACACACACACACACGCAGACACACTCACACCCACACCCCCACCGCAACCCACATCCACACCCCCGCCCCCCACGCGCACACACACACACAAACCAAGGAGACTTCTCCAGTCTATAACACACACACACACACACATACGCACACACACACCCCTTCCCTTCCAAAGGGGACCTCTCCAGCTGCTGGTAAATCTATGCCAAGTCTAGTTCACAAAAAAAAAGAAATGCATAGCCAAAGAACATAAAAAAATAATGATGCCCAAATCATTGCAATTTTTCAAAACAATAATTAAAGTACACAGAAAATAAATGCTCAAAATCACCCATCACAAACGGCACAGAGAGACGACATCTATAAACCCAGCCTTATGTACGTCCGGCTGAACAGCCCTGCGACACTAAGATCTCCTCACACCCCATAAACATTTAAAAAAAAGAAAAGAAAAGAAATGAGCACCAATTAAGTTGGGACACTTCCTACCTGTTCACACGGCGTATTACTGCACAAAGGGTTCACAGTTATGTAATAACTCCGTGTGGCAGGGTTCACATACAGCAACATCTGCTGCAGGCAGAAAGCTATATCGGAGCCCTGACTGATATGAGCAATGTTCGCTTGTCTTATCTGGGGAACACGTTTCAACAACAGCAAACTTCATTGCATCTACTCATAAAAATAAAAAAACAAAACATGATTCTGCATCAATACAGATAAAAGGTAAATGGAGAAAAGGCTGGTGGATATTTACACATCCATTTTTTAACTTGACAACTTGCAGGGAGAGATTTGGTTTGGTTGGGCTTCTTGAATTTTTTTCCAGGAAGGCACTAAATGTTTCATTCAAGTTTATCATCACCAGTGAACCCTTCCCCTGCACTGGATCTCTGCCACCCCCACCCCCACCCCCCCAAAACAAAAACCAAAAAAAAAACAAAAACAAATTCATGTCCCAAACCAGCAAACCAGTCTAGGATCAACTACAGCACTTAATTCGATCTTTTCACAAACTCACTGGCCTGGCAGACGTCCTCATCTGGAGCGCCTGACGGGACACAGCCGCCATTCCCGGGACGGCCCGGCTACTTATTTCTCAACTTGTCGTTTATTTGATAGGCGGAGACGTGTAGTGACAGACGTACACTGTGCAAAACAATAATCAGACACATTTCGCCACAACATTCACAATTCCTACTCATTTCCAATCCAATTTTCCCTCCTACTGAAGTAGTCAAATTAGCCAGCTCAATGCCGCAACAGCAGAACCCAACCAGGGATTCGAACCCGCAACCTTCCGAGCTGAAGTCCAATTCCCTCATGACTGCACCGCATAGCCAGCCAAACTACTTGAGCACTTCAACGGCATCCTATAGCGATCGGTCGTGTACCCTGGTGTGAATCCAGACACATTGCACAGTCATTTCAAAAATATTCGCCTAGTAGTTTTACTACAAAACAAACGAACGGCCAGCATAAACGTAGAAGAGGAGCCGAAGCCGTTTCCCAATGTCCGTGTTTTTGGGGGACGTTATTATGTGCTATGCCCACTGGGTGACGTATGGCATGTTCAAGGTGTTCCTTCATCCACAGCGGGTTAAGACCAAACCAGAAGGGGGGGGGGAGGAGGGGGGTGATGACACAGAATGGGGGGCGGGGGTTGCTGCGTGGGACTTGGAACCGAGTGTAATTGAGGCAGACGTACAGGAAGTGACATCAGTGAGCTGCCAGGAAACGGCAGACTTGGCCTGTAGGCCGGCCGGTCGGGGGGGTGGGGGGTGGGACCGGGAAACGCCGCGGTGTCCTGCCGCGCCACGTGTGACCTCACTGCCGTATGAAGCCCCGCCTCCTCTGAAGCCGTCCCGTCCCGCCACAGCGTGTCTCTGCCCGGTGAAGTCCAGACCGGTCTGCCCGTTTAACGCCCCTCACCGCCGTCCTGCCCCTCTGTGAGCGTAAAACTGGCCTAAGTCCTCCGCCCCCCCCCCCGTTCCCTCCCACCCCCCCACGCTGTGACACACACACTCCCGGGTGCAGGCGCGCCACTGCGGTCTCAGTTCTCGCTGTGGTTGAACTGCTCCAGGACCGTGCCGTTGGTCTTCTCGAACGCCCACCACTGGCTCGGGGAGCTGGGGTCGCACGTGCTCATAAACACCTTCTTATCGGCCGCACTGCTGTCCATGCAGCTGTTACTGATGGGGTGGTACAGGGTTTTATCCTACAGAGAGGGGGGGGGAGGGAGGAAGGGAGAAAGAGGGAGGGAGAGGGGGAGGGGGGGAGAGAGAGAGAGAGGGAGGGAAAGAGAGAGAGAGAGAGGAAGGGAGAGTGAGGGACAGAGAGAGAGAATGGGAGGGAAAGAGAGGGAGGGAGAGAGATAGAGGGAGAGAGGGAGAGAGAGTGGGAGGGAAAGAGAGAGAGGGAGAGAGAGAGAGAGAGAGAGAGAGGAAGGGAGAGTGAGGGACAGAGAGAGAGAATGGGAGGGAAAGAGGGGGAGGGAGAGAGATAGAGGGAGAGAGGGAGAGAGAGAGGGAGGGAGGGAAGGTGAGAGACAGGCAGACAGACAGATTCAATTTCCACAGTTCTGTGGTCACTTTCAACAAACAAACCAAATTGATCAGAAATCATCTCCACGGGGTCTGTACAGTGAACTGTAAAGGAACAGCCCCCCTGAGGCAGCGTAAGGAAGAGGGGTGAAACGCAAAGCAGTCCACCAGGACCAGCCTGTTTTAGGCAGGGCCCGGTGCGAGGCGCGAGCCCCCCCCCCCCCAGCGCCTCACCTTCCTGTACTTCCAGAGCTGGTTGCCCCGCATGCCGTGGCAGTCGTACAGGGTGACGGCGCTGTTGTGGGAGATGGCGTCGAAGCAGACCTTCTTTGTGTGCATGGGGTCACCCACGCGGACATCCTCCCTCCAGCCCAGCGTGAACACCTGGAACACACACAGGGGGGTCGTCAAGGTCACAAACCACAACTAGAACACGCACGGGGGGGGGGGGGGGGCGCCAACTTCGCTAACTACAGCAGCAACAACGCTGCGTACTACAAAACCTGAGACAAGAAAGTACCGGGGGGGAGGGGCCTCCAGCAAAGGGGGGGAGCTCTAACAGGGGGGAGGAGCCTCTGGCAGGGGGGAGTGGCCTCTGTAGGAGGAAGGGCATCTTCAAGAGGGAAAGGCCTCTTTAGGAGGGGGAGGGTCATCTGTAGGAAGGGGAGGGGCATCTTTAGGGGAGGAAGGGGCATCTTTAGGAGGGAGACGGGCATCTTTAGGTGGGAGAGGGGCATCTTTAGGGGAGGAAGGGGCATCTTTAGGGGGCAGGGGCATATTGCAGAAGAATCTCCATTTCCATACTGTAGTATGCCTGCCATAGAACACAAGCTCACAGAATCTTTGAGTGATTATCAATAAGCTTCTCCAAAAGCAAATGTGAGTGTTGACCGTAACACCCTATAACTAATCATCAGAATCACCGAAGCATACTGTAAATATATAACGCAAATTAATAACACATGACTGTAGGTTCTGCTCCTTCAGACTGTTTATGAAATTGCCTTCAGTTCCTTGAATACTGAGAGTATTTCCACAGATACACCATTAGCTGTGTTTTGTTCACTAAAGCACGTCAGCAATGGCAATAACAAAAAAGAACAAAGAAAGAAATCCGATGTAAAAGCTTTGGAATTTGTGCCAGCTGCTGGACGTGCTTGTAAGTGCTAGCCTGTACGTGCATACAGTCACCACCAGTGAAGAGAATATGGAACAGAATCCCCTGATTGATGATTAGGACAGCATGCACCCGTCGTGCTCTGTGTGTGTGTGTGTGCGTGTGTGTGTGTGTGTGCCCCCCCGCCTCACCTGCCCATGGGTCCACCCTGCCTCGCCCCGCCCCTTCAGACAGGTCTCCATGCGGATGGGCGTCCCGGAGGTGAAGTGTTTGCTCTCCACACACATGCCACTGCCCACGTTACGCAGCTGGAAAACATACACACACACACACACACACACACACACACACACACACACATAGGTACGCACATACACACGCACATGCACACACACACACACACACACACATAGGTACGCACATACACACGCACATGCACACACACACACACACACACACACATACGCACGCATGAACGCACACGCACGCACACACACATACGCACATTCAAAGTTAAGGCTAATTGCTCTCTGCATAAAAAGCCAACATGAAGTGCTGACTTGGCAAACAAATCACACAAAGCTGATAAGGTACAAGTATTACCTTTAACATGAGTTTATCTCTGTAATTTCACTTGAAATATAACAGAAACAGAACTAGATCCTTCGTAAAAATGCTGGAAATTATAAATGGAAAATATTGGTTTCCAAGCTACACGCTATGTTATAATGAGCCAAAACAAACAAAATATATTTTTTAAAAAAAGCAAAACCTAGGAGAGCATGCAAAACACTTAATTTTAAAAAATATTTGGGAAAATGTGTTAACTATCTCTGCATCTCTGCATGTGTTAATGATCTCTGCATGTTGTTTATTACAAAAAAATGTACCACCTGCACAACCTGACACCTCAAAACAAACAAAAAAAAGACAGAGAAAAGGAACAGAACTGCAGAAGAACTTTTTTTTTTTTAACAAATACAAACGGCAAATAACAGCAGCACTGCCAAAAAGAACCGGAACGTTTGACTTTTCACCAATTTCAGCAAAAGCGAACGACGACACCCAGAGTGAACCCAGATTTCATCGATGTGCGGGGGGGTGGGGGGGGGGGTGGCGAGGGGGGCGAGGGGGGGGGGGCTCTGGCACGGTTACGGTTACTACCCCTGGTGTAGGGAGGGGGGCGAGGGGGCGAGGGGGGCGAGGGGGGGGGGCTCTGGCACGGTTACGGTTACTGCCCCTGGTGTAGATTCCGTTCCGGAGCTTTATTAGCCACAGGAGAAATAAAGCGAGACTGTCTTTATTTTTACTACCCGTGCGCTGCTCCTGCCAGACGCCTGGCACGGAACAGAACCGGGGCCCGGTTAGCGCTTAGCGCTCAGCGCTCAGCGGGCAGACCAGCGAGGGCCAGCTCATCTCTGGCAGCCGGGGGATTAAGGGAAAGAGAGGAACGCTCTTCCCTCAGGAACAAGCAGAAAATAAATAAATAAAACTGCCATAATGGCCACAAAGTACAGCAGAACCAGCCGCCGTTCGGCCATTAAACACGAAGGCTTCTGACTCCCTGAGCTCAATAAAGCACCCAACTGACGCCAATATGGCTGCCCTCGAGTCCCAATATGGCTGCCCAATGTCCCACTGCAGGTGACCTGCCACCCCATTATGAGCCTCCCTGCTTTCCCCGACAGGCCAACCTGTTTACGTAAATAAAAACACCATCAGCTGACCTCCCAGTTTCGCTAAATAAAAGAGCTTTTCAACAAAACCACCTGCTTATCTAACCAAAGGACCATCAGCTGACTTACCAGTTTAAGCAAATACAATACATTTTCAATTATATAAGAAGGCTATCAGCAGAGGTACCTGTTTAACTAAATAAACATGCCACTCATGTTAGCACAGGTTAGGTAGAGTACATGTACTGTGTACAAAGATGAAAGCAAAAACAGACTAAAAAGGCTGGGGGGGGGGGGGCATACCTGTCAGGCACAGGTGAGCAAGAACACTTCTGTGGGCCCAAATACGTCATCATATAAACGTTTATAACGTATTTATAACTGCACTGTAGAGTTTTATGACACCTAGTAATGCTGCGACACTCATATTTGTGACAGTGCTGCAGATTTGATGAGATCCAGTAATGCTGTGGGTGGGCCGGTTTGGGGAGGGGCGGGGGTCGGTGTGTGAGGGGGGGGTACGTACCTCCCCCCAGGCGGCGGCGGGCGGCTCCACGGGGGGGTAGTGTTTGGGCAGGTCCCAGGCCACCTCGCTCATGAACCAGCGGAAGTTCCGGCAGCTGAGGGAGGCGCGGAGCTCCTTCTGCGCGCTCATGTCCCCGGCCGACAGGTGGCGGTATTCGGGCCGCCGCTGGTAGATGAACTCGGCGTACTCGTCCATCCACACCTCCGCCACGCGCTTCAGGTTCTGCGCGGGGGGTCAACAACGCGCACGTCAAACCCGCTAACCCGCCAACCCGCTACGCAGCTCAAAAACACAAACACTGCGCAAAAAAGCCTTAAAGCCTTAAAAAGGTTAGAGCTGAAGTTAAAAAAAAGGTTTGATCTTTCTTTGGGTTTCACAGAGAGAACAACTAAGGTTGAGTATGTGTGTGTACGTGCGTGTGCATGTGCGTGACTGTGTGTGTGCGTGCATGCATGTGTGTGTGTGTGTGTGTGTGTGTGTGAGAGAGTGTGCATTTCCAGGTGAATGCATCAGCACCATGTAAAGTGAGGGTGAACTGATCGATCAGCTCACTTGGAATGAAAGGGTTTGAGAAGCAGACCGGACAGTTGGAGATAAACGCCTGTAGAGCGGCACTCACACCGGGGGAAGGTTACTCATCTCGTGTTTCTTTTTGTGGGTGGAGGTGGGGTAGCGGGAGGGAAATCTGCGCAGAAAACCTCAGCTGCACAGGCCTGAGAATAACCTGCTGGACTCCGTTCCCCATTTCCCGCCAGAGCGCGCTCACACCGCCATTTTGGGGCGCAGAACGTTTCGCACACCGTGCCGTGTTCTGACCGCAGCGCTCGCGTACCGTCATCACCGCTAATCCTTCATCATTCCGCTCACACCAAACCCGCTCAGCTGCTCCAATACCCAGCGCTCTGCGCTTCCATTGCACTGTCCTCATACTCCAACGCAACCGGACCGGGTTTCTGAAGGAGTCTGGCAAGCATTCCTGACCTGTTTATTTCATTTCCAGTCATTAATATTAATATTAATATTAATATCACACCCACAAATCGTACAGAGCAGTGGTAACCAACCCTGCTCCTGGAGATCTACCATACTGTAGGTTTTCACACCATCCGTAATTTGGCATGCCTGATTCTACTAATTAGCAGCTCAATGAGATCTCTAGCTGATGAATGAGGCATATTTTGTTAGGGTTGGAGTGAATACGTGCAAGACGGTAGATCTCCAGGAACAACAGTGGATACCACTGGTATAGAGGAACATTAATTTAAACAGGTAACCCTCGTCTGTATCGTAAATATTCAACGGCACGAATTATGAGGGTTAAAATTGATCGAAGGAAGCAATTAATTCTCATTTAACCAAGGATAACATACAAGGGTTTTGGACAGAATTCGGTCAACATTTTGATGGATTCAGTTTTTCAAAATGAAAATACAGCGTTGGCAGGCTACAGTCTAAAACTCAGATTTGAAAACACCAGTTCACTGCTGCAAACAGGCACACTCACGGGGGATCGATGCAACGAATTGCCAACTGAGGTCAGTTATCTGGTGTGGTTTTTAAGAAGCCAAATCGATGTATTTCTGTTGACAAGAATGAGAAGGAACAGCAGCCTTGGACGATGAAAGGTGGAGAATCCAAAGAGGATTTAATTTTTATACGTGCTGTTTTGGAGACGTTTGTGAAAGAGTGAAGAACTTGTCCGCTCGTCCCTGCAGAGCAGAGCGACCGCGCGATGGACCCCAAGCACTCTTCAATCCCTCCGACTTCTCAGAGCGGATTTATTGATCCCAATCTTTGCATCATTCAAAGAGGGGAGGACGGGGGCCTGTCAGTCCGCCAGGGCATTTCATTTCGCCCTCATAATCCCCCGCCGCTCGCTTACGCACAGCATCAAGACCAACAAAACACAGGAGAATTCAGCCACTTTAAGAGCTGCAAAGACAGCAGGCGGCCATTTCTCTTTCTGCTCTAACCCCGAGAACAATCTATGATCGACACCCCACTTTCCACAGGGGTCCCTAGAACAGTGAGGACAGTGTGTTGCAAGAGTATAATGATAGACATACTGTAGGGATGTAGAGGTACACATACTGTAGGGCTGCAGAGGTACACATACTGTAGGGGTGTAGAGGTACACATATTGTAGGGGTGTAGAGGTGCACATATTGTAGGGGTGTAGAGGTACACATATTGTAGGGGTGTAAAGGTGCACATTTCTGAAGTTATTGTGTGTAGTTGGTGGAATACACAGGTGGGGGGGGTGAGAGCGCACTGGATTATTGAGGTGTAAAGGCGGGACTCACCCTAGCCAGGCTGACTCCGCCCGGGACCTTGTAGGGGACGTACTTCCTGTAGATGTGTCCCACTCGAGAGCAGGGGATGTCCTCCATGCGCCCCCCGCACATCCACACCTGCGCGGGACGAGGAGAGAGGGCCTTCAGCAAGCGCTGGACACCGCTAAACCGCTTTTTGGTCATTCGTATTTGTCCTAATATCGTAGCTTGCTCTTCTGCCTAGTTTGGCTCGGCATAAATTCGGTCAGAATAGTGTTCACTGTGTGAACTGAACTGTGTTCTTGGCTAGAAATAGCTGCACGAAATGAGTATCGTATCTTACGGAACCTGTGTTTTGTAGTTGTCCATGACCATGAAATGCACTTTTGTGCGTCACTTTGGATAAAAGTGTCGGCCAAATAAATGGAAAAACCAACTCAATCCGCTAAACCAACTCAAACTGCTAAACCAACTCACACCACTAAACTGACTCAAACCTCTAAACCGACTCAATCCGCTAAACCGACTCAAACTGCTAAACCAACTCACACCACTAAACTGACTCAAACCTCTAAACCGACTCAATCCGCTAAACCGACTCAAACTGCTAAACCAACTCACACCACTAAACTGACTCAAACCTCTAAACCGACTCAATCCGCTAAACCAACTCACACCACTAAACTGACTCAAACTGCTAAACCGACTCACACCACTAAACCAACTCACACCACTAAACCGACTCAAACTACTAAACCAACTCACACCACTAAACTGACTCAAACTGCTAAACCGACTCACACCACTAAACCAACTCACACCACTAAACCGACTCACACCACTAAACTGACTCACACCACTAAACTGACTCAAACTGCTAAACCAACTCACACCACTAAACCGACTCAAACCGCTAAACCGACTCACACCACTAAACCGACTCAATCCGCTAAACCAACTCACACCTCTAAACCAACTCACACCACTAAACCGACTCAAACTGCTAAACCAACTCACACCACTAAACTGACTCAAACCTCTAAACCGACTCAAACCCCTAAACCAACTCACACCACTAAACCGACTCAAACTGCTAAACCAACTCACACCACTAAACTGACTCAAACCTCTAAACCAACTCAAACCCCTAAACCGACTCAAACCATTAAACTGACTCAAACCGCTAAACCAACTCAAACCTCTAAACCGACTCAAACCTCTAAACCGACTCAATCCGCTAAACCAACTCACACCACTAAACCGACTCAAACTGCTAAACCGACTCAAACTGCTAAACCAACTCACACCACTAAACCGACTCAAACTGCTAAACCGACTCAAACTGCTAAACCGACTCAAACCCCTAAACCAACTCACACCACTAAACCGACTCAAACTGCTAAACCGACTCAAACTGCTAAACCGACTCACACCACTAAACCGACTCAATCCGCTAAACCGACTCAAACTGCTAAACCAACTCACACCACTAAACCGACCCAATCCGCTAAACCAACTCACACCACTAAACCGACTCAAACCTCTAAACCAACTCACACCACTAAACTGACTCAAACCTCTAAACCAACTCACACCGCTAAACCGACTCAATCTGCTAAACCGACTCAATCCGCTAAACCAACTCAAACTGCTAAACCAACTCACACCACTAAACCGACTCAATCCGCTAAACCAACTCAAACTGCTAAACCAACTCACACCACTAAACCGACTCAATCCGCTAAACCAACTCAAACTGCTAAACCAACTCACACCACTAAACCGACTCAATCCGCTAAACCAACTCAAACTGCTAAACCAACTCACACCACTAAACCGACTCAATCTGCTAAACCGACTCAATCCGCTAAACCAACTCAAACTGCTAAACCAACTCACACCACTAAACCGACTCAATCCGCTAAACCAACTCAAACTGCTAAACCAACTCACACCACTAAACCGACTCAATCTGCTAAACCGACTCAAACCACTAAACCGACTCAATCTGCTAAACCGACTCAATCTGCTAAACTGACTCAATCTGCTAAACCGACTCAATCCGCTAAACCAACTCACACCACTAAACTGACTCAAACCGCTAAACTGACTCAGACTGTGACACGCCACTGACAGTACGTAGCAGCTGCAGCATGCGCCAGACCCTTGGCTCCGTCGCCGTGGGAGATAAATCACCATTCAGGAACCCCCAGAAACCTGATGCTGTCATTCTCTCGCCTGATTGGCTCTCCACGTGAAGAGCAAGCCTCAGCGAACGTGCGAACGGGCCGCTGCGGAGTGCTTTCGCGGCTCGCGTGGGACGTGGAGAGGGGGCGCGTTTTCGTTCAGGAAATAAAAAAATAAATAAAAAAGAAGCAGGAAGACAGAAAGAGGAGATTTGTCCCCGTACGCTGCGGTTCGCACACATCTCAGGGTATGTAAATACACTTCTGCCTCATCAATATTTAATGCTGCCTGCAGCCTGGGAGGCAAGATGGTGCTCGCGCGGAATGGCTAATAACACATAAAAAATACATCACAGCCCGCGTGTGCGACTCTGGGTGGGGGGATCGCAGTGACTGCTCAGCTCTGCGGTTCAGCTGAACGGTCACGGCCAAGACAGAGCCACTGACCTCTGGACTATAGTACAGGCAGGCAGACAGACATGGGCAGGAATAAGGGACTGGCTTCTGGACTATAGTACAAGCAGACAGACATAGGCAGAGAATAAGGGACTGGCTTCTGGACTATAGTACAGGCAGACAGACATAGGCAGAGAATAAGGGACTGGCTTTGGACTATAGTACAGGCAGACAGACATAGGCAGAGAATAAGGGACTGGCTTCTGGACTATAGTACAGGCAGACAGACATAGGCAGAGAATAAGGGACTGGCTTCTGGACTACAGTACAGGCAGACAGATAAGGGCAGAGAATAGGGGACTGGCTTCTGGACTATAGTACAGGCAGACAGACATGGGCAGGAATAAGGGACTGGCTTCTGGACTATAGTACAGGCAGACAGACATGGGCAGGAATAACGGAGTGTACACCAGGGTTCAGTGACTACGGCAAACCTGGCTGGGGTACTGGAATGTTCTCTCCCATGTCTGGGGCCAGATAATGATGCTGAGGCGGCCTGTGTGACGCAAGGTCACCCTGCTGCAGTAATCTCCCACCTGGAGCCATGACCTCCCTCTCTCACACGCAGTCCAGTGCAGCAGACAGCAGCCGCAATGAACAGCCTTTTCTGAACCGGCCCAGGCCCTCAAGAGCCAATCAGAATCCTCTGGAACCAACCAATCGGGGCCCTCAGGAGCCAACCAATCAGGGGCGTCTGGAGCCAACCAATCAGGGCCCTCCGGAGCCAACCTATCAGGGCCTTCAGGAGCCAATCAGGGTCCTCAGGGGCCATTTAGGGGCCAGTATGGGCCCCTGCAGTCAGGCTGGTCAGGCTTCCGCATGCCTAGCACAGACATGCTCACATCCCCTCACATCCTGCCTGTCGCCCACAGACACGCTCACATCCCCTCACATCCTGCCCGTCCCACAGACACGCTCACATCCCCTCACATCCTGCCTGTCGCCAACAGACACGCTCACATCCCCTCACATCCTGCCCATCCCACAGACACGCTCACATCCCCTCACATCCTGCCCGTCCCACAGACATGCTCACATCCCCTCACATCCTGCCTGTCGCCCACAGACACGCTCACATCCCCTCACATCCTGCCCGTCCCACAGACATGCTCACATCCCCTCACATCCTGCCTGTTGCCCACAGACACGCTCACATCCCCTCACATCCTGCCTGTCGCCCACAGACACGCTCACATCCCCTCACATCCTGCCCGTCCCACAGACATGCTCACATCCCCTCACATCCTGCCTGTCGCCCACAGACACGCTCACATCCCCTCACATCCTGCCTGTCGCCCACATACAGGCTCACATCCCCTCACATCCTGCCTGTCGCCCACAGACACGCTCACATCCCCTCACATCCTGCCCGTCCCACACAGCCCCACATCCTGCTCGTCCCACACAGCCCCACATCCTGCCGGAACCACACAGCCCCGCCAGCCTTCCACTTTAATTAAAAACTGGGATTAAGTGCTTTGGAGATTCACTTCAGCGCACGTCACGGCCAGACAGAACAGCACACGTCCCAAAATCCCTCGCTGGCAACACAAAAACCAGGGCCGAACAGAGACCCTTTACTAATATAAAAAACATACAGATGAACACATCATTCTGGGTAATATCATTTTTAATTACACTGCACCCATATCTTTCCTTACCAGTTTAATACTGTAACATTCAGCCCTAACTCTCGATAAATGACGGCAACATCTGTCAACACGAAGAGAGAAAATCGCCCCGTTAAAGGGAGAGAGGATTAGCGCAGAAATCCGCAGCGAGCGCAGAGTTTCAGACCGAAGACATGGCCGCCTGATCTCCACTGGCCTTCCCCCCTTCCTCTCCCCCCTCCCTCCCTCACTCCCTTTCTCCCTTCCTCCCCTCCATCCCTCCCCCTCCGTCACTCCCTTCTTCCCCCTCCCTCGTCAGTGCGTAGAGGTCGGCCATGTTATAGGGATTACAGCGCAATCCGTTCATCTTCATCTGCCCTGATCCGGCTTCTTTCCCCTGTACTCCATAATCGCGCTTTTAAAAACGGGAGCATTTCCTGTCGGCCTGGGGCTGCGGCAGGAAGAACCCCGGCCAGCTCGTAGGTAACAGCAGCTTCCCGAACTACAAACACGACCACAGGTTCCTCAGGTTCAAAACAGGGGTGAAGAACTGATTTAAAAAAAAATGTTTTAAAAAACAGAACAAATCCAAATTCATGCAAGGCTGAAAAAATAAATGTTTTTATTACCATTTGAAAAGTAATCCTAAACTACCACACATTTACTGACTCAGTTATCAAGTTAGCAAAAGTACAATTTAACCCTTTCCCACCCAAAGCTGAGGTCACTTGAAAATCCCGCTGGCAGTGTGACTCTGTTTACATGTAGACATTAAGCACAGATTAACCTGCTTCACACAATCAACCACATCGTTTCAGCCCAACCGTTAGCGCTACAGGCTAGCGACCGCAAGCGTTAGCCCTACGGGCAAGCGACCGCAACCGTTAGCCCTACAGGCTAGCGACCGCAAGCGTTAGCCCTACAGGCTAGCGACCGCAACCGTTAGCCCTACAGGCTAGCGACCGCAAGCGTTAGCCCTACAGGCTAGCGACCGCAAGTGTTAGCCCTACAGCCTAGCGACCGCAAGCGTTAGCGCTACAGGCAAGCGACCGCAAGCGTTAGCCCTACAGGCTAGCGACCGCAAGCGTTAGCCCTACAGGCAAGCGACCGCAAGCGTTAGCCCTACAGGCTAGCAACCGCAAGCGTTAGCCCTACAGGCTAGAGACCGCAAGTGTTAGCCCTACAGCCTAGCGACCGCAAGCGTTAGCGCTACAGGCAAGCGACCGCAAGCGTTAGCCCTACAGCCTAGCGACCGCAAGCGTTAGCCCTACAGGCAAGCGACCGCAAGCGTTAGCCCTACAGGCTAGCGACCGCAAGCGTTAGCGCTACAGGCAAGGGACTGGAATACGAGAGCACCTTGTCATTTCAACCTATTAATCCTTCTCTATTACAGATATGCTACAAGGACGAAGACTTTTTAAATGGTTTTTCCTCAAAGGAGACAACCTTCTGAATTGCTAGCAATTATTTCCTGATAATAAAGTCATTTATTTTCTCGGGCTGAACGGCCCTGGGCTAGGCGAACGAAAACATCGACCACATCAACCGCCGCCACAGACCGCGCCCTTTTTTTCAATCAAAGTCCGTGAATAAATCGGCCAGAGTTGTGGAGAAGGCGGCGGCGGCGATCAACAGCCAATCAGAGGCCCGGACGGCCTCCCCCCGTGAACCCGTGACCCCCAAAATTGAGCACCGGGGACCAGCGGGAGTTAGCATTCGCGGCGAGCTCCATGGAAACCCCGCGCGTCATTCACCGTGTCGGAGAAAGGAGATGAAGCGAAGCGTCCGCCCGCCAGCCGTTCAGATATTAAACCAGTGGGCGGGCGGCTTCCAGGTGGGCGGAGTCCTGGGAAGGCTCATCAGTCCCATGAATCACCTCGGCGCACGCACATCCCCGCGCAGGACGCGGTGCCGTTCCATCAGGAGGACAGGCTCCAGAGCGATGTGGTAATTCACACAGACCTGCGTTTCATACGGTAATGGATGGCTTTCCACTTGATTAGGGTCCTCCGCTCCATTAAGGCCCGGGCGCGCCCTGATCGAGGGCGTCTGTGAAATACCGTTTGCCGTCATTAATTGACGCTCCTCCGTTCCTGCAGTCGTGTAAATAATGGAGTAATGGATACGGGGAGCGGAGGGGTCGGGCTCCTCTTCCAGAGCGCCATCGGGGCGCGCGGAATAACCGCCTTTTTCATATGCTAATCTCTGACCGAATCACAATTCATCACGTTTCAGGAAGGAGAGGGAAGGCACGCTCGCCACAGCAGGAAGCGGCCATACGCTGACGCTCGTAGAACACTTAACCCGAATAAAGAAATGAATAAATAAATAAAAATATATCTTTTTAGCAAGCTGTAAAATGATAACGTTGGCCAGTTTATTTGTGGTGTCAGGACTGCGGCTGGCTCTAGGGCTGGTTTTTTTTCTCGCGGCAGAGCGCACGGACGGTCGTGACGTGGGGGGGGGGGCTCACGACTCTCACTTTCAGAGGCCTACCTTGAAGGAGATCTCATACTGCTCCCCTCCCCAAATCTCCAGGCCCGTGTCATATCCTCCCAGCTCCCAGAACCACTTCCTGTCCACAGCGAAAAGGCCGCCCGCCATCACAGGTGATCTGGAGAGAAGAGAAGAAGAAGAAAAAATATTATTATAATAAATATTATACCTCCACCTGAACAGGTCACAAGACTGTCGTTCAGCCCAAGAGCTTGAGCGGAGAAAACTCCATACAGCCCACCAGGCATAAAATACAAAAAACCCAACAGACATTATATACAGAACCGTTTTCAACAGGGACAATGAAAGAACCATTTTAACAATAATCAATACCCGCACGGATAAATCCGAGATAAACTGTCGACATAATAAACGCCAGTAAAATGGGAAAAAAATGAAGTAACAGATGAGCTTGCGCACAATAAAAAGCAGACTGATCGACGTAAAATAAAACATTTATTCGAATAATTAATGGCTCTCATCACCTCCATGAGATTGGATTCTGATAAGCCATTCATCAGAGCATCAGATGAGCAGCTGAAAAAACCACTTAACAGCCTGCTTTCCCAGGGAAATGACACACGCGCTGGGCCACAGAATAAATGTAACTCACGTAAACGCGTACATTCTGCACGCAACATTCAGGGCAGCTGTTTTACGGCTATCTGCACCGAACGTCAGCGAGAGGTTGGAGTCTTTATCGCTGAAGAGAGGATAATCGATGTTGTGAGCACGTGCAGAACCCCAGCCCACTGTGTTTCAGGAACAGCGTGTCCTGCAGTCAAACTCGGCGATGTACTGTAACATTATTTTCACTCTCCACTTAACCAGACGAGTGATTGCCCTTGTAGCCCCCCCTGAAGAGGCACGGAGTTTATCGGGAGCTCATCCCTCAACAGGAGATTTTATGGGTTTTCAGTCTGTAACAGGAAGGGCAGCCATTTTGGCTCAGGGCGGTCAGTCAGGAGGCTGGGACCGCCAGAGTCGTTAATGCGAGGGAGATAAATTCGGTGGTAGCGGTAATTAACGTGGCTTGTATACTACATCCCATAAACGAGGGGCTGAGATTTGTGTCCGATCGACACCGAGGTGAGCGGTCTGCTGTACCAGGCCCTAAACCAAAACGGCAGCGTCGGACATCGTCTTATTAACCGAAACGCCCTCACCATCTGGAACCTGTAGAACAATGAGGGAGAATCACACGGGCAGCGGGTCCTAATGAGACAGTCTCCTCCCGCACTCTGTCTTAAAGACCTGCTGAACAGGCAGGCATAACATTTCCTCCTCCTCTATTTTCTATTATTTTTTATTCTTCTGCTGCTGCTTCGGCTGCCATGGCAACGATGCCAGCAGATCCCCCTGAATGAACGAATGAATGAATGAATGAATGAACGAATGAACGAATGAATGCATGAATGAACGAATGAACGAATGAATGCATGAATGAACGAATGAACGAACGAATGAACGAATGAATGAATGAATGAACGGATGAATGAACGAATGAATGAATGAATGACTGAATGAATGAATGAATGCGAGATTTCAGCGTTTGACTTTTCTCTCTGGCCAGCGTCGGGCTCTCATTCGGGTTTTTTTTTTTTCGGGCACGATTTTGTCGATCAGTCAAACCGCGGGACTACCTGAAGGGTGGGAGGGGCAGAGGGAGGGTGGGTGGGGCAGGAGAAGGGTGGATGGGGCAGGGGGAGGGTGGGTGGGGCAGGTGGAGGGTGGGTGGGGGCAGGGGGAGGGCGACCGCGCCCACAGAACCACGCCCGCAGGACCGCGCCCGCTCCGGGGGTGAAGGCCCGGCTCTTTGGCATTCCGCGGCGGCAGAGCCGCTCGCTGCGCCCCCCAGATAAGGATGGTAACCGTGGAGACAAAGCGACATCGCCTGTAAAATTCCTCTGAAGGACTCAAAGGCTGGCCGTCCACAGAGAATCACGCCGAAAATTCTCTCATCCACCCCCCCCCCCCAACCCCCGACCCCCACCCCGTATTTCCATCTTTGCCACCCTTGAATTTCTCTCTTTTTTTTTTGCTTAATCATCCACGCATATTCCCAGTCACAGTTTCATATTTTACTGGGAACTGAAGAGCGGGCGCAGAGCTCTGCGGAGCTGGTGTCCCGGGGAGCCTCAGCCACAGACTGCAGCGTGTAAAAGCCTGAGCGACAGACTGCAGTGTGTAAAAGCCTCAGCTACAGACTGCAGTGTGTAAAAGCCTGAGCCACAGACTGCAGTGTGTAAAAGCCTCAGCTACAGACTGCAGTGTGTAAAAGCCTGAGCCACAGACTGCAGTGTGTAAAAGCCTGAGCAACAGACTGCAGTGTGTAAAAGCCTGAGCGACAGACTGCAGTGTGTAAAAGCCTGAGCGACAGACTGCAGTGTGTAAAAGCCTCAGCTACAGACTGCAGTGTGTAAAAGCCTGAGCGACAGACTGCAGTGTGTAAAAGCCTCAGCTACAGACTGCAGTGTGTAAAAGCCTGAGCCACAGACTGCAGTGTGTAAAAGCCTGAGCAACAGACTGCAGTGTGTAAAAGCCTGAGCGACAGACTGCAGTGTGTAAAAGCCTCAGCTACAGACTGCAGTGTGTAAAAGCCTGAGCCACAGACTGCAGTGTGTAAAAGCCTGAGCGACAGACTGCAGTGTGTAAAAGCCTCAGCTACAGACTGCAGTGTGTAAAAGCCTGAGCCACAGACTGCAGTGTGTAAAAGCCTGAGCCACAGACTGCAGTGTGTAAAAGCCTGAGCCACAGACTGCAGTGTGTAAAAGCCTGAGTGACAGACTGCAGTGTGTAAAAGCCTGAGTGACAGACTGCAGTGTGTAAAAGCCTGAGCGACAGACTGCAGTGTGTAAAAGCCTGAACGACAGACTGCAGTGTGTAAAAGCCTCAGTGACAGACTGCAGTGTGTAAAAGCCTGAGCCACAGACTGCAGTGTGTAAAAGCCTGAGCGACAGACTGCAGTGTGTAAAAGCCTTGCTGCGTCTCCAGGGGGACACAAGTCTTTATCACGTCGAGAGAGCCCAGCTGCCGAGTCTGAGATAGACACGGTCCCTTCTGTCAACACGAGTAGCTGGAGATCCCCTGAGCCTCCCCCCCCATACACCCCCCCCCAAAAGGAAAGCGTGCTTACTCACCACTCTAAAGTTGGACCGCATCACTTCCTAAATTGTTCGGGAGCGTTCCAGCCGGACAGGAGGGCATGGGCGTAAAAAAAATTACTGTTGTTGCCTATCCTGGAAAGTTGCCAAACCAGGCAACAAATGAGAGTTTGTTACCAAACCAGGCAACAAATGAGAGTTTGTTGCCAAACCAGGCAACAAATGAGAGTTTGTTACCAACCCAGGCAACAAACCAGAGTTTGTTACCAACCCAGACAACAAATGAGAGTTTGTCTCCAGGAGGAGGGGGGGGGGTGTGATACTCACTCGAAGGGCTCGCTGGGGTCCTCCTTCTGCAGCTCGGGGGGGATGGGGATGCGCTTGTAGTACATCTCCCAGTCGAAGGCGCCGCGCATGGCGTCCCCCGCCTGCGTCTCGTAGCCGAAGTTGTCGTGGTCGATCACGTCGATCATCGGGCACACGATGGACTTCCTGTTCTGGGCGATCCGGTCTGAGGGCATCGGAGAGATCGAGACAAGGCACCATTCAGTCAGGGTTCGAGGGAACACAGTTTTTTAAATTTCCTTTTAAAAAGCCAAGATGAGCTCCATCTGAGCCGTCTCAACTTCAACTTCCACGTTCGGCTTCATGTGTCTGCTGTACAGCCCAGAGGCAGAGAAAGATTTAAAAAAAAACAAAACTCAAACGGACATCGCACTTCAGAAATCACCCAACGCTGTCTAACCTGCTCTTTCATTTCTGCGTAAAGTGGTGTGTAGCAGTTAGGGGCTCTAACACAGCTGAACAGAGCTGTGCTGTGGGGGGGTTGGGGGATGGGGGGGTTCATGCGCTGTGGGGGGGCAGGGGTGGTTGGGGGGGGGGGGGGGGGGGGGGGAGTCATTTGGCTCTGGCGAGGGATGTGAACGGAAAATCTCAAGTGCGCTCAGCAACATCTTCAGCTTTGGCTGCGACACAAGACAGTTTTGTACCTTTCTGATATGAATAAAAATAAATAAATAAACAAATAAGATCCCTGGCAGGAGAACGGTGGAAGAGCTCCAGACACTGCTGGCGACGATGGCGAAGCCGGGTTCCAGAAAAAGTTTCTTTCGGCAATGAGGCGGGAGAAAGTGCTCCGACACGGAAAGCTGCGAACGCAGGGACACGCGTGTGCAGCGACACGCTTCCTCACAACCCGCCAAGCAACGGCGGGAAGCGCTTCAACTGACACTTTCTCAACAATCTCTCTCTCTGATAAACCGCAACAAATACGCATTTTCACACAGCCTGGACGACGCCACGCACTAGCGTTAGCCCCCAGGTGCTGTTTCTCTTTTATTACTGGTTACAGCTTGTGACATTGTCATTGGTCGCTATTCATTTTGCTATTTTCATGAAAGAGATTGGGTCAATAACGGGCATTTTCGGCAAACAGACACCCTTACATGAAGAAGCTTTCTGGTCCTCTCTTCAAACAACTGTTGCTGCTGAATTATAATTGCAACATAATTGTAAAAAAAAAAAATAATAATGTACTAAGCTCAAGCTGAACAGCAATCTGACGACATTCGCTACCCACGGCTAATTCTGAATGCCCACAGTCTGGCCTTTTGCATTCTATTTCAGTCCGCTGCCATGCCCCCAGTGCATTATGGGATTTGGCGTACAGTGAAGCCGGTGTGAACAGGGGATGTGTAACAGCGATGAGCCACGTGGAGCTCAGCCAGACGCCGTTTAGCGAGCCTGGCCTGAATCAAACAGCGGGCAGAAGGCCAATAAAGAACAACGAAGAAACAAAGAGCAGGACACAGGCACAGAGGGAGCCGGAACGAAGGAGGTGAATAAACTCAGATCTGAGAAGAGAGCACTTTAGCCCACACGTCAGAGCACTGGGTACAATTCAGTCAGGAAAATGGTGAGCATTGTTGGGCTGAATGGACTGTTCATGCTATGCTATGCTATGCTATGTTATGTTATGCTATGCTATGTCAGGCTATGCTATGCTATGTTATATTATGTTATGCTATGTCAGGCTACGCTATGCTATGCTATGTTATGTTATGCTATGCTATGCTACGTTACATTATGTTATGCTATGTCAGGCTAGGCTATGCTATGCTATGCTATGCTATGTTATGTTATGCTATGCTACGTTACATTATGTTATGCTATGTCAGGCTATGCTATGCTTTATGTTATGTTATACTATGTTATGCTACTTCATGTTATGTTATGCTATGCCTTATGCTATGTTAACCCAGTCAGAATGGAAACGACCTAGCGGCGAACATTCTCGCGGCGCCAGCAGGCACGTACCCAAGAGCGGTGGCAGCCAGTTGACGTTGGCCTCGCAGTGGGAGTCCAGGAAGGTGATGACCTCGCCGGTGGCGGCCGCGGCTCCCAGCAGCCTCGTTCTGATAAGCCCCTCCCTCTTTTTGGTGCGCAGGATCCGGACCTTGGGCATGCGCACCATGTACTCCTCCAGCGAGGCTTTCAGGTGCTCTGGGGGAGGAGAGGAAACGGGAGGAACGAATCAGAGGCCAGCCCTGCAGAGACCGACATCTGGCAGACATACAGACAGACAGGCCTGGACATCTGGCAGACAGACAGACAGACAGACAGGCCTGGACATCTGGCAGACAGACAGACAGACAGACAGGCCTGGACATCTGGCAGACAGACAGACAGACAGACAGACAGGCCTGGACATCTGGCAGACAGACAGGCAGACAGACAGACAGGCCTGGACATCTGGCAGACAGACAGACAGACAGACAGGCCTGGACATCTGGCAGACAGATAGGCCTGGACATCTGGCAGACAGACAGACAGACTGGCCTGGACATCTGGCAGACAGACAGACAGACAGACAGGCCTGGACATCTGGCAGACAGACAGACAGACAGACAGGCCTGGACATCTGGCAGACAGACAGACAGACAGACAGGCCTGGACATCTGGCAGACAGACAGACAGACAGACAGGCCTGGACATCTGGCAGACAGACAGACAGACATACAGACAGGCCAGGTTCAAAAAGCTTCAGCTTCATAAAAAAATAAAATAAAATAAATAAATAAAGAAAGTAAAACTCACAGATTTAGAAAGTGCCAAACCACAGATTTATCAATACATCTCAGCGCTCTCCAAATGCACAAACTCTCTGCTGCGGTAAAAAACAAATCATTTCACCTTTAACTGATTTTAAATCTTCTTGCCCAGAGTCCAGCCTTTCCTGACAGGCAGTAATACAGAAACAGACCCACCACACGTTCGCCTTTCTCCCAGAGTTCCCTCGCCCAGCTCAAACATCCAGTCTTCTGAAGGAACGTGTTATCAACTATATTTTTTTTCCAAGGGATGGAACCTTCCCCATTTCACTTCCAAATTGTCATCATAAAAAGAGCAGAATTCATGGCTGCTGTGCAGTTTTTTTTCTATCCAAGAACCCCCCCTCCAGGGTCTCGATGGGTCATCAGTTTATTTGGCGTGTCTGAGAGGGAGGGGCACCATGGGTCAGACTTATTTTATTTCAAATTCTATTTGAAATTCCCATTTTTTCTGGAATGTTTTTTTCTTTCCCCGTTGATCACATGACTAGCAGGTAAGGCTGGGTTTGACGTCAGGGCTAGACAACATCACAACACTGTAGCTGCAAAGGGGGGAGGGACGGGGGGTCAAAATCGTAGCCAAATGCCAATTAAATATCCAAGGGTTTCACTGCAGCACCGAAACGGATGAAAAAATTAGGATTTTGTGGCTGCCATGACAACCACTAACCAAAGACTCCTTATCAAATTCCCACAGGGGGAAGCGGATATCCACTCTCTTCATTATAATCCCACAGCCTTTAATGCAATCATCTGATTTCCTCTTTACGAAGCAACAGAGAACAGCCTCCACACACAGGCTCTGAGCTCAACTGTCACTCAAACACATTAAAGACGTCCTGAATCTGACCCAAAAAAACAGTCTGAGGAAGCAGCTGAGACAGAGCGTGACTCGGACACATGCAAACTGAGCACACACTGCAGGTAGGGAGAGAGAGAGTGTGTGTGAGAGAGAGAGACTGTGTGAGAGTGTGAGAGAGAGAGTGAGAGTCTGGGAGAGAGAGTGAGAGACTGTGTGAGAGTGTGAGAGAGTGAACGAGAAAGAGAGAGAGAGAGTGAGAGTCTGGGAGAGAGAGAGAGGGAGAGAGAGTGAGAGACAATGTGAGAGTGAGAGAAAAAGTGAATGAGAGAGAGAAAGCAGGAGAGAGTGAGAGAGTGAATGAGAGTGAGAGAAAGAGAGTGAGAAAGAGAAATAGAAAGAGAGAGAGATAACGAGAGAGAGTGAGGGAGTGTGAGAGACAAACACAGAGAGCATGAGTGTGAGAGAAAGAGCAAGAGAGAGACAACGAGAAAGAGAGAGAGAGTGAGTGAGAGAGCAAGTAACTTCCAGGTTAAACTTAAAGGGGCCTGTGCGGGGGGGGGGCTGTGCGGAGGGGGGGGGGGGGGGGCTGTGCGCTTAAAACGCTGGCGGTGTCAGTCAGACGCATTTGTCACGCGTCGTGTTGAGCATCTTTATCAAAGGGAAGGAGAGACACTATCTGCGCTGAGCTGAAGGGGACAGCAGCCTTACGTCAGCCAGGAAGTACAGCACAGTGATGAACGCGCGAGCAGGAGGATCAGCCTGAGCGGGAGGATCAGCCCGAGTGGGAGGATCAGCCCGAGCGGGAGGATCAGCCCGAGCCGGGGGAAGCGTTTCAAACGCCGCCTCCGACATGAAGAACAAGCGCAAACACAACAAGCTGATATTCAGGCCCGGAGGAGCGAGGGAACCGCTCGTCCAGAACCGTCCCGCCCCGCCCCGCCCCACGGCTCGGCATTAATAAAATATCCCATCTGCAGCAGGGGGACCGCAGACCACAGAGAATGGGAGCGCGCTTCACACGCATGCCCCCCCCCCCCCCCCCCCCCCCAGATTTATACACACGGGACCCCCCCCCCCCCCAGATTTATACACATGGGGCTCCCCCCCCCCCAAAAAAAAATGGGGCATGGATATGGACAGAAGAACCCTGACCCTGTGTGAGGCAGGGTGTGTGTGTGCGTGTGTGTATGTATGCGTGTGTGTAAGAGTGTGTGTGTGTGTGTGAGGCAGGGTGTGCGTGTGTGTGTGTGAGCGTGCTCTAGTACAGACATCCTGCCCGGAAGGTCTCACTGCAGTTCAGAAGCCTCCCCTTATCACATTAAAATCGGCTCCTGGGGCTGCTGTGCCAGACCTGATCTGAGAGAGCATTCAACCCTGAGGCACATTA
The DNA here is from genome assembly GCF_013347855.1 of Anguilla anguilla. Classification (NCBI taxonomy): domain Eukaryota; kingdom Metazoa; phylum Chordata; class Actinopteri; order Anguilliformes; family Anguillidae; genus Anguilla; species Anguilla anguilla. Next base: position 1,946,897 of record NC_049209.1, on the reverse strand, counting down.
AATTAGTTATAAAAAATTTAACGACTGTGAGAGAATACAGCCGCGTGCACGTACACACCTCACAGAAAGGAGCCATTTTAAAAACGACAAAAATGAATTAAAAAAGTTCATAGAAAGGTTGCAAACACCTGGCTGCAGCTAGAACAAAAAACATCAATACATCCATCGCTGCCTCTTCCCCCTCGTCGTCTTCCTCATCAGGCGTGATGGGTTTCCAGGTGGCTCCTGATCTTAATGACGTTTCATTTAGGGAGACCACGCTGGGAAATGCCAGCACGTCATTTTCACTGCAGCTGGAAACACATCAGACACACGAGGCCGAGCAGGTGCAGCAGCCACAACCTGGAGGCCTTAGTACAGGAATGCACACACACGTGCAGGGACGCACACACACACACACACACGGCAGACTGAGCCTACAGTCAATATTTGACTCCCGCACCGACTCCACCCACACACACAGCGACCCCGCCCACTGCATGGAAATCCCAAGACACGGGTTGTAGCGGCGAACACGTAAATTAACAGGATTAAAGAAGAAATGTGTCCCCTGCCGTCAGCAGATAACTGCTTGTGTAAATAGCATGGATGGGATAGGCAGCTACAGTCTACACAGACAGCATCAATTAAGCTGTACGAACTCAGCCATTTTGTGCCCCGGTTTCTATGGGTACTGAAGCGCCCCTCCCCTCCACGAACAAACACCCTGACAACATAAACGAAGCATAAATCACCCTCACAGGGCCCAGCGAAAAACTATGACAGCAATTTAATATCCTCCTCCGTTCCCTCCCGATCATGCAAATCTGTATGCAAATGTGTATACTGCAGAGAAAGTGACTGACGGAGAGAGAGAGAGAGGGAGAGAGAGAGAGAGAAAGGGAGAGAGAGAGAGAGAGGGGGAGAGGGAGACGCTGGCATGTGAAAATCAGAAGTCTTAATTTCAGGTGAATAAATTATGCTGCTGGTCCAGCTAACCGAAGCTAGCAGTGATTACTCATCCGAACGGACGTCTCTGGGGTGTTGCGTGCGCATTAGTCTTTATTAAAGGGTGGGGCAGCCCAGGTCACAGCAGCAGTGTCAACTGCTGACTCAATTTACAGTAAAGATAACGTGTTACTGTAACCACGCGCCACGACAGGCCCCGCACTCCGCTTCAAGACGCCACGTTCGCCCCAGACACCCAAAGAGCTGATTAAATAAAAAATTTAAAAACACCAATAAGGAATCATTACGACTATGATAATACAAGGTTCCAGAAGGCAGTTAAACCAGGATGCTGATTAAATTTTCCACCGCAGAGCAATCCTGTTTTTCTCCCCCCCCCCCACACCCCCCCACCCCCCATTACAGAGGCATAATTTAGGCAATTTATAAGGAGATTTCCATTAAAGTGTAATTTGATCCACTGAGCTGAAGAACCCCGGGATGCGGCTGTGTGTAATCGGACGAAGCTGAAGAACCCCGGGATGCGGCTGTGTGTAATCGGATGGCTGTGTGTAATCGGATGAAGCTGAAGAACCGTGGGGTGCGGCTGTGTGTAATCGGATGAAGCTGAAGAACCCCGGGACGCGGCTGTGTGTAATCGGATGGCTGTGTGTAATCGGATGAAGCTGAAGAACCCCGGGATGCGGCTGTGTGTAATCGGACGAAGCTGAAGAACCCCGGGGTGCTGCTGTGTGTAATCGGATGAAGCTGAAGAACCCCGGGATGCGGCTGTGTGTAATCGGATGAAGCTGAAGAACCCCGGGATGCGGCTGTGTGTAATCGGACGAAGCTGAAGAACCCCGGGATGCGGCTGTGTGTAATCGGATGGCTGTGTGTAATCAGATGAAGCCACTCGAACCACGGATCCCGTCACAATCAGGAATCCCGCCGGGTCAGGCGTCCCGAACGCCGCACCGCCCTGAAGAGAGCGGGAAAGTGACTCAAGAGCACTCGGGCGCTCTCCGACGCGCACGCTCACGGTCATGAATTTTAATAAAGTTTTCTCATTCAATTATTCTCCTATTTCTGCGTGTGTAGCAAGGCGAAGGAGGTTCTGAGGAAAGACAGTGGGTCCATTCCAGACGCTTGGCAGAGGACCAGCGTGTGCAGAGGAATATTTTATCCTCTGAAAGATATTCAAGAAACAGGGAAACCAAGACTTCAAAATTAACAGAGCTTTGGAAATGTCATAAAAGACAGACTTATCAAAGAACGAGAGAACCAACGGTGACACGGGTTCGACAGCAATAGCCAATCAAAACCGAAACTCATTTTTAACGTATTCAACAGTTGGTACTGGAGACGCTACCAATATTCTCTCAGTACCAAAATACCAAAGGTTCTCTCAGAGTTCATCGGACGGCCTTTGTGTAATCGCTGAATTAAACTCCTCTCACATACACCGCAGTAATAACGCTGGAGTCCTCTGAGCTCCATGGCTCCGTTCGTACTGCCACCACACAAAGGCCTGCTGATCCAGTACTGCCACCACACACAGGCCTGCTGATCCAGTACTGCCACCACACAAAGGCCTGCTGATCCAGTACTGCCACCACACAAAGGCCTGCTGATCCAGCACTGCCACCACACACAGGCCTGCTGATCCAGTACTGCCACCACACACAGGCCTGCTGATCCAGTACTGCCACCACACAAAGGCCTGCTGATCCAGTACTGCCACCACACACAGGCCTGCTGATCCAGCCGCGGTTCCCACCAGAAACATCGCCCTGCAATCACGGCGTTCGAATGATTCCATTAGAATTCCTCGGACGGTTCGACGCGAGGGTTCCGAGCTCACCTGTTACCTTGGAGGACTGCCACACATCGCCTTTTCTCCGCTGCTGAAAAGCTGCTTTTGTCTCGTTCGCGGCGATCGACGGCGAACGAACAATCAGCGAACGGACAAAAGACGACGCGACAAGGCTAGCACTGAACGCCAGGAGCGGTACATAACAGACCCTTGGTTGCCCGTATCTCTGTCAGTTACAGTCTGGAATCTTCCACGCAGTTCAGGCCAAACTGCCGGCGCTGCACGGGTTTTGGGGACAGCTGGGCTCACGGCGTACCTCCCATCCAAAAACAATTAACAGGGAAAGAATTTTGATAACGCTGAGCCAATCAGAACGACCCACCGCATCGACCGCCATTTCACCCGCCGCCGACGCTAGCGAGCTCGAGCCGCACGGGGGAGCTCTCAAAAGAAACCCGAATTCTGAGCGCCGCGCGTACGGGCGAGCGCAGGATGGCGCTGGCGCGTGTCCCGGCGGTAAGGGGAAGTCAGCGGGATTTCAGAGGGGATCAGAAACACACCGGGGCTCCTGTCTGACGAGAACGTGCCCCCCCCCCCCTCTCCCCCAGGGGGACGGGCGTCAGGTAAACACGCACCACACGCATAATCTCCAGTTTCCCATGAGCCTCTGCTGTTTAAAAGCATGCGGTGCTGCCGCGGGCCGATGGCAACAGGTGGTGTGGAGGCAGAGTTTTTGGGGGGGCTGGCGGGCAGGGGGGGGGGGGGGGGGGGGGCGGGGAGGGGGGGTGAGGTGCAGAAATTCAATTACAGCCTAATGAAGAATGAGACCCCCCTCCCCCGCCCCCCCCCCCCAGCCCGCGTGCGGCTCAGCCGCATAATTAATAATAATTAGCCAGGCACAGACATGCGGCAGGGCCTTTAATAACTCCAGCGCTGCCAATCTTCAGCGCTGCTCCTCTTCCTCAGCGAAGGACGGCGGCGGTCGGGCTGATTAATGCAGACCCGGCCTGATTACCGCTCGTCAGGAATATGCAAATACCCCCGCCATCAGCTCCACGGCGTTCAGCTCATCTTCTCTCCTCAACACTTTCGGGGGGGGGCGGGTCGGGTCCAACGGGCCCACCGCCGGCACCGTTTCGAGCTGCGGTACGAAACATCCAGAACTGGCCCTGTGTGGAGCCTGTCATTCACTTCCTGATTATTATTAACGAGGAGTGAACAGCACAGCGAGAGGAACGAGCCATCAGCCAGCAGAAGAGCTGGGTTCATAAAAAACTGAACATTAAAAAGAAAAAAAAGAGAAAAAAAAAATCTTTGTACGCTACATAAAAACACCCTTAAACCTCCTTTGTCTGCGTGTGTGTGTGTGTGTGTGCGTGTGAGTGTCTGCGTGTGTGTGTGTGTGTGTGTGTGTGCGCGTGAGTGTGAATGTGTGTGTGTGCGTGTGTGAGTGAGTGAATGTGTGTGTGTGTAACAAGAGATGTGTGCCCTGTTCACCATGTAGTGGGGCGGGGGTGGGGGGGTGAAAATGAAAAACAGAGCTGGGTGGTGTGGTTTTCATGCTGATGTTGATGTTTATTCTTGGTTTTGCCGGGAACTCCAGCTCCTGCTTCACTTAAACACCTGACAGGTTATTTGGAGGTGATTAAGTGCTACTTAATTAGACAGAGAGAGAAATCTCAGTGGAGCTCGGTCCGATCCATACCAGCTCATTAAACGAACGGGCCAGCTTACAGGATTCGAACAAAGGACCAAAATATCCAAATAGCCTTTTTCTTGAACAAATGATGGCCTTTTATAAGAGCTCATTGGAGCATCAAGATTTTCCTGTTTACAATGCCAGTCTATTAGTGGAAGCAAAAAGCCAAAAACATCAGCTGCTAAGCCGCACCCTGTCACCGGTAAACAGGCGCAGAGCGTTTCGGACGCGTTGCGGCGGACGCTGGCACGATCAATCTGCTGCCTGTAGTCTTCAGTCACCACTGGCCACTTACAGCACAGACACATCGACCCGACACAGACACAGACACAGACACATCGACCCGACACAGACACAGACACAGACACATCGACCCGACACAGACACAGACACGTCACCCCAACGGGTGATCGCCGCAGTCTGAGGGACCTTCGAGCACAGAGCAGCCGACGGGTCTGCGTGCTACGCCAAGCCCGTGGAGCTCCAGCCAGAGGAGCGACACGTTTCACACACACGCCGTCAGAATAACAACACAGCGGTTAAAAATAAATTAATAAATAACTGAATTAATTTCTGAACAAGAAATTAGCAGATGTTTTTTTTTTTCTTCCCGCCCACCAACATCGAGCACGTGGACAGCACAACGCGTTCCGGTAGCTCAGAGGAAGCGCCACGCTCCTGATCGAACCCGACGCTCGTCCAACTGCGTAGCTTTTTAAGAGCGGGTCAAACCAACAGCCACAGACAGCAGAGGAGGCGCTTCTGTGGTTTAACCCTTACACAGGCGCTATGATGTAATGAAGGGGGTAAAAGGGAGGGGGGGTGGGGAGGGGTGGGCTGGGGGATATGCGGTTAAACCAGGAGCAATTAACAGCGACTGCATCACATGTGCATTCATCAGCACGAATGAATGCGTGAATGAAAGTGTGTGTGTGTGTGTGTGTGAGAGAGAGAGTGTGTGTGTGTGTGTGTGTGTGTGTGAGAGAGTGTGTGTTTGTGTGTGAGAGAGAGTGTGTAGAAAAGAATGAAAAAATAACAGTAGGAAAAACATGAAAAAGCACAGGGGAGCAATCTGCTAGGTCGAAGGAGGAAAACCAGCAGAAGCACCAAAACACAAGAAAACCAGCAGACCCTGAAGCCTGGGCGTCCCAGTCTATTAAAGCTGTGGGCCCAGGCGACTCCTGTCAGGCCTGGGGAGGGAAGGGGGGGTGAACAGGACAGACTGACCTCATGGGAGAAACAGACACACGTAGCACAGCACACTGTCCACTCCAGGAGCAGGTCTACAGTGTAGCACTGCAGACTCTATAGCATTACTGTACCACACCCTTCCCCACATCCAGCCTCAGCTCAGCAATGAGGTCATGTGGACAACACGCAGGAGGGTGTGTGTGTGTGTGTGTGTGTGTGTGAACGGCACACAGGAGGGTGTGTGTGTAAACGCCACACGAGTCTGACGTGTCCAGAACGATGCTAACTACACTGTAGCGCCGCGGCTGTGTGCTGCTGAAGTCCACACTGCCTCCTGTTTGGCCATTTAACAGACACTCTTACCCAGAGTGCCTTGCACGGACTACATGTGTACAGACAATCGATTTATAGAGCTGGGTATTTCACTGAGGCTGTTCAGGTTAAGCATCTTTGCTCAGGGGTACAACGGCTGTGCCCCAGCTGGGAAGCAAACCCGCAACCTCTGCATTACAAGCCCGGCTCCCTAAGCATTACCCTGCACTGCCCACCATTATTCTGTAATACTGCAGCAGAGCAGCGCCTCCTTCCAGAGCCTGACATCACTGCACTCTGTAATCACCAGTATTACATCACACATCACACCAGCGCTTCCTATGCCGAGTGTAACATCAGCGCAGATCACACTGTCCCATGCAGGCAGCAATGGTTCTCACTCAGAAAACAAATGAGACGCGATCACCCACTGCCGTTATGTCAACTGCAAAACTGGGAAAGTACGTCTTCACACGAAAAGCATGAAATGCTGCGGATACACTTCACTGCTTCCGAGGCGGGTCTGAATTAGCAAGGGTGCTTCTGCACGTCGAACCATTTAGCACAGGTAATGAAAAAATAAAAATAAAAATAAAAGGAACTGGTTTGGAAAGGAACTATGCGGTTGTTCCCTGCACTTGGACCGGTACTTCTCTCTAGGGGTTTCGTCATACTTGTTCCTGGTTATGGTTATGCACTTTGTTGTACGTCGCTCTGGATAAGAGCGTCTGCCAAATGCCTGTAATGTAATGTAATGTAATGGTTTGTATGCTGTAATGTGCGCTAATGTTACTCTGTGTATTAAAGGGTGTGTTTAGCCCACGGCTGCCCACCCCAGGACCTCCTCCAGGGAAGCTGAGCCCGAGCAGACTGTCCACACTGCACCACACACTGAGATTAATCGCATTCAAATGAGTTTACTAGTGGTTTCGGACCGCATCTTTATTATAGTGTTCGAATGGAGGATGTTTTCATTGGACGAACATGACTTGCCACACTGTGATTGGACAAAGAATTCTTCCTCCACATCATGTACTCCTCTGTCAATATAAAGCCTTCATCGAACACCACAAATTGAGCAATGCACAAAAATTTTAATTATGTTGTGTAGCATTTTACAACAAACCTACGGAGGAGGAATGACTGTGTGGCCACTTCACAGTTGTACTGGCACTTAAGTTTTATGTGGGCACAGGTGATGCTACAGCTAAAGATGAAGTCACTCTGCAAGAGATCATCAGTCACTGGTACTTGCAGAAGGAAACTCACACACACACACACACAGACAGACACACACAGACACACACAGACACAGACACACAGACACACAGACACACAGACACACACACACCATATCTAGTGCTGTATCATATAAACTCTCCTAGTAACATTGCAGAGCGGCACCACACAGATAATCACAAGCAACTGTGACATTAACAGCATCCATTCCGGCTCAAACAAACCTGCGTCCTGAAACGAAATGGCCGCCATTTATCACCAGTGGCAGCCGGCAGCCAGCTTGCCGCTACAAAGTGCTTTGTGAAAGGCACTATATAAATCCTATTTAAATTCAACTACTTGCTCTCGAAGTTTTTATTCTCATTGTTAAGTACAAGCACACACATTATTGTTAAGTACAAGCACACACATTATTGTTAAGTACAAGCACACACATTATTGTTAAGTACAAGCACACACATTATTGATAAGTACAAGCACACACATTATTGTTAAGTACAAGCACACACATTATTGATAAGTACAAGGACAGAGATTATAGTTAAGTATAAGCGCGCACACTACAGTATCAAAATGTCTGTTCAAAAGACATGTCCTCACTTTCACAGGACAAAACGTCTCTTCCGCCCTTATCAAGCAAATCCACCGCTGAAAACTGACCTAGCGAGCACTGCTCAAAAAAGAAGAAAAAAAAAATCACTTGCATTAAGTGTTAAAAGCACATCAAAAGTAGAAGGGGTAACAGGGAGAGAGGTGACAAGGCGGACAGACTCCGCTACAAATGGAGCAAGAGTCTTTGATCCTGGAGTAGGCTGAGCGCTAATGAAGAGATATAATGGGAGATAATGAAGTCACAGGAAAGGCAGGCAGTAAAGGGCACTCAAACATGGTGTGGGCTTGTCCATTCAACCGTCAGCCCGATCGACACACCAAGGTCAAATCATAGAGCTGAACTCAGTGCCATTATACCTAAATCTGCACACAATCTAAACAACGGGCAGCACCCGCTTCAAAATCATAAGTCTTTTGCTGGTTTAAAAAAAAAGTTTTTTTGGTTTAGTTAAAAACTGATAGAAAACAGAAATCTGTTCTGCAGTGAAATGTAACACTTTGAAGAGTTGCTTTTTTGGTTGATATATATATATATATATATATATATATATATATTTCAAAAATTCTAAGTCAGTCTTCCAGAACTCCACCACTTTCAGTTACCAGTAGTGATTGTGACATCAGCATTAGAATGTTCAGTTACGAACGCTCTAATTACATATTTGTGAGCTCAGTCCTTAAACAGTTAAGGGAAATAAATAAGGTCCCATTGCAGGGGCGTAATGAGACTCAAGGGAGTGAGCTTAACAGAATGAGAAGATTATGAATATTAATTTTGACAGCCAATTAAATATGATACACGGCAACTTCATTCTAGAAGCGTAAGCCTTTGGCTTAAATCCGATCCAGTCGATTCATTCATACAAGATTTGTAATGTGTCACATGACACAATGGGGTGCAAACCTCTTAAAGTGATTCTGTAAACAGCCCCTCACATTTACAAAAGCAGGAATCCAAAGTGAAGTACGATATCCGCATGCAAACGCATTTCACCAGTGAGCTTTGGCCTAGGAAACCTGGCAGAGCACGTGGGAGGGACCACTGACTGTTTCAGCAGAAATATCACACAATATTACAGGCATTCAGCAGCTGCCCTTATCCAGAGTGAATTCAACACAACTTCATAACTTTTAGCATTTTTACACAGTATCGTATAGAACGATAAAAATATAAACTACAGCAATTTCAGCTTAAGTAACTTGCTCAAGGCTGCAGCTGCATTGTTCTACCTGGGAATCAAACCTGCAACCTCCACGTTACAAGGCCAGTTTCTATAACCATTATACTATACTGCCTCCTGATCTATTCCAGAAAGAGTGTTCTCTGGTTGGTTGGGTGGTTGCTAAATATATATGTACAAATATTTGTGCAAAAATAAATGCAATATAGTTATATATATTGTAATAAATGTGCAAATTTGTTGTTACATTCCTTGAGATCATTCAAACAACAAAATAAAAACCCTTTGAAGAATCCAGGCCAAAAAAAGAAGAGCTACAAAGGAAGTCCTGAAAGATATCCAGTGTAGTGAACGCTCATGGAGAATCTGAATCGGTCAGTGTAAACATATTACTGAAAACAGAGCTGGTTGTTTGCTTCAATTACGGCCCATTACATTAAAAAGCCACAAGAGATGAGCTGAGTATCAGCTGAAACCTGCACGGTCACAACATCCTAAAAAATGCAAGACAGCCAGAACAGACTGGAATTGTGTGTTCATTTAAAAAAACTGCTTTAACAACATTCTTTTTTTGTTGTTTTTACAGTTCAGAAAGAAAACTTTTTCAGGGCATCGAGCATCATTCTTTAGACCTTGGCCCAGTGGAAATACCTCTTCCCCCTTTTCTGTCGCTAAACTAAAAGAAAAGGACGTTAGCCCGAGATGAAGGGCATCAAGGCTGAAAACGGAAGGCCTCCTCAGGAGTTCAAACCGATAGAATTAAACGCAGGAGGAGACGTGTCTGGACAGAAGGCCGAGAAGCTAACTGAATTAGTTTTCCACTTTAAACCAACACCACGGCACGCTTAATGACTCCATCATTTACCCTCCATACTTTTACAGTCCGTTAATAATAAAGCAAGTAAACACATCCGTCAGCGCGAGGCACGTCGTTCCAATCCAATTAAAGTTTAATTAAAACGTTTGCTCATGAAGCCGCCATTAGGGGGCCGAGAAACGTCCAGCGGCCTGAACACCGCCGCCATCGCGGCCTGAACATCGCCACCATCACGGCCTGAACACCACCGCCATCGCGGCCTGAACACCACCGCCATCGCGGCCTGAACACCACCACCATCGCGGCCTGAACACCACCGCCATCGCGGCCTGAACACCACCACCATCGCGGCCTGAACACCACCGCCATCGCGGCCTGAACACCACCACCATCGCGGCCTGAACACCACCACCATCGCGGCCTGAACACCACCACCATCGCGGCCTGAACACCGCTGCCTGAACACCACCGCCATCGCAGCCCGAACAGCACCACCAAAAGCGAGTGTCACCAGTGTCACAAAAGCACAGATAAACACACCTTTACCTGTAAGTCACAGGGGTACACACGGGAGGTGCTAATAAGCCATTAGCAGATAATCACTTCACAGGAGAACGTACTGTAGAAACAGAGCACATAGATCGGCAATCTACTGCCCCAAAAATAACAGTACCCTGCAGGGCACATACAGGTAGGCCCCAACGCGAAGGTGGAGGGTGGAGGGCGGGGAGCAGAGGGTAGGGGGTGGGTGATGGAGGGCGGAGGGTGGGGGCGGGGAGCAGAGGGCAGGGGGTGGAGGGCGAAGGATGGAGGGCTGGGGGTGGGGGGCAGAGGGTAGAGGGTGAATGGCGGGGGGGCGGGGGGCGGGGGGCCTACCCTTATCGCTGAAGTCGTCCACCAGGATGATCTCGGCGATGAGCTCGGGCGGCGAGCGGTTGAGCACGCTGTGCACGGTGCGGAGCAGCGAGGACCAGCCCTCGTTGTGGAAGGGGATGATGATGCTGGTGTTGGGCAGCCTCTCCGAGTACAGCTTCTGCTTGCAGCTGCAATCAAACCGTAATAAAACAACAACAACGCAATCAGAATTAGACACTAATACCGTTTTATTTTTATCTATTTTTTTTTTTTTTTTTTTTTTTTTTTTTTTTGCAAAGTCACAAGAGAAGAACTTCCGGAGAGGGCAAGAGGCAGAACGACCGTTCTCCATGCAGATGCGTTTTTTCTCTTTTTTTTTGATGGGGTGCTCATGGGAAATTACAGGATTTCTCCTTCCATTTCCACAGCGGAACGAGACTCAGCCCATCTGACTACCCAGACACAGCCTCTGTGGATTCCCCCTCTCCTCCCCATCAGTCTGGGCCTTTTGATTGACACCGACTCACTCCGCCCCCTCCCTCACGTATAACAAAAAGCATTCGAGATTCTCAGACAGAGTGGGGGGAAAAAAAGCTCCTGAGGCAGAGGTATCATGACATGGCAGAGGTATCGTGACGTGACAGAGGTATTGTGATAAGGACTCTGCACAGGATGGATAACTGTGACCCTGGTTGCCGACTATCTGCATCAATCCCCGTGCTTTGTGTAGGACTGTTGGCCAGACTATCCGTAGTCAACAGGCCTGGGACCAGCGTGTGGAGGAAGCGACCCTCTCCAGCCCCGAGCCCAGCCACAACCAGGAGTCAGCAGGTACTCATTAGATCAGAAAACAGCACCAGCAGCAGCAGCAGCAGCAGAGCTTGTGAGCGACAGGGTCAATTGAGAACTAACTGGCTGCAGAATAGAGGAAATTAAATGTGGTGATTTCCTGGAGACCCGAGAGGAAACAGGAAGCAGAATGTGACGGCAGAGCAGACGCTAGGCTCCATTACACGCTCTTACACAAACACCACAAACTGGGGCGATCAGAGGAGGCCCTGGGGGGTGTTTGACCTGCGATTCCCTCACACCTCAGAACGTTAGCGAGCGTCTCCACGGCGACAGGCGCCCTGGGGGACCACTGGGTACCCGGGAGACCTCTGGGAGAACGAGTCCCTGCTGGGCTCTGTGCTTAGCTCAGCACAGCTTCATACCACATTCACAATGAATACAGCTTAACACAGCTAGCACAGCTAGCACAGCTAGCACACTGTACACCACATGGCCAAAGGCATGTGGACACCTAACATCCAACCTCTCATCCAAAATTATGGGCATTAATGAGAGAGTTGGCCCACTCTTTGCTGCTACAACAACCTCCACTCTTCTGGGAAGGCTTTATACTAGAAATAGGAGCACTGCTGCAGAGATTTGGTTCCATTCAGCCATAAGAGCATTAGCGAGGGTTAGGGTTAGGTGAGGTTGGGCACTGATGTTGGGTGATAAGGCCTGGCTCGCAGTTGGCTTTCGATCCCAAAGGTGTTGGGTGGGGTTGACGTCAGGGCTCTGCGCAGACCAGTCAAGTTCTTCCACACCATTTTCAACAAACCATTTCTATATGGATCTCATTGTGTGCCTGAGGGCATTGTCATGCTGAAACAAGAAAAGGGCCTTCCCAAACCTGTTGGGGAAGCTCAGAATAGCCTAGAATGTAATTGTATGCTGTATACATTAAGATTTGCCTTCACTGAAACTAAGGGGCCTAGTCCAAACCATGAAAAACAGCCCCAGACCAAGGGGCGTCCAGATACTTTTGGTCATATGCTGTACGTTGTGCTGGTTCTACTGGTCGTTTGAATGATGAAATGACAAAGAATAATAATAAATGAAGCCTCTGTACATCAAATGAAAATACTTCCAAGCAGTGTCAAGGTTAAAGAGGATCACAGAATTCAATGGATTTTAAATAAGATCTACAGAGGCTGGAGAAAGCCGTTATCCCCTGAACATGGGGCTAATGATGCTAGCAAGGTCAAACCCTTTCCGATGTGATCTGCTGCAGCCCGCCGTCCTCCAAGGACACGGAGACAGGCACAAGAAAGAAGAGGAAAAAAGCAGTTAACAGACTACCCGTCCGCAGCTCCATTTGTGCTGAGCACCTGTCAGGCCCTTCAACAGCGGGGGATTCGATCTGACAGCCCCCCCGCTCGCAGTGAAGTGGGGGGCTGAGGCGGATCGAAGGCAATCGAGGGCGATTTTAAGTTGATCTCTCGGCGAGGTTACGCTGGGTCATGTTTGACAGAGCTGTCTTCGGCACCCGGCAAAGCTGAGACCAAAATTACACAGAAGCGCTTGGGGGGGGTAGATTGGTATTTGTTCTATAAGGCAACCCGGATCCAGCCCCCATGTACACGCGGAGCAGAATTGGATTCAGGACGGCGAGAGATGAAACATCGATATCACACGCCTGGGCCTGGAGGGGGGCGGAGCCAGCAGAACGTCTGTGACAGGCGAGGACGACTCGGGGAGGGGAGGGGAGGTGTAAAATGGCGTCGTGAAGCATTTCATTTCACATGAAACGACAGGCTCGGTCACAACGCATGACATATGACAGTACCCGGTGCCAGCCACTCATCTGGGACAAAGAGACGGGGGGGGGGCAGTCGTTCAAACTTTATAAATAAAACTTTTTTAAATGTCAAAAAACTGCAGCCTTTCAATTTTTTAAGTGGACTATTACCTGCATAAGAAAAGTAGGCTTTATATGTGGGATATTATCCGCTGGCACAGTGCTGTTGTTAACTAAAGTGCTTTATAGCCCCCAAAAGGACAATAGTAAGGAACGGGCTCAATCACAAGGAGACACTTCCCCACTTCACACAAGGTTTCTTCAGAATTGCAAGTCAGTGCTCTGGAACTCCACTGCCTTCACCTATCAGCAGGGACTGTGACATCAGCGTTAGAACGTTCAGGTTAGGAACGTTCCAAATCACATGATTAAAAGGGTTAATAACACAGGGGGGTGTGGGATGGATGGAGGGGATGTTGGGAGAGGCAGTCACCCACAATGCAGCAGGGAGAGGGAGAGAGAGAGGGACAGAGAGAGAGAGAGAGAGAGAGAGAGAGAGAGAGAGAGAGGGAGAGGGAGAGGGAGAGAGGGAAAGGGTCGGACGGGGAAGCGCTCACTTCGGGTGGCGGATGTCGGCGACCGAGCGGTTGAGGGAGATGCGGTCGCTCACGTAGATGTTGAAGCCGTTCTCCCGGTACGCCTGGTCCACGCGGTCGGCGTCGGTCAGGGGGAACGGTTTCCCCTGCTCTCCGTTGCCTGGCGGAGGGCGAGAGGCACAGGTGTTAGCGTGCGGACTCCGGGGTGCTGATTGGCGCATGCACACGGTGGGCGGGGCATGGTGTGGGCGGGGCAGACGGTGGGCGGGGCATGGTGTGGGCGGGGCAGACGGTGGGTGGGGCATGGTGTGGGCAGGGCATGGTGAGGGCGGGGCATGGTGTGGGCAGGGCAGCCCGTGGGTGGGGCATGGTGTGGGCGGGGCATGGTGAGGGCGGGGCAGCCCGTGGGCGGGGCATGGTGTGGGCGGGGCAGACGGTGGACGTGGCATGGTGTGGGCGGGGCAGACGGTGGACGTGGCATGGTGTGGGCGGGGCAGACGGTGGGTGGGGCATGGTGTGGGCGGGGCAGCCCGGGGGCAGGGCATGGTGTGGGCGGGGCAGCCCGTGGGTGGGGCATGGTGTGGGCGGGGCATGGTGTGGGCGGGGCAGCCCGTGGGCGGGGCATGGGGTGAGCGGGGCAGCCCATGGGCGGGGCATGGTGTGGGCGGGGCAGGGTGTGGGCGGGGCAGGGTGTGGGCGGGGCAGCCCGGGGGGAGGACGCACCTGAGCGGGCTGCATCTCGTTTGATCGCTTCGTAGTCGTGCCAGTCTTTCTTCCTCACGCCATCGTCCTTTCTGGGCCTCACGTTCAGCCCCTGTCAACACGTCACATGACATTATATCACATGACATTACAGACATTTACCCACAACCCTCTTATCAAGAGTGACCCGCAAAACCGTTCACACAGTACCCATTTAAACAGCTGGATTTTTACTGAAGCACTTCCTCAAGGGTACAACAGCAGTGTCTTACCCGGGAATCAAACCTGCAACCTCTACGTTAGAAGCCCAGTTCTAAGCATTATACCACGCCGCGGCCCCAAACCTACACCTCAGTTTCCACCGATACCTTTACTGCTGTTTTTTAAGTCAATATTCTATTCCGTAATTATCTAGCTTTTTTTGTATTTTTTGAAACGCGGACTGAGAATCCTCTATTAGGCCCTGGAGGGGGTAGAGCTCAGGATTTCAGTAAGAAAAAAACTGAAAACGAGCGCTTTCACTGAGAATCCACCAAAATGCCGAATCAGAGCAAAAAAACAGCCGTGTCAGCAATACTTTCATGACTCAGCACCTTCAAACGGCACAGACAAAACAACACATACAATTCTAGAACTCTGCGCTTCCAGACACAGGCAGTGACTGTGACATCAGCATCAGAATGTTCAGTCAAGAACATTCCGATCACACGTCTGTGATCCCACACGACGCCTTAAAGGGTTAAAGCAATTTAATCATGGTCATTTGTCAGAATTAATCAACACAGCGTCGCCCCCCCAGCACCAGTCGGCACCAAATTAACATTTAAAATGCCCGCGCGCCTTAATTGCTTATTTTCACTCGCCACCCTCGTTTTATTTGACCCGCTAACGAGAGTGATATATGTAGACTCCAAATGACCAACAAAAATAATAATGTACTTCATCACATTATTACAGATAATTAATGCATTCATTACACCTAACAATCATTTCACTGTGTAAAGACCCTCTTTTAAGTGCCAAATATGAAGATTTTGATTACGGCACAAAGGGGAACGATTTCCATAATGACAGGATGTAATTAGTAAACCTTGTTAAAGCACATGAAAAGACTGACAGTGAAAATTGATTACATTACTAAATTTCAGACTAAAGGGACATCATGAGGAACAAAATTAACAGGCGGCCTGGATGCTGATTAGGAGGCCATTTTGGCTCTCGGGTTTACATTCCGTATCACTCATTTGAGTACACACAGCAGCCCGCGTTGCTCTTACGGTCATGGAGTCTGCACATTTTGGGGTTCAGGGGAGGAGCAGGTGCAATGCCCCTCGGTTCAAGGCTTAGTGGTAACAGGCCCCAATGGGGTCACGCATGTATGCCTGTGCTTCAGAGCCCAGACATACCAGAGCCACTCCGCCATGCTGTCTCCGTGTGTGTGTGTGTGTGTGTGAACCATGACCGCGTGTGTGTGTGTGTGTGTGTGTGTGTGTGTGTGTGTGAACCATGGGCGTGTGTGTGTGTGTGTGTGTGTGAGAACCATGGCTGCGTGTGTGTGTGTGTGTGTGTGTGTGTGAGAACCATGGCTGTGTGTGTGTGTGTGTGTGTGTGTGTGTGAGAACCATGGCTGTGTGTGTGTGTGTGTGAACCATGGCCGTGTGTGTGTGTGTGTGTGAACCATGGCCGTGTGTGTGTGTGTGTGTGAACCATGGCTGTGTGTGTGTGTGTGCGTGTGAACCATGGCTGTGTGTGTGTGTGTGTGTATATGTGTGTGTGTGTGTAAGCCCTGGCTGTGTGTGTGTGTGTGTGTGTGTGTGTGTGAGCCACGGCAGAATAAGGGCCACTTATTGCACACATTTGTCAAATCATAGCAGCAGCCTGGGAGGCTTTATTTTTGTAGAAACTCAAAAGCAGACAGCGTTTGGGGGGGTGGGGGGGTGCGGGGGTGGGGGGGGCTCTCCGCTGCCTCCTCCCTCTGAGGCCCAGAGCCGCGGCGGCGGGTCTCCACGCGCCCCAACGGCGGTCTGCGCCCGAACGGAACGCCGCGAGAGAGCGGCACGTTTGGCGTCCTGGTCAGAATGAAGACTCCGCGCCGCCGAGCGATCTCGCGGGGCAGAGAGCGCCCCCGCCCCCCTCCCCCCCCCGCCCGATTGGCTGACATCATCTTTATGAGAGCAGTCTAGACATGCTCTTCGGTCCCAGCGGATCAGGAGGGTCTGAAGGCACAATGCACTGCAGTTTCATTACACGGCTCAGTGTGTGCAGAGATGGGCTACACAGCCCGGGGTCCAGCATGCAACTCAACCAGAGGGCTCAGCTGTTCAGAGTACAATTACATAAAAAGGTACAGGAGGCAGACTAACTGTGTGTGTGTGTGTGTGTGTGTGTGTGTGTGAGTGCACGTGTGGGTGTGTACGGAATGAGCCAGTGCCAACTGTAGCTGGTAGCTCCATAGGGTGAAGCACAATCAACAAATGCGTTGCCCGGGGTACGGGAGGGTTCAGTTGGATAGGGGTCTGTGTGTCATTGCGCTCTAGTGACCCCTAGTGGTCGATTGGGCTGTGTGCCAAAGCTGCATATGACTGGTCCTCCTCTGACCCCACACTGTGAGCTCAGCTGTGGGCTGTGGTGTGAACAGAAACAGGGCTGGAGACAGCACGTGTTTTGGAAGAGAACCACAGATTTTACACTCGCCAGAATTGGCGGGGGATCATGCATAAATGCATCTGCGGTTGATAACGGCTAATTAGACATTCCAAATTAAGCCAGAATTTGACTTGCTCAGGCCCATGTCGGGCACCAATAAATAAATAAATAAATAGATAATGAGATCTAAGACATTAACAACTAGGCCCTATGGATTTACCAATCATACATACTGTATACCCTAGGGCAGGGATCAAATCCAGCCCTGGTTTTCTTTTCTCCCGGGCAATTAGTGCTACTGATTGGCCAGACTGTCTTCACACCTGACTCCCAGGCAAAGGGAGGGTGGAAAACCAGCAGGTCTCGGCCCTCTGGGACCGTGAGTTGCTGATCCCTGCCCTAGGGCTAGCCTACAATGTAATCAATCCCAATGTACCTGTGAATATAGACACCATTTTCATTTTTATTTTTCATAGCGGTTCTTAATTACAGTAAACAGGCAGACAAGGTGCAATAACACTCTTCTACAAGTGGTCTCATTCAGAGAAATGGCAGCCAATCAGATCATTCCCGCATGTCAGCACAGAAAAACATCACTTCTTTCCGCTGCACTGTAGTATAAAACACTTAAGAGAAGAGTGATTGCCTAAGGACGTGTGCCAGAAAGTGTAGGGGAAGCCCTCACACATACATGCACACAGAAGCAGAGGCCTGGCAGAGAATCAGGCACATCTAAGGTGAAGTAAGCGAGGCTCATAATAGGAACATCTTCCCTACAGCGTTTCCCAGTGAGCACTGAATGGAAATTAACTGGCACATGCAGAGCCAGACACGTCACGCTCATGCATGCGCTGGTCCTCCACAGCATACGGCCTAAAAATATCCACTGAATTCCGAGTTTGGAGTTCAACAAACACTTGAGCATCCAGGAGGAAAAAAAATAAATAAATAATCCGAGCTATGACGCAGAGAATTCCCACCCCCCGTTTCCAGAGCTCTCTTTCTGAAACATCTGTGGATGTCAGAACACCTGGATGTGGATGTCGGAACACCTGGATGTGGATGTCAGAACACCTGGATGTGGACACCCCGAGCCCAAACCAGAACCCCCCCCCAAGCCCAAACCCGAACGCTCCCCGAGCCCAAACTTCACGAAGCTGAAGTAGGTTTTTATCACAGTGCCTGGCGGCTCTACTGCAGGGTTTTCAACTTCAGAGCAGCAGCAACTCCAGAGGAAGGAAGAAAGAAGAAAGGAGAAGAAGAAAGAAACCCTGCACAGGTAGGTCCCCACAAAGCCTCTTCTTACACATCCCAGCAAATGAGCTGCTATCATTTTCAGAATCAATATTTTTTTATTTCGTTTTTAGATCAGTCGACCAAAGTCCCAAACACCTGCGTTCTTTCTGCAGATACGCATGTGGATGTGGAGGGAGCAGACAGACACAGGGAAGGCAAAGCGGTTATTCTGGGTGGTAATGATGCCTCCGCTCTCTCTGAACCAGCATGGTAATCAGCCGGAGAAGCCACAGCGTCAGGAGGGAGGCTGAACACATTCTCATTCATGGCGGGGAGAGAGGGAGCCGGCCTGACAGGCAGCTAACCTAATTATTCCGGAAGGCTCTTCCTATTGCATTTCCTGCTCTGGGTGAAGTACAGGGGGGATCAGACCGGAGTTCAGGAACGCTGTGCTCAATATGAGCTCCTCCTACACAGAGCTAATGCTGTGCTCGATATGAGCTCCCCCTACACAGAGCTAACGCTGTGCTCAATATGAGCTCACCCTACACAGAGCTAACGCTGTGCTCGATATGAGCTCCCCCTACACAGAGCTAACGCTGTGCTCAATATGAGCTCCCCCTACACAGAGCTAACGCTGTGCTTGATATGAGCTCCCCCTACACAGAGCTAACGCTGTGCTTGATATGAGCTCCCCCTACACAGAGCTAACGCTGTGCTCGATATGAGCTCCCCGCTACACAGAGCTAACGCTGTGCTTGATATGAGCTCCCCCTACACAGAGCTAACGCTGTGCTCGATATGAGCTCCCCCTACACAGAGCTAACGCTGTGCTCAATATGAGCTCCCCCTACACAGAGCTAACGCTGTGCTCGATATGATTGTACCTAGCAGGATGCTTAGAGGGTGAATCGGGGCCAGCCACAGCCTACATTAGCCTGTCTCCCATGCTGTTCCATCTGGAACACAATCAACATTTGCCTGTGTTCCATGCAGGTCAACCAGGAACACAACACCACAAAAACCTAAGGTTTCATTCTGTTCCACTTGGAACACAGTCCATTATAAACTCCATGTTTTTGGAAGGCATGCAGTCAATACAACAATTTTTTAAAAACATATCAAAAATTTCTAAATTAATTTGTTTCCATGATTAAATATGTTTACTTAACATAAATGTTAGCCTAGCAGAGATAGTAGACAGGCCCAGAATGTATAGAAATCAGAGAGTATTCCACAGCCCACAGCCCGCCATTTAAACCTTTATCTTAAGAAGGTTAAACATCAGCACTATGCTACATTGGTCGCAGAGTTGCATGTCTATACATAACATTCATTTGTACAATACACAATTGTCTTTTTTTGTTCTCTGCCAAAGCCAAATTATGATTAAAAAAATACTTTCTGTAGCACGGCATAGTGCACTCATGTTTATACAGCCTGTACGTATGACAATTCCCAAGATTACGCAAGATGCACATTAAATATGTCTGCAACGGCAGCCCGTCATTCATAAATAATTGAGCAGTGATTTGCACGCGGCCTTTCAGACGCGCCGAAACGCAAACATGCTAAAGGGCCAATCAAACGAGGCCACTAAAGGGCCAATCAAACGAGGCCACTAAAGGGCCAATCAAAAGGAGGTCTTCTCGTCCCGGTGGCCCCCCGCATCCTCAGGTCTGAAATGAAAGCCCACAATGCATCAGCATTCGAGATTGAACTGAGCTAAAAGCAGAGAGAGAGAGAGGGGAAAAACGGCCTATTTTACCTGGCTGAGTGATTTTTAATTAACTTTAATGCAGCCGCTCAGCAGCCTATTCATCCGGCGGCTGCCGCTAACGAATCTGCGCGTGAGCGCGCGTGAGCGCGCGCGCGTGGCGGTCCGTCTGCAGCGGAAAGCCTGTCAGACACGGCAACGGCCCGTGGTCCTTAACGAGCCAGTCGTGTTCCATAAGGCGTAAAGCAGAGACGGCCCAAACGAGCACTGCGTCTGCGGAACGGACCAATCAGCTGAGCTCGTCTGAGGGACAGCTTTTCAAAATGTCCGCGTCCGACACCAGGAAGCGGTTTCCGAACGGATTTAGGCCTGCGTGATGTTTCGCTGGATCCTTTTGCGCCCGTCCCTAATCTCACAGAAACCCGATTGCACAAGGAATTAAGAAAGGATTTAGGAAGTTATTATTATTTTTTTTTAAACCGGGCTTGGAGGATGCAAAGGAATCGCTCCAGCCCCATTTGCCCAAGAAGCAAAGTGCCGCGATATCACACACATACACATGCAGAGTGCATGCAGGCCATGCACAGTCACATGCAGGTCATGCAGGCCATGCACAGTCACATGCAGAGTGCATGCAGGCCATGCACAGTCACATGCAGAGTGCATGCAGGCCATGCACAGTCACATGCAGAGTGC
The DNA here is from genome assembly GCF_013347855.1 of Anguilla anguilla. Taxonomy (NCBI): domain Eukaryota; kingdom Metazoa; phylum Chordata; class Actinopteri; order Anguilliformes; family Anguillidae; genus Anguilla; species Anguilla anguilla. The sequence goes on along the minus strand of NC_049209.1, from coordinate 1,926,089 downwards.
ATGCAGGCCATGCACAGTCACATGCAGAGTGCATGCAGGCCATGCACAGTCACATGCAGAGTGCATGCAGGCCATGCACAGTCACATGCAGAGTGCATGCGGGGTGTGAAGCTGCATTACTGGGTCACACAGGCGTGTCCAGATGTTCCCATGGAGACACGCCTCCACATGAGATAAGCAGGAGAGGCTAAGCCTCTCTGTCCTCTGCAGGGGACGGCTCTAAACGCAGGCTCTGGGAACAAACACAACCGCAAGCCAGGAAAACGCGCACGTCAGAGAGAGACGAGACCACAGGCTGGAAACTCCCTCATGAGGGTGAAGAAACGGCCTCTGCAGCCGCGTGACGGCAGAGCGTTACGGCAGTGCGTCGTCTGCCTCTCCCTGGCAGACGAGTAAAAACACAGAAATAAGGAGGAGAACGTGAGGCCACAGACTTCCTGCCCGAGAGGACAGCTTTGAGAGGGAAAGAACGGCAGGAGAGCGGGAGGAGGAGGCAGGATGGAGGGAATTAAATATTTATGCTCGTGTACACGTAATGAAAAAATAGAGCCATGTCACACCATGTCAGCCTGGATTCTTATTCTTTTTCCAGAGGCATTACTGGAGGCCACACCATCAGCGGAGCTCAATGTGGGCAACTCTTTACACAATGACATATCTGCAGCAGGCATTATGCTGTCCGACCGAACAGCCGGGCACTGCTCCAATAATCTAACGGTCAGACCACTTATCTCTTCTGAAGAGCTGCACTTCCAGTTCAGATAATAATAATAATACTAATAATAATAATATCATTATGTATTTCTTCTTTTTCTTTTTTTGCACACAGACACAGATCCCTTTAGGAATTCCATCAGTATTTCTGCCATCATCCGACGCATCACTCAGGCGAGGCAGCAGGCAGGAGAAGCTCGTTTTGCGCCGGTGAAAAGCCGTCTGTCTCCAGCGCAGGAGATGCAGAAACAGCAGAACGTCTGAACAGCGCTTCCCGCTCTGCCCTAAATCTCCAGGTTACCGCCAGGTCACTCCACAAGCCTTCACAGTTTGGTGAGCCGAACAGAGAAATCTACTCTGGCATCTCCTGCAGATTCACGGAAAGGTCACATCCACGCTCACATTTATTTGATGTGAAGGACAGGTCTGAACTTTGCAGTTTCTGAAGTTGTTCTTCTTTTTATTCCTGTAGCATTTGATCCAAACTGAATTTCTACAAAGGACAGAGGATTTCAGTCGAAAATGCATCTGGTCAGGTCGCGTCTGGATAATGCTCTGCGTGAGCTGGCACAGACTCTGGAAAATCAGTTTCTTTTCAGATGTACGACCCACAGGACATGTTTGCTGCTGACGTGCGGCTTTATGTTCCAGTAATAATCATCTGCTAGAACGTCTACCTGTTCAAGCATGGAAGAGGAGGGCAGCTAGTGAGAAAGCTATTTTTCAGGTAGGACAGCTGTGTAGCACAACAACTAATGATCACCTCCTTACTGAGAACACTATGTATGCTGACTTCATAAAAACATTTACAGGTGCAGTTATGTCAAGCGCTCTGGTCCCCTAGAGCTTAAAACACAGAATGTTAAGCATGCAAGAAAACTGCTCAGAAGGGGTCAATCGACATTTGCTAGTGTTTCACCACAATCGCACAGACAGCTCAGCTGTAAAACAGCTCATAAAGCCTTTGAATGTGAAATGAGTAAAAAAAACTAATCCTGCAACAAAATGAATGCCAGGTCCTCTTGAGCAGAAACTCTTGGAGACCAGTATAAAGTGCACACTCATTCCACTTCCTGTATAAAGCACACATTCAGCCTCTGTCCATGGAAACACGTGTAGCTTGTGTATTTCTAACGCGGTTATCTGCTCAACAGATCATTTTATAAAATAAATTAGAGAAGGGCCTATCGCCCCAATCCTCCAGTTATCCAATTTATGTGATAAGACATGGCGGGCGTGTAGACAACCACTCACATTCCAGCAGAAACCTCTGTGGGAGTAACAGGCGTACGTGTTTTATTTGGACTAGAGAAATCTGCTCTGGGAAATGGAAGATTGGACGTTCGGTTTGATCTTTTCTTCGGCTAATTTTTATACCCGGCGTTCACCTCGTCTCCCCGTGGAGAGCCCAAATTAACCTTCAGGTGACTTCCATTGCTACAGCATCCTCCACCAACCGAGGAAAAGGCAGTTAAACATTCAAACACACACACACACACACTTTCAGCCACCCACTCTTTCACTACGCAAACCACCAGTGGGCGCTGAAATGGGCTGGGTGAGATTCCAGGCCATGGGAAACAGTCCCGGACCAGGAGTTTCTGCTTCAGCTAAAGGGGGGGGGGGGGGGGTCAATCACTTTCCTCCCCTTTATGTCCCGTTTGGAACAGCATTCCAAAACCCGCCAACACCCCTCTGCCACCCTCCAACAACCCACTGCCACCCGCCAACACCCCTCTGCCACCCTCCAACACCCCTCTACCACCCCGCCAACACCCCTCTGCCACCCTCCAACACCCCTCTACCACCCCACCAACACCCCACTGCCAACCAGCCAACACCCCTCTGCCACCCTCCAACACCCCTCTACCACCCCGCCAACACCCCACTGCCACCCGCCAACACCCCACTGCCAACCAGCCAACACCCCTCTGCCACCTGCCAACACCTCTCTGCCACCCACCAACACCCCACCGCCATCCCGCCACCTCTCAGGCGGAATGGCAGACCAGGCCTTTCATGGGACTGTCGGCGGAGGGGGTTTGATCTCAAACTGGCAAGAAAATAATTCTTTGTTTATTTATTTTTCGTCTCGTTAGCCTTGATTTTCTGTACGCGGCTCTGCATGCGCACACACACACACACACACAGCGGTGAGATTCATTTCCTAAGGAGAGGTTTTTTTTTTATTTTATAAAGGAAAGGTAGAGAGGAGGGAGGGAGAGAGAGGTGCAGAGGGAGGAGTGAACTGCGCTCTTTGTATCGGCTCTGAAGTTTTGGGGCAAGCGTACCTTCCCTGGGGGGCTGCCGAGACCAAAGCAGCACAGATCCGCCTGCCCCCCCCCCTCGCAACCCCCCCACAGCCACAGCACACAGCCTGTATCTTCTGAGTCAGGACAGGGAAAAATAACACCAGTCAGGGGGTGGGGGGGGGGGGGGCGCGTCAGCATCTCCAGCATCAGAGGAGTTATCAGGTTTTTCATCCTGGGGTGGCTGGGGGAAGCTCACACTGCCACCAACAGTTTTATTTGAGCCAATGATAATGCGCTATTTTAGGCAGAATAATAGGCATGGTACCTGGGGTGGCCAATCAAATTTCAGAGGTGGCCAGTGCCACCCCAGCCACACCACTGGACACTCCACTGTCCGGCATACCAAGGTGGAGCTCTGTCAGGACACCCCCACCCTGTCCCACAATCCACCCGAACCAGAGCAGGACGCCCCCACCCTGTCCCACAATCCACCCTAACCAGAGCAGGACACCTCCACCCTGTCCCACAACCCACCCTAACCAGAGCAGGACACCTCCACCCTGTCCCACAATCCACCCTAACCAGAGCAGGACACCTCCACCCTGTCCCACAACCCACCCTAACCAGAGCAGGACACCCCCACCCTGTCCCACAATCCACCCTAACCAGAGCAGGACACCCCCACCCTGTCCCACAATCCACCCTAACCAGAGCAGGACACCTCCACCCTGTCCCACAATCCACCCTAAACAGAGCAGGACACCTCCACCCTGTCCCACAATCCACCCTAACCAGAGCAGGACACCCCCACCCTGTCCCACAATCCACCCTAACCAGAGCAGGACACCTCCACCCTGTCCCACAATCCACCCTAACCAGAGCAGGAGACCCCCACCCTGTCCCACAATCCACCCGAACCAGAGCAGGACACCCCCACCCTGTCCCACAATCCACCCGAACCACAGCAGGACACCCCCACCCTGTCCCACAATCCACCCGAACCAGAGCAGGACACCCCCACCCTGTCCCACAATCCACCCTAACCAGAGCAGGACACCTCCACCCTGTCCCACAATCCACCCTAACCAGAGCAGGACACCTCCACCCTGTCCCACAATCCACCCTAACCAGAGCAGGACACCTCCACCCTGTCCCACAATCCACCCTAACCAGAGCAGGAAACTCCCACCCTGTCCCACAGACCACCCGACCCATAGCAGGACTCCACAACTATCCTACAAACCACCTTAACCAGTTCAGGACCCCACGCTGTCCCACCACAGGGGACTCCCCATTACAGGCAGCTACTGACCGAGCTAAGGCTCGAACCCGTGACCGCACAGCCCAGCCTGGACTAACAGAGTCGCCCGGAAGCCCATTTTAAGCTCAGGAGACCCGTCTCAGCAGGACAAGGCCAGACCCAGGGAAAGAGACGCCCGTTTTAGGAAACCTGGTCCAGACTCTGAACACACAGGGGGCAGGTCAGGAAGAAGATTGGATTTCGATACGAGAAGCCGGGGCGCTCGGTGTTGGAGCAGAGCGGTAAATCAGAAGGATATCGACTGGGCCTCGTTCCGCCTGTTCCTTGGCCTGTTACCAACTGATTCGGTTGCCGTAGCGAGGCGCCGTTTAAATATTCCAACGCCGTGGTTACCAGTGCACCCGGGAGCAGGGAAGCCCTGGGTAATGGGGGCTGGGGGGCTGGGGATCAGGGGGCTTAGGAGGACCTGATAGGATAACCTCAGACAGAGAACGGCAGGGTAAAACCCATCAGCAGCCTCATAACCTCGCCCTGTCAATAAGCCAACAGAGCGATTCTGCACCTCTTTACACTTCAGCTCTGCTCTCTTACACTACACTGCATCAGCCACCCTGTGCGTGGGGGAGAGAGAGAGACAGAGGGAAAGGGAGAGGGAGCATGAGAGAGAGAGACAGAGGGAAAGGGAGAGGGAGCATGAGAGAGAGAGAGCGTGTGAGAGACAGAGAGAAAGAGAGAGAGAGAGAGAGCGTGTGAGAGACAGAGAGAAAGAGAGAGGGAGAGAGAGAGAGCGTGTGAGAGACAGAGAAAGAGAGAGAGAGAGAGAGACCGTGTGAGAGACAGAGAGAAAGAGAGAGAGAGAGAGCGTGGCCGGTCGGTGGAGCTCACGGCACACTGCAGCCTCCCGTTCCCTCAGCAGGTCAGAATCACAGAGCTGCTGGAGACGGAAGCAGCTGCACTGGCTCTCTGGTCCACCACCCCGTCCCGCCCCGCCCGTCCCGCCCCGCCCCGCCCCGTCCAGTCCCCCGTCTCGCACCGGGTCAGCTCGCACCGGCTCAGCTCGCACCGGGTCAGCTCAGACCGGGTCAGCTCGCACCGGGGCAGCTTGGACCGCCCCCGTCACACGCATCACACGCAATAAGTTCAGGCAGAGCTCAGGATCCACGCACTCCCACCCGCGCTCCCACCCGCGCACGCACGACCTTGCGCACGACCTTGGGGGGAAAAGACCCGGCAGCGCCGAGCTGTCAGACAGGCTCGTGATGGAAGGCTCGCCGGCCGTACCCCAAACCCAACGGCACCATCATTTTTCCGGCTGTAAATGTCCGGAGAACAGACTTTACGCACGGGTCTGAGCTCAGCAGAATGGACAGCACTCAGAGAACAGACAGTCAGAGGTGTGCAAGGTCTTTACACAGGAAAGCCTTACAGAACAGACAGACAGTCAGAGCTAATAAACAACAGCAAACCTGTAGCAACAAACAAGATGTACAAACATGCAAACTACTGAACGCACGCATACACGCACGTGCACATGCGCAAGCAAGCACACGCACGCACGCACGCGCGCACACACAAGCACACGCACGCACGCACACACACACAAGCACGCCGCGTGCATGCACGCACGCGCACACACACACACACAAGCACACGCACGCACGCACACAAGCACACGCACGCACGCACAAGCACACGCATGCATGCATGCTCAGATTACTTAATGTATTCAACAAGCATCTCAACTGGTTCAAACAAAGTGCTGGTGTAACCGTGTCAAACAGCCCCACTGAAAAGTGTGATTTCCTTCGAGGTGAAGATGCCTACTTCGAGAGCACCACCGTGTGTAACAGTAAAAATGAATTCCTTAGACACAGAGAACACAAATCAATGTTAACCTTGTACAATAAAAAACACACACGCTGCCCTTTCCCTAGTTGAGCCTCTATTCCCCGTTCAGTAGCAGAGGGTAGCGGATTGTATCCATACTTTGCTGTCGCACCAAACACTCTGGAGCGTCTGACTGTACACAGCTGGACGAGTTAAAAACACACTGAAACACACTGAAACACACGCAGCAGAGCAGACCGTACAGACGGGACACCGCGTCTCCCCCGCTGCTGAGCTGCCACAAGCCCTGATTCATACAGACCGCCACGCGAAACAGCATTTAAAAAGCAAACAAACGGCTGTGCGGAATTCATCACGTGTGCACCGCGGCGTATTAGAAACGTGCTCAGAAATGAGAGGGGAGTGGATGGGTGGGGGCGCGTGGGGGGGGGTGTGTGTGAGATATTAAAGCCATGTTCACACGGCACCTACCTCAGATTGGCCTGGCGCTTCTCGCCTTGTGCGGAGCTCGATTGTCAGAGAGAATGGAGAACGCTCGGCTTGCGAGGAGAACGCTCGGCTTCTGTGGAGAACGCTCGCGCTAGGCTAAATACTTTCTGAAAAAATTAGCAAAATCCAAAAATTGTAATATTTATACCAATTCTTCCCTACCTTATCCACATGCTCTGCCTCACTGATCATGCGGTGCATTTGCATGACTGGACTGCTGAGTCAGCACCATTTTAAAACAAGGCACTGTTACTTTAGCAAAGTCATATTTTACACTAGTCCTGCTGAACAGTTTCTGCAGTGACCTTGAGAAAAAGGCCAAGGTCAAAGGAATGGCTCCTACATGGAGTTAGCGCTCTAGCACTTAAAAGTCGAAAAACCAAATATTTATCCCCCCCCCCCCCCCCCCCCGCACTACTGACATCCATTGAGGAGAACATCAGCAAGGACATTTTTTTTTTTTTTTTTTTTTACAAAACAGCTACAATTTAGAGCAAAACAAAGCAAGCCTGTAAGGCAGTGCCAGGTGAGGACACAGTAATTCGGCTGGGAACGGCTTTTCAAAGGCCTTTATTTGGGCTTCTCGCCAGCCCGGGAGCGTGGGCATGATTTATGCCATTTTAAAACAGGCTGAGAAACAAATATTTTCCTCGACACAAAACATGCCGCTCATAAAACAATGTCTCGTGTTAGGACGCGGAAAGGATGTGATGCAATTCAGCCGCCACCTCATTTCCCTTTATTCCAGGGCAAAAAATAAATAAATAAATAAATAAATAAATAAAAAGAATTCTAATACAAAATAATAATAATAATATTCAGGCATTGTGATCACACAGTCAATTAGCCAGTTTGGCTTGTCATGTGTTGCTATAGTGTGTAGCCGACATATTAATAACTCAGATCTTTCTTACATATATAAATAGGCTACCTATGGTCCATTATAACTACTGCTCATATATCAATCATTTTCAAATAATGAATTTTCCTATATACTATATTCCTATAATATCATTCCTTTTTCAAATAATGAATGAATCCTCTGCATATAAAGCAAAAAAAAAAAAAAAAAAAAGACTTCCTGAAGGAAAAGAAAAGGAACCTTGATCTGGTTCTGGTCTTCCCTGTGAATAATGACCAGTCCCCCCATCGCTGACGAGGAGAAACTAGACGTTTCAGAAAAGCCAGTTTTCAGGAGGTGTGTACGCCCAGGACGCAAGTACACTCTGAAATGTTGGTGAAAGATCGGTGCCGACACACGGTTACCTCCTGACAATGGAAATTCCCGAAATTGCAGAATACGACAGTACTGGATGCCAGATGACATAAGGGCCCTAGTATTTTAGGTTTGGCGGTACATTCAACATTCCTAATGGTTTGACGTCAACTCTGACATTACTTTTATTTAACCTTTGTCACACAGCAGACAATAAGATGCCAATCCCACTTGAAATTATCAAGTTGGAGGAATTCAATGAGCTAAAATACATCCTCCCACAAATTAAAGTCTCAAATACACTGGTGTAACAAGGAAAGAGTACTGAATGTGTATAATGTCATAATGTATTTGAAGTAAACTTGAGTAATGGAATAGTATTCGAAATTCTGTAATAACACTATTCTCCTATATTCTGGACAAAACTTACAGACTTCTGGGTGACAGTGTCTTTTAACGAGTAAGGAACTGGTTGTGTAACCTAAAGGTCACAGTTTCGAGTCCCAGTACACTGCCATTGCACCATTGAGCAAGGTACTTAACCTGCATTGCTTCAGTATATATCCAGCTATATAAATGGATGCAATGTAAAATGTTGTGCAAGTCACTCTGGAGGTCTGTAATGTTAAATGCCTATAATGTAATTCAATAAATGTAGCCCAAGAATTCAAGGTATTTTAATGAACTGTTAAAATGCTTTCCCTTCTTCATAAAGTGCTTAGATACATTTTCTGGCTTTGAGCACAGCATGCTAACAGAGGGACTTACCGCAAGAGCGGCCTGTACTTTATCTAATTAGGCTATGAAATAGATTTTCAGGAATTTAACCAATTTTGTTCTGGCTTACACAAGTTGAGAAGAACACTACAATGCAAAACAAGTGAAACAGGGAGGGCCTACATGCCAACTGCTTATTCAAATAACTGACACACCTGTTACTTAGTTACAATGGTTGCTACATACCAGCTAAAGATAACGCTCTCAATGCGCGTACGTTTCACGTGTGTTTCCATATCACTACGCAACATGTGGTGTTACTGTAAACAGATATGCTGTAGGGTTGGCCGATATCCAGACTTTCAGACAGTCATAGCATCACAGTGTCACCCGACAAAAAAAGCCGGGATGCCGATCACTATTGTGTCAACGGAAAAAAAACCCACGCAACTTAAAAACAGTACTTAAAACGGCCAGTAACGCCTCACAGACCGAGCAGGAAGTGTGCAGGATTCAGAACGTCGCCTTCCGTCGCCATAATGACAGTTGGCTGATGAGCTCATTTCCATTTTTGGGTTTCCCTAAATAATATCGGATAAGCCCGGCCACCACACTGGAGCTGCCACACTCTGGACACCAAGTGAGTCCTAGACCCCGAAATTGTGTCTTTACTGCGGTCTAATTCGCTAGCCAATATGATCAAGTTTAACACATTTAATAACTATGTCATGTTCCTAAACAGTGGCAGTACTTTAAAAAGGCGTGCTGTTTAAAGGACCGGTTATTAGTAGGGGGTTCCCCGGTGTCCTGGCCAAAATCCCAGATCTGGCTCTCGCAAACTTGCCACTAAAATCATCCCCAGACTTAATTGGCTAAATAAATGTTCTCTCCCTCTCCACCTTCGCTAATGTGTGGTGAGCGTTCAGGCGCAAACTGGCTGCCGTGCATCACCCAGGTGGGTGCTACACATTGGTGGTGGGTGAGGTGAGTTCCCCTTCACTGAAAAGCACTTTGAGCATCTGGAAAAGTGCTATATAAATGTAATTATTAATAATAATAATAATAATAATAATAATTAATACATGCACTCTAAATATGGGTGTGCTAACCACCAGAGGGTGGTGAAATATCCGTCGGCATTTTGCATACAATAGGCCTAGTACATGTTATTACCACATATTGGCTCAACCCTAATCTACCTGCCAAGCAAAACACTTATCCATAATGAACTAGCTTGTAGACATAAGACACATACATTCAGCACATAATTCATGTATGCTTACAGTATGCAACAATGTTTTTGTCATTGGCAATGTCAAACTGGTCCACTGCTATGACAAAGGTTTTTGTAAGATCCTGTCATGGCTCAGGTAACTTTGGCTAGCCAGTCCCCTGCACTAAAAGGGTGGTCTTGAAAATTAAATCTTCATTCTCTTGTAACCGTTGCAACAAACTGAGACCTGCTTGATAATGCCTAGTGTCAAACTACCTGGGGAAAATGTAAATTGTGGGGGCTACTCTAAAAAAGGAAAAAAAAAATGTTTGTTACCCTGCAGTATGCAACTTGCTGATTTTGTTCTTCCTGTTCTTTTTCATTTAAATCAGCGATTTTCAGCGATTGACTAGCGCCCACAGAAGGTAATGTGCCAGTGAATCATAAGTCAGAAGTCTGCTATGATTGCCACAACTTAAAAAGAGAAAAACTGAGCACAAAAAAAAACTGAGCCAACCTGCTACAGCTAATCTACCGTCAATCTCAGCTTCAAAACAGGTAACAAAGGGAACCCCGTGTGTAGGCAGGAATTCATTAAAGTGTTTTTTATTTTATTTTATTATTATTATTTTTTTTTTACAGAACACCCTCAGTCACGCTGTATTGTATTGTTAGGAGCAGTCATGCAGAGGTAGAAGCACCTGACACCTGACGTTGCTGGAATGGACCCAAGACCACAGTCAGGTAACATGTCAAATTCAACAGAAACGCGAGACATTTTACCTAGTTGTGAAACAACGTGGAACGAAGTCACACGCGCACGTGAACGTGGCCACTGAGGAAGAACACACCGGGATTGGCTTAGATTTATTTATTTATTTATTTTTTGCCTGATTGCTTTCATTTACCATGAAACCTCAATAGGTGCTGCAAGACAAACCAACACATACCAAGCTAGACAGACTTGTACATAATATAAAACAGCACAGAGCTCCACATTAACGTTATTTTTTTAAGGCTAAATCCTAAACAGAAATGTTTTTTATTTATATTTTAGTTCTCCGCATGTCAACAAATATAAACAGCACAGATCATGCCAGGCTACTTAATTAAATACCGTGCACATATTTGTACATACACTCCAAGAACATAAAAATGGAAACCTTAAAATCTGAGCGGAATTTCCCTGGCATTATATCTATCTTACTAAGAAGAGCAGTGCAAGGATACAGACATCAAACTTAATTCCTGGACGGTCGCAATTTCCGCTGTTTTCCATCATTTCTACGCGTCATTAAGACATTGTCTGGCTAAAGAGTTAAAACAGTTTGTGTCCACTTGGTCTAAATTGGCTTCTAACTGCAAAAATAAATAAATAAATAAATAAAATTTTAATTTACATTTAGAAAATCCGGCTTTCAGGACATGGGCTTGAGTTACCCGCCACAGATGTACGGGTATAATAACAATCAATCTTATTGTGCGACCACGTTTGCATTAGCAAAAATCAACTGCATGCAATCAGTTGCATTTCATTCCGCCATGGTAAAGCATAGCCTGATCACAACCGAAATTAAATTTCCAAGTAGGCGAAATTAATAGTCATTCAACAAAACCCTTCAACGTTTTGCACCTCATTACAACCTGTATTACGGTAGCAAAAGCTACACCATGCCCGCTGCACACAATTCAACGTTAGGCATACTGGTTGAATGAGCAGACCCTATCTAACATTATAATTATCTGAGGACGGGATAACCATTTTTTCAGATATGCCATTATCCCATGCACGTATTGAGTCAATTTGTCAAACGCGTGCGTAACAAACGGTTTAAGTAAGAAAGAAAGATTATTTCCACCTGGACTACTCTGAGTTTAATGTCAATGTATGCATGTGTTGGGCTGCTAGCCGTGTTACGTTCAGTGGCTGAACTCAGTCAATGTAGCCAGTTTTTATGTGTAAGAAAAGCGCCCGTGCCTGCGGTAAATACCTTGGCAAGCATGTGATAAAATTAGCGACTCCGTCCAAATATGACAATCTAACGGGTGTCTGTGAGATGTGGTCCCACAAGAAGCACTGCAAGTGTAATACACACACTTTGCTTTCGATAGGAAACATTATCTGTGATGATACCTTGCCATAATACGTCTCTCAACAACATACAAACCCCGAAGGCAACAGTTTAACCAGGAAAGCGCCGGTTCTTTCGTGAGTACTTCCTGCATGGTGTACTTTAAACTTAGCTAGCACTAGCTGGATACACTTTCTCTGTTGATCCAGATTTGGCTACGTGGCCTGTCCTTCTCAATCAGGATATGGTTCGTTAACCTCCCGGGGAATTTTTACGACTCCAACTACGAGTTCTAGTTGTAGCTGTCCGGAATACTGACGAAAGTAGCGAAGTGGCTGCAACATTACGACACAGGACTTCAACGCGACGCGCTAGCTGGCTAACGTTGGCCAGAGATTCAATTCACTCATGCGGGAAAATAAACTCAGCACACCGGTCTCGGGCGCAGTGCAAACTGTAGCCATCTATGTGGCAGTACAGCTAGAGACCACCTTAGGAAAGCAAAAAAACTGCAAAATGACTCGTCAACATAAATCTGCCCTGCTAAACTTAGGCGCTGTGCATGTGGGTGATTGTATGACCATACGAGCACTCTCGGAGGTATCAGAAGAAATGCGTGCATAGTGGAATTCAGGCAGCTGGCCAGCAAGGCGAATCGTGCCTGTCCTTACCTGTATCTGGGGGATACCACCGGGTCCTTCGACTATCTCTGGCGAGTTCTCAAACACCCGATCTCGGTACAAGGACCACAGACCCACGTTTGGTAGGAAAAGAAGAGCCGCTATGAGCAAGCCAGCGAACTGCATCAGTCTTTTTTCCTTACGTCTCATTTTTTTAAAAGAGCAAAATGGTCAAAAGCGAGGAAAACGCTAACGGTATTCCGGGTCGTTCCAGGTGGAGACAACTTTCACTCTGAAATGCGTTTGCTCTAACTGCGGGCACTTCCGCTAGGGGGAGCGAACCACTGTCCCGATTGGGGGAGTACACGGATAATTGCATTCCCTGCGCTGAAAATTTAATTTACATATTTCTTTAAGACGTGCTGTAAAAGGAATGATTTGCTTTTCAAACGATTAAGTGACAACGTCACATCGTTTTGCAGTGTTGAACTATCGATGGCGCTCGGATATAGACGAAATAACACTTCGTGATCTGCCCCCTATGAATGTGACATAAATGGAACTGTTCATCACTGGTAAAGTTTCTACAGTAAAGCTTAACAGGTTATCAAACTGTCAGATTGGGGAATACAAATATGTAATTTGTCGTGTCTGAGGTTGCGCCTAAACTGGAAAGCACGGAAAACGGAAGAACAACTTGAAATTCAGTAGGCTAGGCTATCATTCTACCTCCAGTATGTTAGTAGCCTACCTTTGATTACTGTCATCTCGTTTACACTGGAAAGTTTTAAATATAGCCTAAATTTAGCTAATGAAGACATATCAGCATGACATACTCTATAGCCAAACATAGGCTAATACGAAAGGTAAATATGTATACATTTACATTCGTTAGACGACAATATGGTGCTTTGATATTTTTATTAGCTTACATTTACTCATATAATAATGTTATTTACACTGTACCCATGTAAACCTGCCCCCTGTTAGCCTATACGTCGCTGTGACACTTGCGTATTGGGATAGGTTCCATGTTTACTAAACTGTGCGAAATTTATTGAAATCAAGCCAAGTGTTCATATGACCATAAGGGTCAACCACAGGTGCAATGATAAAACATTTTTATGCGACCCATATTTGATCAAAGGTAGGCTTTAGTGATTATTAAAATGTAGCCTGTTATTATTATTATTATTATTATTAGTAGTAGTAGTAGTAGTAGCAGCAGCAGCAATAGTAGCAGTAATAGTAATAGTAGTAGTAACCTACTATTTGTAGTAGTATTGTTTACATTACGGTTTCTTCAGGAACAAATTTCCTAAAATGTACCCGTAAAGTACAGTGATGTTCTATTTGAGTACTAATAGGTACCTTTTACAAGCAAAAAGGGAACAGGTGAATTATGTATTGCTGGCTAGGGGTACAATTTTATGTACAGTGCCGTGAAAAAGTAGATACCCCCTTCCCGATTTCCTCTATTATTGTGTTTTTCTCACACTGAATGGTTTCAGATATTTAGACAAAATCTAACGTTAGACAAAGGGAACAGACATTTTGTCTAAAGATCTGAAACCATTCAGTGTGAGAAAAACACAATAATAGAGGAAATCGGGAAGGGGGTATATACTTTTTCATGGCACTGTACCTATAGGGTACCACCCCAGTGACAAGTGTTTATACCCTCCCAGGCACTTTTTTGTACCTTTTTTGAGAGAATGTTGTATATTTAACCAATCCCCACATTCAATCACAGACTATAAGATAGAGGCTTAGTGCCAGCTTCCAGAATTACAGTCTAAAGCCCCTGGTTTTGCAGCCAGACCGAATAATTGCATATCCAGACATTTCTAAGAAATGCCTTTAAAAAAAAAAAAAAAGACACATCTTAATGGCATCAGCTTTTTTGGCTGCCAGGCTTGGCCGTGGCACGATGGCGATGAATCTCTGCGTTTCAGCTGGTGACGCACGCTGCTGTAATTCTCCAGGGAGTCTCTGCGGAGACGCTGAATGACTTCTGTCACGGGCACTTTGCATAAAAGCCCCGTGATGAACCCCAGACAGGGCGTCCTGACGCTCTTCCTGCAGTCGATCTGCTCGGTGGCACGAGCGAGCGCTCGCTCTCCTTTCCGTGGAACCGAATCCCGGATAATGGCCCGGTCTCCAAAAACATCTCCGCAGGAAGCGACAGTTAAACGTTCAGAAGGGGGGAAGGGGGGGGGGGACGGCTGTCTCTTTGCAGCGATGCGTTCACAGTTTGAATCATGCCCACGTTCCTTTGCTCATACGAGCTGTTTTCCTGATTAATTCCCAAGTTGGTGAATTGAACACAATCCCCGCGATTTTATGCTCATTACTACGTGCTTTGTTTGTTTCCTACGCATCAGGCTTTTCCGCTGCACCCAGAACGGTCTCTTTCAAACCCACGTGTCCTCTGTCACAGTATTATGCAGCGTGCGTTTCAGTCGAGTCTCAGATATTACTCCTGTGCTTTTCGCCAGTAAGAAAGCTCAACGCCTCACCCACAGATTATATATGGGAAACATTCGTCTTCGCCAGCCACATTACATCCAGCAGGAATGGAGTAGGAGGCCATGTTCAGTGAGCATTTAGGTAACGTACAGAAATTGAGAAACCAGACACAGAAAAGTTTGAATAGTTATGATAATAATAATAATAATGAGGATTAGTAATGTTAAAGATGGCATGTCGGTTCAGTTTATTTATGAAAATGCATTCAAATTTCATACAGCACTAACTAATGACATAACATAACATAAGGATGAGAACAGGCCATTCAGTCCAACAACGCTTGCCGTTTTGCTGACTAAATTAGTGCTCTGATTACCTACAGACTAGATAGTGTCTAACATCGTATGAAGCCTAGTGTTGAGTTCCAGCTTCTGCTATGTGACCCGGCAGGCTGTTCCACA
Organism: Anguilla anguilla; assembly: GCF_013347855.1. Lineage (NCBI taxonomy): Eukaryota > Metazoa > Chordata > Actinopteri > Anguilliformes > Anguillidae > Anguilla > Anguilla anguilla. The sequence goes on along the minus strand of NC_049209.1, from coordinate 1,910,757 downwards.
CATTGACTACTCCCTGCACGAAAACAATTCTTCATAACGTCTGCACGGAATTTACCATTTGCTAAATTCCATTTATGTCCCCTCGTTCCGACAGAACTGAACCCGAAGAATCTCTCGTAGAGTTCGCTTTGTTGAGCCCCTTTGTGAATTTAAAAGCCTCAATCAAATCACCCCTGAGTCTAAATCACTCTTACTAAGCTTGTAGAGATTAAGCATCTTGAGTCTTTCCTCATAGCTGTTATCTTTCATGAAGTTCTGTTGTCAGATTGCATGTTAGGAGCATCCTCAGTGGACCTTATGTAAGGAATAAACCACGACGTGCTGTCCCGTTAATGTAAAGTAATGTACGACAGGGGGTGGTGATGCGGCCGAGGCGAAGCCGAGAATGAAGAATTAAAACATTTTTAAATTAAAATGTATAATTTTAGAATGCTGGATTATGTTGCACATTGATTTTATAACTGTTAAAAGGTCGAGATGTCCCTTTATTGAGAATTAATGCCTGCCCTTGGACCAATCAGAATTGAGTATTCAGCCAAGCCGTTGTATAAGAACACGTAACCGTCACGTCCGACACGCCCAGTTTCCAGCTGCAGTGGCTCCATTGGCATGCGAGTCGACTGGTTCAGCGAGGCGAACGTAAAAAAGACATCTGCTGCATCGCACGTCTTTCGCTGCGGATTTCCTTCCCCCCGCTGAAGGCCAGGACGTGGGAGAAACAGCGTGTGAGGCTGTGTCAAGAAGACCTGAAATGATTTAGCAGCTCCAACAGCCACAGTCATGCGAGCGCAAGCCCTTCTGTGGTCTGCTGTTCCTACTTTCCCCGTGGCTAGCCACTGCAGGTTGCTGCCTAAATAACAGGCGGTTAGCACTGTGTGATGCATGGACTTACATATACAATCTGTCAGTTCATGAAGCACAATGTAGGCGTTCGTGAATACGTCGCCTGCTGTGAGGTCACGGTCAGAAACCTGTGCTCTTTCTACAGGTTATTAAATAAAATGTTTCAGATTAAAGCATTTGAGCAGCGTGTAATTTTCAGTAAAAAAATAACCCTGTGAACTTATTTATGTCACTAAGTGTCATCGTGACTTTGGGGGGGGGGGGGGGAAGAGAGAGTTCCCGCCCATAAAAAGAAGAGGAGGTGGAAGATGAGAGTTCCCTTTCAGTTAATGCATTACCGTCCCAGATCAAGGATACAGTACTTCCTCCAGGGGATTCCGCATGTTAAGGTGTGTTCTGATATTAAAAAACAGAGGAATTGATTAAAGGCCTGATGATCTCTCATCATAGCTGTTCGTCCTCTCAGCCCGGCTCGGCAGGAAGATTAGACGGCTTTCACTGACAGACGAGCGGTGCCACCTGGGTAGCGACTGGTAAACACACGGGCCCCTTCGTGATGCCGTGGTGACACTCGCGCGTCCCACAGTCAAGTGCGCCGGCTCCTCCGCAAGCTTTGTGGGGTGGGGGGGGGGGGGGATTGGGGGGCAATATGGAGCGAAACAAGCTCATCCAGCGAATTAAAAATAATCGTGCGGATGAGTGGTGCATAAGTAACATGGGGCCATTTACCAATTAGCGCATACGCTGAGCGTCCCTCTTCAGCGATTAATTAGTTAACTTTATCCAGTGGATTACGGCGTATAAATTAGCCTCGTTTAGATCGTGTAAATCGGACTCATTCGGGCCGGTGCGTGGCATCACAAGACCGTTTAAACTTGTGTGCGGATGTTCAGCGCCTCACTTAATGGACCGTGAGGAACGGGGGTGTGAAGAGAGAGGGAATCGTGCGCATATTTCATATTTCATAATCCACGCGCGGAACATGCGGTTATTAGCCTGACCCTTTTGCCTGACGACTGTCGGCAAGTTTGTGGAGAAGGAAAGACACAAGGTCGCTGGGTTCTTACACAGGAGAGGCGCATGTCTGAGCAAAACGGTACTGCCGGAGGTAATGGTGTGGAACGGGACAGGGTCAGTCAGATGTAAATGGCCCACAGGTTGGGGAATGGGGGGGGGGGAGGGGGGGGCAGTGGATGGGGAATTTTCTCCTGAAAATTACCCTGATTCTCCAGCGTTTTTTTTCTGGAAGCTGAAGCCATGATGGAGTGTGGATGAGAGACTGTGTATCATTGCAAAACCCCCTTGTAGCCCGGTTCAGTGCATCCATAATTCATGAAAAGAGAAATTACACAGATAGAATTGTTACAGCGCGGACTGGCGTGCCTGGATGTGAACAGAATGTAGAGAGCCAAAGAAAATAAAAAAAGCTCTTGGGGGGTGGGGGATGGGTGGGGGGCGGTTGGTGGATGAATCAGTGCTTGGTTTAGACTCCATTTGACTGAGCAAAATGCCAAATCCTCGCTTAAGCCGTGTTTCTGGGAGACGTGATTGTCAGTCAAAGGTGAACGCTGCGCACGAGGGAAAGGATACGCCTGGCTGAGTCTTCATTAGCCGAAGGAACACCGGCAAAACGGTGGAACGGAACAGGAGGCGAACTCGCTCTACCCAACAGCGAGCGTCGACCGCGCCGTCCGCCGCTGATTCTGTATTATAATTTCCACCGTGTGGCCGCGACGCATCAGCTCTCCCATCAGCCGTCACTCAACATTACTACACGACACGCGCTAGCTCATCGGATGAGTCCACCCCGGCCCACATGCTGCACCTACGCGGACGTGCTGTTCGGACAGAGTAGTCCCGTGTATGCACCAGACTCCCCCGGTCATTTTCGTCGCCGTGTCGTTTCTGACGCAGTTTGCAGGCAAGCCCTCCCGCACCCCCGTCCCGGGGAAAGCTCCGCAGTCCGGGCAGGGAACGCCGGAAGCTTCCCAAAAGCGTCCCGACGCCGCGAGGCGATGAGGCGGCTAAACTCTCGCCGTTGGCGGTGCTGAGGGCATCTGTCGGATAATCCCGCGGCCTGACCGATACTGATCCCAGGGAGAGGGGCGAGGGCCAAGGGGAGGGGGGCGCCGGAGACCCTGATTAGGGAGGAACATCTGGCGTCGCCAGGCGTTCGCACCAAAACGCGCGGCGCGCGGAAACCAGGCGAGGTCCTGAACCGCGAAAGCCAGTCTGGCGGGAAACTGAACAGGTGACATCACGGTGACGTCACGGGGTCCCGCTATTTCTGCCGGGAGCCGGGGGCTGTCGTTCGCCCAAACTCGTCCCCATGGTAACGGTGCTTAAAAACCAGTCGTTGCTTCTGCTTACTGTTGACTTTGTGATTATGTTTATTTGGGTGGCAGAGGTGCTGTGCTACCCTGATGAGACGGCAGTAACACAGACATCACGAGGAATGGGGGCTCAATGTACCCCTGTGTTCCTGTAGTAATGCGCAAGTCAAACACGCCCACAAGCCCAACAAATACACACACCCCCACAATCAATACAAACACACACACTCCCAAAAGCCATACAAACACACACACCCCCACAAGCCATACAAACACACACACCCCACAAGCCATACAAACACACACCCCCCACAAGCCATACAAACACACACACCCCCACAAGCCCAACAAATACGCACACCCCCACAATCAATACAAACACACACACTCCCAAAAGCCATACAAACACACACACCCCCACAAGCCATACAAACACACACACCCCACAAGCCATACAAACACACACCCCCCACAAGCCATACAAACACACACACCCCCACAAGCCATACAAACACACACACTCCCAAAAGCCATACAAACACATACCTCTACCAGCCAAACAAACACAAACCCCCACAAACCATACAAACACGCACACACCCCCACAGGCCAAACACACACACACACCCACAAGCTAATCAAACACACACCCCCACAAGCCCTACAAACACACACCCCCACAACAGCCACACAAACAAACACCCCCCACAAACCAAACAAACACCCCCCCCCACCCTACCCTGTCCCGCCCCACACCTCCCTGACTAAAATGAGACACATTTTACCATTTCCATAAACGGAATGTGAAAAACATCCAGATCTTTCTCATGCAAATAACTCACCATATAAGGCAAAGAATCTCTCCTTCCTGAGCTCAACTGGAACTAAAAAACAAGCTAACTTTTACCAAACCAAGTGATTTCATTGTTGCATTATTAAGAATTTAACAGTGTGAAAATGCAATTTGTTTGCATGAGAAGGCATGATTTGGAAGAAATTAATCTTGCACAGTGGCTACATGCGTAGTTATTATTACATTTCCTTGAGAGCTGAAAGTCGGGCTTGGAAACAGTCTTGGATAAACACATCCGATATTGTAACCCATGAGGTAAATTCTAAATGTTTCCCCCCCACACTCTTTCAATAAATACAAACATTATGCAATCAAAAGATAAGAAGGCGTGGACTAGCATACTAATCCTCGTTTCCAAGTGCGTTTCTTAATTGAACAAGGACAATGATCCATGCGTTCTCCCGCTAATGAGATGGATTTCACAGTGCAGACGAGCGGGAGAGAGTACGAACTCACCTCAGCCCTAACGCCCACGCATCACTGCAGGGAGGCGAGGATTTATTTAGTCAATTAAGCGAGGAGATGATTAGATGGCCAGAATTTAGCCAGGACACCTAGAAGAACAGCCACTCGCTTTTAAAATGAGAGCCGTTTAGTCTTTAATGATCACAAGGAGATAGGACCTGTGCCATCTATTCTGAAATATACTGTCTCCTACAACACAGTGTTCCCATCGCTGTTCTGGGGTTTTAAATGTATGCTGGTGAGTCAAAGGAGACTGCCACCTGCTGGCTGATAAACAACTACAAGCAACAGCTTGTTTTTCTGAGGACAAGTACCGACACACACGCACACACACACATGCACGTACGCTCACACACCATACGCACACACACCCCACACGCACACACGTTGGTGTCAATTTGAAACATTTAGAAGACGCATCTATCTGGAGTGACCTACGTAAGTGGAAATCTCTTTTTCCTGACAAAATAAAGGAAATGACAGATATAATGAACTGCACTGATAGTCTCGTTCATATTTCTTCCAGCTGTGTTATGTAACCATCCTGCCAAGGTTCAGAGTGAATATCATTGCCTACAGCGAATTCGCAATGCATACTTTGGGAAAATTAAAACAGTAATAGCAACCATACATTTATTCACAGATAATTGAAGCATACATTTTTAAACCACCCTTTGAAGTTTTTTAAAAATTCTAAGTTAGTGTTCTAGAACTCCGTTGCTTTCAGTCACCAGTGGCGGTGATTGTGACATCAGCATCAGAACGTTCAGCTAAGAGCATTCTAATCACACAGCTGTGATCTCACGCCTTCAGGGGGTTAAAACCAAGGCGCTTTTTCATTGTTCCCCACAGCCTCTGCTGCCGCTGCAGTGTCTCCCATCAGTCCCGGGGAGCTCAGATAAGCGACCGCTCTCCCGCGGACCGCGGACCGGCAGCCGCCATGTCCGCCAATGCCGCGGCCCCTCGGCTGTGTGGGCGGCCGCGGTGTCAGAGCGCTGCACGTGCGCAGCGAGCGGAAGCAGACTGCACGTCAGCGATCTGACAGAGGAGGCGCTCTCGTGCCGCGAGGCGGGGACGATCCCACAGACTGCAGCCCTCCCCTCCCTACACAACGACTGCATCCCTCCCCTCCTTACTCTCTGTCCGCTGCAGATGCGCTACATGGCATGACGTTACTGCCGTGTCTTAGACATCGTTATCCCGAATGACTTGCACAACTCTCTTTATATTTCTTACACAGGGCCATAGCTACCGTTGAGGACACCAAGGTCACGTCCTCATTTTTCATGTCAATTTCCAAAGCCTGTATTTAATTTCATTCTTTAGCGAGAACAACTTCAATTTAACCCTGATCCAGAGGCACATATATATATGTACTGCATATATTTCTGGTCTTTAATATCAAGAATCATATGTTCTGCTATGCTGAAACCTACACTACAAGGGACATTCAGTGAAAAATCATCCTTGGTAACCATGTGCAAATTCATGACCTGCACTCACAGATGAACCCTCATAATGCCATTAAGAAAAAGAAAATGGCAGTAAAATTAATTCCAAAGCTTTACTGTCCTGGCAGAGCAGAGATTAGTGTATTGTAAATAATTTAATTAGTCAGTATCCATATCCTCATAATTACAAGGCCACCCAGTGTCGGATCGTGCCAAACGAAGACGTGCCGTGTGGATGAATGTTCGTTTTATTGGATCTCTGGTTTAGGGAGGCCTTTGATGTTCTTTAAAAGGACAAGCCAGCAATTAGTGAGAATCTTTCTCAAAGGAACATTCTCCTTCCACTTGTGAAGGCCAGGTTGATGACAAATTATGAAATGACAAGCAATCGGAGTATGTTTTTTTAAAATATACTGTAATGTAACAGTAATGTTTTTGAGAAGGAATAAATTACTCTGACTGTACTATACTGATCAACAGTACAGTTCTTTAGAATTCTACTAATATGAACATTTGCAAATTCTTGATGCTGTTGAAATGTTATTTTGATATCAGTTATGTTTATTGGTTCAGCTGATGCTGAGCTTTGTGAAAATGAAGAATGAAAAACACCACATTTTACTGTGTGTGTGCAGTTGGGGTAAGACCCTTCATGTAGTCCACAGGCGCCCAATCGACCAGCAGGTGGTCGCTAGAGAGCGATGAATGCGGATCCCTAACTGACTGAACCCTCCCATACCCCGGGGGGCGCCATACCCAAACGATCTATCTAGCAGCATGGCAGGTTGCAATGTTTTTTTGATTGTTTGGTTTTATACATCAAAACGTCCATAATTTATCAAACATCTCCATGCAACATCTCCAGGATAATTTTGCTCTGCCGTTTGTTCAGCTTGTCCTTCTGAAATGGCAGGATAAACCAATCGACCAATCGGTGGGGTCGGCTGGCCTGTCAGTCATCATCAGCTGATCAGACAAGACCCCTAAACTCTCTCACATTGTTGATTGACAGGTGGGAAAGAGGCGGAGTCAGCCAAACTGAGGCTGAACAGGCCAGCAGAAGCAACACAGTGAGGTGGGTTATTCACTACAAGGTACACATTAAAAAAATAACTTGGTATTCATAATTTCTATTTTCCACTGCTGTTCACACCTGTGGAATCACTCTGGATATGCAAGGCACATTAGCTACTTTGTGTTGGTTGTTGTGTTAAATTAATGATCACCTATACGCTGGCCTCTGTTTGGCTAATGAGGGGCTGTGGTGTCTATATGACCTCTAGAACACTTTTCTCTGCAAACCTGCATAAATCAAACGATGCAATTCTTGCAAGATTTCGCAACGCATCAATTATTACTCGTTTCATGTGTGGTTATGTGACTGTATGTACTGTACGTACAATATGCTTGGCTCATATTTGTAACAATGAGAATTAAATGAGAGATTTTTGTTCTGTTGAACTATTGGAGGGCAATACACATATTTATAAATCTGCAGGAGCTGTACTGGTGTCTAAAGGACTGAAACAGATATTTGACAGATGTCATAACTGTGGAATGAACCTTCTATAGCAGTGGTGTCAAACTCATGCCATGGAGGGCCGTGTGTATGCAGGTTTTCATTCCAACCAATTAATGCTGCCTTAATTGAGTCCAATTACTCATTCAGCCATATGCGTTTAACTGCATTGAAGCACAGAATATAAGAAAATTTTTATTTAGACAATGCGGGTCACCATAGACGTCGGGTCACCATTGTGCACAAACCTGCATCCCTAATTCAGCAAATAATTTAACTAATTATATAATCAAGATCTGAGGCTGGAATGAAAACCTGCATACACACGGCCCTCCATGGCATGAGTTTGACACCATTGTTCTATAATATCCATGTAGTTATGTCACCAACACAGATACTGAAATTAATACTGAGTGAAAACAACATTTAAGATGTTAACACAAGATTATGATAAGTCCATTCTGTGCTATGCTTGACCTACTCTCTCCAGGAAGAAACTGAAAGAAGAAACTGAAACTGAAACTGAAAATCTGTATGTACGTCATGTTTATTTATTTTATTTCCCTGGACAGGAGAAGTGTAACTGTACCGAGTAACTTTGCTTTTTACAGAAATACCAGAAAATTTCTTCTCCTGGGTGGTATTTCAGCCTCAACCTAAATCAAACACAAGATGAAAAAAGAACTGTGTGAGCATAGGTTTCTGTGTTTTTGGCTCTGCGGGTTTCAGACTGGATTAATTAGCACTTTTCTTGTTTGTTGTTGGAATATAAAACCTGAAATGCAAATATGCCATTATTCTCACAACCTCTGTCAGGGAACGATGGCAACCGGCAAGCCAATTTAGAGAGTAGCTCGAATTGCTGTAACCCGAGCAATATTTCATACTTGTCATTTTGCTAAATTCAGAATTTCTTTTGAAATAAATCACAGCACAATCCAATATTTATTGAAACACTGAAAGTCTATTTCGCAGTGACTGATTGGCTCCGATTCATGCTTTGATATTGCTTTGAGTGCACGTAAAAATTGCCTTCAGAATAGCTCACAAGAGTAGCTCATGATTGGTGGTGAAATAGAAGTTTTTGTAAGATGCAAAAACACCTCAGTCGTGTCAGGAATAAGGCGAAACTCTTTGGTAACTGTGTTAGGGCTGTGAGTACCTCCGAACGCAAGCATGAAGTTCCCCTTTCATACTGAGGAGAGTGTCTTTACCTGGACCACCCATCAGCTTCAAGCCAGGGGTTAAAAATCAATGCCAAATAAAGGATTGGAAATCACCGTGGGTCACATTTTCACTTTTGCGTCTCACAATAACTACTGAATATAATCCTTATGGTGATCGTGTAGGGACAAATGGCAGCAGTGTAGTATAATGGGTAAGGAGCTGGTCTTGTAACCTAAAGGTCACCGGTTCAATTCCCCGATAGATCACTGAGCGTTGTACCCTTGAGCAAGGTTCTTGACCTGCATTGCTTCAGTACATATCCTCCTGTATAAATGGATACAATGTAAATGCTGTGTAAAAGTTGTGTAAGTCACTCTGGATAAGAGCGTCGGCTACACGCCTGTAATGTACTGTAAATGGGCCGTGGCCACTGAAACAGTACCCTAGCCCGGCTGAACCACCAGACCCGATTGTGAATGCCCTCTGGGACAGTGCAGGCCCACCTTACATGCAGGCCGAGCTGCATGAACATTTCTGGCTATGCGTTCGGCTTCCAGGAGGAGTGAGAATCTTCTCTTTACCTGTCTGTCTGTGTACAGGCTTGAGATGCTGGTATGAGAGTGGGACTCTGATCAGGGTCACTGGGTTACCACGCCAACCGTAACCTGTTGCCCAGAAACAAAACATTACGTTACATTACATTTATTTGTCAGACACTTTTATTCAAAGCTACCTACAATAAGTGCATACCGAAGGTCATTGGAACAACTGCAAAACGCAGGTCCGATAAGGTACAAGACTCATTATGCAACAGTTATTCATAGCCACAAACGCATTAAGTCCAGTTCTCACAGTATGCATAGGCTAGGTCAGAGAGTAATGTTACGTCAAACTAGGAGACATGACAAGCTACAACATCAAGGTAACGATACGAGGCAATATAAGTACTGGACGGAGGTAGATGTAACATGAAACAGCAACAGTATAGTTCAGCATAAAATAAATTAATTAATCCTGAACAGGGAAAAAACTTTAGGAAAGTACACTAAGAATAAGATCATAAACTAGCGTTTATGGCAACAGGCGTATCCCGGTGACTCAGGTAATAATTTGATGCTCAGACTGGAGAGCATCCCAGAATCCTTCAGCTAACCGCAGACTCACATGAAAACAGACGAAGGGAAATTGACCGAATCAAACCAGGGAGTTCAGTATCGATTGTGAACAGGTTCTATCATAAAAGTCAGTCGTACGTATTTTGTTCTGGTTAACGTCGCGACAAACCTTAAGAAATCAATGCGAGAGAGAAATAGGTGGATATTAAGATGTCAGAGCTAATGCATAGACTTTGCGCAGGTGGACCAGAAAGGCAACGGTAGGCGGTGGAATCAGACAAGATTTCCTTGACCCGGAGACATAAAACAGAATTAAGAGGCTGTAGGCTGCGTGACGCTCTTCCCAGGCAGTTCCTGGCTGCTTATTGGTGCTTCTCAGGCCGGCATTCACTTGGGTCCTCAGTGACTCACAGGCGTAAAAGTGTCACGACGCAATTATCCAATCTTTTATTTTATGGGTCAGCGGGAGCTCCAGGTGTTGTGATTTCTCATAATGAGGCACGTGTACTCCTTCAAGCAAAAACGAGGGTACAGATTTATCACGCGATATTCGTGGATTTGTACCGAAGAGACCCGCGTACGAGTACAAGCATTCCACGGATCAATACGCAACCCGTACTGCGACATAGGAGTTGAACGTAGGCTAGAGGAAGTGACGGTGGGCTGTCAGGGGATTGGCTGCACATTGGGTGAGAGAACGTGGAGCAATGATGGTACCTGGGCCTCATTGAGCAGGGTGGAAACAACTCCCAACCATGAAAGCAGATCTGATGTGTGCTAATTTGAAGGACTCTGTGTGGAATCCTGGATTCCTAATAGCAAAAGCAGTCGCAATACAGTAGTATTTCTAAAAGAAAAAAGAAAAACCCAACTTTTTTTGAAATACATAATGAGCCTGTAAAACATTCTGGAAAATGTCTTTTTAAAAATGATTGTGAAGCTATCCTCTTTCCCTCTGCACAAAAGACTGCATTTCAGATAAATTCGGGTGTAATTTTCAAGTGCTCGGTGTGCTTTTCATCCAGCATATCAAGGTGGCTTCACGTTGTCAGCTACTTTTCAGAACAGCCCGCCTACATGCTATTTCAAAATCATCTCTTTGATCATTCAGATTTCTAATAACACACACACACACACACACACAAAGAAAACATAGCTGCGAATGTTCCCTTTGGAAGCGACGCATTTCAAACTTTTCTAGGCACAATTTCCTGAAATACTATTTTCCAACTAGCCAAACGATGAAAGCACATTCTCAAAACAGTTGTGTTAAAAACAGCACATAACGTGTCATTTTTAAAACACTCCTCCACGTCTAGTTAAGGGCGACACATTTTGTGTTACTTTCAACACAGTCTGTGTTATAACATAAATTGGATTTCTGGAACACAAATGTAGTAGCACTGACGCAAAATTCGTTGAAAGTAACGCAAAAGTGGGAACACGTTGGATATTCAACACATCGTATTGTTTTTTTTTTGTTTTTTTTTAGCGTGCATGCAATTGGAATCATAGGTTATTTTATGATACCGTTCTGTAGAATAGGCATCGGAATGTCTGACGGTTGCCACGTAAGAACAGAGGACAGGTGGCCAGCGATAAAAATAAATAAATAAATAAATAAATAGCAGACTCGCTGCACTCGCGGAATTTTATTCTAGCAATTCACTTCCCAGCTCCCGGTGGGGAACGCTCTTCACTGTCGCAGACTTTTGGAGAGGCAGGGATGAGTTTGTTGATTTGTGGGCTGAGAGGCTCGGGCCACAGTACACACGATGAGCAAACATCATTCCGAGAGAAGCGCAAGAAACCGACCGCAGCCCAAAAAATGCAGTCGGAAAGGTTCCGGGCTTCGGGCTGCCGAAATGACACGGTCTGCCGCAGATAACGTTATGAACCACAGGCCTGCCTTCTAAACTAAAGCCCTCTGTCTTGCTGTCTAAAAATGCTCTTTTTAACGCACCGGAGAAAACACAGGCGTTTTCTACTATTTCCGTGACACACAGTTTACTGTTTTTATTTTATTTCAGCAATTTCTAATTTCTGTTGCTAATCGGCAAGAATCAAAAGGTTGTGTTCTGATCTATTTCCTTCCCCACCCCTAAACTCCCCACTGGCCTCTGGCTACCTGTTAGGAACCTGATGGCCGGCGCGCGCCGAGGTCTTAAATAGATGCTTAAGGCTCAGACGCTGCATTCATTTCCCAGGGCGCTGAGGTGAAGTTATAATCAACAAGCAACTCTAATGAAATGGCGGTGTGAACCCAGTGAAGCTGATATATTATGTATAGCCCTGCCTGAGCTTTCTTTTATAGCGCAGTTTTGTTATTAAGCTCTGACCGGTAATAGGAGTAATATATTTGTGTGGGAAGGGAGCGTATTTATCAATGCCTCTAGAGGAAATGTATTTTCTCTTTCATTCTTTGTTGTTTTTTTGTCATGTAAAGAGTATCATTTTTTAATCTCAAACGTATCCCCCCCCCCCCCCCCCTTGTCTTTCTGGGTGGGTTTTGTGCATCATGCAGTTTTATTTTGTCTCTTTTTTTCCAGGAATGAACCTTAAAAAGACCCCCTGCCTCTAAGGTGTTGGTGTCTGGTGTACAGTCATATACACCTTGGCCAGCCAACATTGCCTCAGGGTCTTACTGGCTAAAAATGAACGAAGTTCAGGCAGCAACGACTGACACATTTGTGTGTTCCGAAAGTCATCAAAGCAATTGATTGATGTTGATCAACGGCTGTCACATCTTACCTTTCTGTCAATCATGGAAGGGATTTGATTTGATGGGACCCCCCCCCCCCTCCCCCTCCCCATTTCCCCAGGCCAAAACCCCTAATAACTTATGCATTTTCTTTCTAAAGAGGGGCAGGTAACATGCCTGAGTGTCTTGATAAAGTCCCAGAGGAACCAATGATTCACATTTAGAGAGAGAATCAGAGATTAGAGAAGCTTCTTGACCTTTCCCCCCACTGTAACTCTTCACTGCAGATGGTGAATCCTGGCTGTCAACATTATATTATTAATAACAGCACAGTAAAAATGTCCAGTGTTGATTCAACACTAACAGTAAAATTAACACTGGACATTTTACTGGTTACCCCCCCAACCCCCCCTTTTTTAATTATGTGTGATTACTCTATTGCTTAAAATATCTTATTTTTTAAGCATAAAAGCAATCACACATGATCAAAAAGCACACTGGCAGTTAGCCTACAGAGTGATTAAAATGAATGGCATAATTACATTTCAAGTTAATAATTCCTTTCTGTTGGTGCATTGTGGGAACCCACAGCAGTGGCGGGCCATTTTCGCTGTGCCATTGTGCATAATTCTACTTTTCCATTGTATTTAACAAGTTTTGCCAGCCGCTTAATTGGACAGAGGAAGAAAACAAGGTTTGGCAAACTTCCTTCGCACTACCTAATTAAAAGCAAAAACCCTTGAATGTGAACACGCTCTCGTAATTACTTCGATGTCACTTTGATAAATGCGCATAAATGAATGAACGCTCCACTGCGTTCACAAATTTATGCTGCTTTATTAAAGACGGAGCTTTTTTCCCCCTTCTTCTCCAAACACGTTGGAAAATAATGTGCAAACGAGCAGGGATTTTGTCGCCGGATTCGGCGCGGGATTCGCCAGGGTTCTCAAGAGTGCCGCGTGCCATTACACGTTCGATTCGCGCCTTTCAACGGCGGCTGGTGATAATTCAGCTTTTTAACACTGGCGCGTGGATCGCGCCGCCGAGGTCGGAAAACAAACGGGAGCGTGTCGGACCCCGATCCGGTCCTCGAGAGAGAGGCTTCAGTTTTGCACCACTTAACGGGGTGTCACTAACGCTGCGGTGGAAATATCACATTCAGACACTTCTGCAACATGAAAAAGGAGATAATTGGTAGTCAATAATAGCCTGTCATTCGCACGGAAACTAGATTAAAAATGCGATGGTAAAAAAAAAATAAAAATAATAAAAACTCGAACCGAGGCTTGCATCTCCAATCCAGCTGTTGCCAAATCAAATGCATAAAAAGTAACATAAATAAATCAATAAACTCTGAGCATTACATATTCTGATCTGATTTGTTACTAGCATACATGCCTTAGCCTACAAAGCAAAGCACAGACAACAGTATTCCAGTTGAAGTATTTTCACTCTTCTTTTGAATATGTTGAGCGAGAACCGTGCGCAGAGCATGACGCCTGGCAGTGGCGTAGTAACATACAGCTAATAATGAATTCCAGTCATTCGCGACTCTTTTCATTGTCTTCCCTATCCAGCGACAGACCGTGGAGCAAAGTGTTCATTAGTGCAATGACTGTCTCTTATAAATAAATCCCGTGGTAGCGTCCACTGCCCTGCACTTCCCGATACCCTTCTCTTGTCTCTTCTCATTTCCGGCCTTTTAATTGCTTTAATCTTCCCCTTGACTGATAGTCTTAAAAATACTACTTCCCCAAACAATAGCGAATGATTTCCCCTGGAGCTGAAGTCTACGGATTACAGTTGCTCTTGGCATCACCATGTTTATGCATTGTTACCATTGTGCCGCATTTCAACAGGTCATTTTCATCAGTTAGCATTTTGTTAGCTGCTTGGCATTGGAAACTGGGGAAGCAAAATGAACAAATAAGCAAGATAATGTTTAAATAACATCTCTGCGATGTTTGAGTCTGACATTTATTTTTTACAGTGGAAGATTCATAACAGGCTCTCCCTCGGGGATTCTGAATCGGCATACATAATTTAAGAAGCGTAATCAATATTTAGTGTTTGAAACAAGAAGACATTCTCATTCGGCAAAACACCTCTTCCGGTTTCACATCTGATTTCTATAGCAGTGAAGCTTGTTTGGTTGAGAATTATAGTTTCGCTTACATTTTATGTGCAAATTAATAAGGAAAGATTGCATGCATCCCTGACACATCATCTCCTCCTCAAAATTTTGTTTTAAAAAGTGAGATAAAGAGGAAGTTTCTTTCCAAGTTAATCACATATCTCACCATTGTTTATTAAATTTTATTTATACAGGGTAGGTTCACTGAGCCTACATTGCTGTTTTCCAGCAACACCCTGTCAACAGTGATGAGAGACTCCTGACATACACAGAAAACTTCACCTGTTGAAGAGTGGGTTTTTTGTAATGTTTTTTTTTTCTTTTCAAAATTCAGTCAGTGTTCTAGAACTCCACTGCTTTCAGTTACCAGCAGTGATTGTTACATCAGCATTAGAACGTTCAGTAAAGAACATTCTAATCACATAGCTGCAATCTCACACCTTAAAGGGTTAAAGGTAGCTGAGAGGAACACTAACAGTCAGGTTAACCAGAGAGTGTTTTAAAAAAAAAAATCTATTCTTTATTTATTCTTATTTTTGCAGTAGGGCCCACTCAGATTTTAAATCTATTTTTCAAGGGAGTCCTAGCTAAAGGCTAAAAGGCTTAGAGGGAGTAAAGCTAGTAATACTTTAATTTCACAGACACTGTTTGAGTCTCCTTCCTGGAGGCATCTGGATGAAAAAATAAAAGCGCTATGGTGCAGTTAGAACCGTAGTCACACTTCAGAGTTTTTATAGCAGCAAATATTTTTGAATTTTCTCTTTATAAAGGCCTGGAATTAAACAACCGAAGAAGTAACCCCCCTCCACCCCACCCCCACCCCCTTACCCCAGATCGGTGCAGGATCTATATCACAGAAATTAAAAATAGTTTGTGGTTTCAAAGCAAATCCACCCCTTGTTCGCTGGCAATACTAAGCGATGCTGAAAAAGAGAGGGCAGTCTGTTTTTTTTTATTTTTTAAACTGATATTCTGGAGCTTTTCTTTGGCAGTCTAAAAGAAAATGACAACTGCATTAATCACCACGCCAGTCAATTACCGGAGTGAAAAAAAAACCAGAACAACAAAAGGCATCAGCATGTATGGCTGGAAATAGCGGGAGAAAACAAGGACTTATTTTACCCCTAAAAAAATCACTCTGATTAAAATCAAGGCTCCTTCAGAAGAATGAATGGCCTGTTCGGAGGAGAACAAAGCCTCTTTCACGCGTCCGGCTGCACCCAGCTATCCCACGGAGGGCCGGACGCCGCTTTTAAACATTCAACTGTTGTTGGGAGTAAGATCAACACTGGAGATGTGCAGAGCAGTGCACACTCACACACACTCACATATGCACTCACACACATGTGCATACATGCACACGTGCCTGCACGCGTGCACTTACACACATGCATACTCACACACACACATGCGCTAAGACATTCACGCACACGCACTTGCATGCACACACACACACGCTACCACACACCTGTACCAGCCTCCTCTTTATTTATCGTAATGCAGATGCTAACGCTACCTCATGTACATTATGACCAAACTACCTCACCTGATAGCGTCTCAATCACGTGTCTAACATTGGAAGGGCAGATCCTAGGCCCCGTTTAACAGCACATTCCCTCCCTGGCAGACCACCGCGCATCTGAGTCTCTGTTCTTCAGCTGAACCTGTCGGGACTGAAATATGCAAGCAAGGTAGGAACAACCGTCTGGGTGAGAACGTTTACTGAGCTAACGACGCCCCCACAGAGAGCTATTATCCAGCACCCAGGACCGTGCGGTTAGCGTAGCCACCCTGCTCCGCACGCTTGAGTCATTATTAGCATCCCCTCCCCTTCCTGAGCACCCAGGACCATGCGGTTAGCGTAGCCACCCTGCTCCGCACGCTTGAGTCATTATTAGCATCCCCTCCCCTTCCTGAGCACCCAGGACCGTGCGGTTAGCGTAGCCACCCTGCCCCACACGCGTGAGTCATTGTTAGCATCCCTCCTCTTCCTGCCTATTTCCATAAATCAGTCTGCAAACAAATATGCTTCTGAATGCAGCATGTGCTGGCTCTGCAGAGGGCCACTATTATAAGCATTTTATTATGCATGACTGCGTGAGAGTGTGTGTGGGGGGGGCCATTATCTTCAGACCTCTTACAGGCCAGCATAAGGGCAGTAAGATGACAGTCAGATTTGACAAGGTTGAGGTCAGATGAGGTAGAGAGAGATGGAGAGAGATGAAGAGGGGTGGAGAGAGGTAGAAACGGATGAAGTGGGGTTTAGAGGAATAAAGAGAGGAGGAGGATGGTAGAAAGGGATGAAGAGGCGTGGAGAGATGAGGAGAAAGATGGAGAGGGATGGAGAGAGGAGAGGGGTGGAGAGAGATGAAGAGGGGTGGAGAGGGAAGGATGGAGGTGGGGAGGGATGAACGGGGGAGAGAGGTGGGGAGGTATGGGGTGAGGGGTGGAGAGGGATAAAGAAAAGAGGATAGGGAGATGGGGAGAGGTACAGAGGGATGAAGAGGGGTGAAGAGAGGAGGAGAGAGATAGAAAGGGCAGGAGAGGGGTGGAGTGGGATGGAGAGAGGAGGTGAGGGATGGAGAGGGCAGGAGAGGGGTGGACAGAGATGGAGAGAGGAGGTGAGGGGTGGAGAGAGATGGAGAGAGGAGAGGGGTGGAGAGGGCAGGAGAAAGGAGAGGGGTGGAGTGAGGAGGTGAGGGATGGAGAGAGGAGAGGGGTGGAGAGGGCAGGAGAGAGGAGAGGGGTGGAGTGAGGAGGTGAGGGATGGAGAAAGGAGAGGGGTGGAGTGAGGAGGTGAGGGATGGAGAGAGGAGAGGGGTGGAGAGAGATGGAGAGAGGGGAGGGGTGGAGAGGGATGGAGAGAGGAGAGGGGTGGAGAGGGCAGGAGAGAGGAGAGGGGTGGAGTGAGGAGGTGAGGGATGGAGAGAGGAGAGGGGTGGAGAGGGATGGAGAGAGGAGAGGGATGCATGCACAGCCAGAGTCAGAGTTCAGCTCCTCTTGTTCAGCACTTCACTCCTACCTGTCAGACTGATCCCTGCACTCCAGCACACACATGCACACACACACACACACTCACACACACACTCACACACAGGCACTCACACACACACATGCACATGCACACGCATACACTTACACACACAGGACACTCACACACACACACAGGACACTCACATGTA
Organism: Anguilla anguilla; assembly: GCF_013347855.1. NCBI lineage: Eukaryota > Metazoa > Chordata > Actinopteri > Anguilliformes > Anguillidae > Anguilla > Anguilla anguilla. Next base: position 1,892,994 of record NC_049209.1, on the reverse strand, counting down.
CACATACACACACACACACACACACATGCACACGCATACACTTACACACACAGGACAATCACACACACACAGGACACTCACATGTACACATACACACACACATGCACACGCATACACTTACACACACAGGACACTCACATGTACACATACAAACACACACACATGCACACGCATACACTTACACACACAGGACACTCACATGTACACATACAAACACACACACATGCACATGCACACGCATACACTTACACACACAGGACACTCACATGTACACATACAAACACACACACATGCACACGCATACACTTACACACACAGGACACTCACACACACACACACAGGACACTCTCACACACACACACGACACTCACATGTACACATACAAACACACATGCATGCTCACACGCACACACACACACACATACTCACATGCAAACACACATACATGCATGCACACACACACACACACACAGTCCTCACACACATACACATAAACACCAACAGATCCAAACCCAAGTTCTCCTGCTGCAGTTTGTTTATGGAACTGTGCTCAGTTTGAACCTCAGCAAAAATAGTTGGGAGTTCAAGGTACATTATTCAACATTTTTTTTAGAGTTGTGCAAATTTCATATCCTGTTCTCTGCCACCATTTCTTATCTTTTTTATTGTTTTTCTCGCCGTGTCATTTTTTGAGTTGTATTGCTTTATAACGCAGAGACCTTTCTCCGTTCACCTTTAATAAAGACATCTAACACTGGGAATGACACAAGCAGCGCTTGGGAGTGAAACGCACTCGTATTATATGGTTAATGGGGGTCTTATCGAATACAAAAGAAATCTGAGAAAGGAAAAAGTCTGAATGACTCTGCATGTTTGACCATTGAGATTGATTGTGGATCACAGGGCAGGTTGGTGATTAGTTTTCCAGTTTTTCCCTCCGATAATCATCTTCCATATACTTTTTTTTTTTTTTTGGGGGGGGGGGGGGATATTAGAGTTCTTTCAATCAATAAATTTTACCATAGCTCCAGCACTTTGTTGATCATCATTTTATAACTAGATATATAACTAAATGTATCTGGCTGCTTTCCCTGGTAACTGACAACAAAAGCCACTTTCACCATAAAAAACAAAAGGTGATGGAAGGTAGGCTTAGAGCAGTGTGCCAGCTTGTCTCTTAACTAAAGAGCTCTACAATAAAAAATAAAAAAAATGAAAAATTATGCATTTTGTTTTGCAGAGCATTGATTTTATTCCATCTACATGTATTTTAATTCCTATGTAAAATTAGTCATTTGTTTGTTTAACTGATCCCTGGAGTGAAGAGTTTTATATTTCCTCCTATTTTAAACTTATTGTTAAGTTGTACGGAGGCCAAGTTCTGGTTCCCACCTGAGATTCAGCCGCCTGTTAAGTCTGTGATCCTCTGTAAACAGGGCTCTGTGGGCGTTTAATCACGCCTGGCACGCAGACGATCCAGAGAAATCTCTTCACGCCTTCCAGTCTTGGCTCTTCTACCTGTCTGTATTTTTTCTTTTTGGGCGGGGGGATATAAATATTTCAAATCAACTGGAAAGTGTTTTAAATTGAAGCTTCAATCTATTATTTATCAAAGTCAGGCATGGTAGGCCCACCTCCAACAATCTCCATATCCCTGGTTGCTAAGAGCTGGGATTCGATGTCTGCTTTGCTCACGACACCCAGAATAAAAATGTAATCGTTTCTCAACCACTTTGTCTATACCTTTAACTCTTGTAGTAGATCTGAAAGGACTATAAGCCTGACACATCTACCATTATGAATACACTGCAGTACGGTGCATATCACATAAGGAAACAAAACAATGCTAAAAGAAGTGTCTATAAGAAAATGACAAGAAGTCAAGCTCTTTCATTCATGTAAAATTAAACAGAACATGCATTTTACGTATGCCACTCACAATAAAGTACACACAGTAGAGCTGCTTTTGGTGTAGGAAGCCTAATTCAGGGGTCCTTAATAGAAACCTTAGCACAACTAGACTACTCTAATAGTTACTACTCAACCCCAGGGCCTGTGGGCTAAAGTGTCTGTGGGTATTTGCTCCAACCATATACTACACCACCAGATTTCACCAACAAGCTCTCTTCCTGAACCAAGGTAAAGTAATTAGTGAAATCAGGTGGTGTGGGTGCAAGGTTGGACGAAATACCTGCTGACATTGAGGCCCACAGGACCTTGAATTGAGCAGCCCCGCCTGAGAGTACTAAAGGATACAACCAGACGCAATCTGCCGTCCTTCCGTGTTTCTCACCTGTACGACAGCTGGAAGTTTTATTTCTGACAGAATCTGCATGCATTATAGTGCTTAAATGTATTCAAAATACACACACACACACGCACAAATACATTTTCCTGAAAGCTGTTTACTCATTGTTTCAGATAGCAGGACTGGAGTTATCATCTGCTGTTTGTAACAATGTTTTCGTAACCCTGGCAACTGCAACTGCAATTACCTTCTGTTTCAGTCGTCAAGAGCTAATTCAATATCCCAACACATAGTTGTC